>NW_006431925.1:6416853-6449353 GCF_000325575.1 Pteropus alecto | reverse complement strand
TGTTTGGTTTGTTCATTTATTTTGCTCTTTAGATTCCACATATAATGAAATCATATTGTATTTGTCTTTCTCTGACTTATTTCACTCGGTATAATATTCTCTAGGTCCATCCATGTTGTAACGAATGGCAAGATTTCATTCTTTTTTATGGCTGAGTAATATTCCATTGTGCATATGTACTACTTCTTCTTTATCCCATCATCTATTGATGGACACTTAGGTTGCTTCCATATCTTGGCTACTGTAAATAACAATGCAGTGAACATAGGGGTACAAATTAGTGTTTTGGATTTCTTTAGATAAATACCCAGGAATGGAATTGCTGAGTCATAAAGTAGTTCTATTTTTAATTTTTTGAGGCCCTCCAAACTGTTTTCCATAGTGGCTGCACCAATTTGATATCCCACCAACAATGCACACAGGTTCCCTTTTCTCCATATCCTTGCCAACACTTGTTTTTTTTTGATTTATTGATAATAGCCATTCTGACAGGTGTGAGGTGATATTTCATTGTGGTTTTAATTTCCACTTCTCTGATGATTAGTGATGTTGAGCATCTTTTCATATGTCTATTGTATTTAGTCATCTTTTAAAGACATTTCTGAGGATGGCAGTGACCTTTTGCCACTCTCTTGGGGATTTTATTTTCTGACGCAGGTGTCAGAACTGCAAATTTTATGACTATTGCATGTTGAGAATTTCATTCAAAAACATAATTTTGAACTATTTTACTGAATTCAGGTTAAAATGTTTTTATTTTTCCCCTTAAATTAAATGCTTAAATAACCATTTTGCCTACAATTTTACTTTTCAACTCTTTGAAAGTTTGAGAACAGGGTCTTTCCACCAAGGACTTTGCACTCTGGTTCGCCATACCAAGGTCACGGTTCCACGAATGACCGTGACTAGTACTTTAGTGTCTCTTGTGCTTATGGAGATTGAAAGCTGCATCAATCACGCTAAACAAATTTTTTTGCACCATGAAGTTTTGATATGGTTAATTATCACTACATATGCAATGAAAAAGGGTTGTGGTGTTTTTAAAATAGGAAGTTGTTCAGAGGGGGGAAAATAAAGATACATATTAATATGTTATACCAATTGGCACTGCAGTTAAGAATTCCAGCTCTACAGAGTCTGGTGGATCCTAGCTCCACCATGTAGTATGTGGGATCTGAGCTAGTTACTTAATCCCTTTAAACTTCGGTTTCCTCACTTGAAAATGAGAATAAAAATATCTACTTCACAATGTGCTTAGGATAATTAAAAGAGATAATTGTATAAAGTGCTTAGCCAAGAACTTGCATAATAAGAAAACACAATAAATATTAGCTTTTAATAACAAAATTTATCCTCCTAAATGCCCACGTTAGCACACACATCGTAGGATCAAATATTTTTATAAAGTATAGGCTGAAAATCGAAAACTACAGATTTCACTCTCCATGTCTCTTATGCTGCAAGTTTTAAGACTTTTACTCTGGTGCTTTAATTCTTGTAATTGATAGACATCTGTTTCATGATAATCTATCTGTTCTAATCGTAATTTAATTACTATAACATTAATCAAAATACATTTTCTCAATAAATGAATTTTTATCATTAGCACTAATATGTTACATTTTAGGCCCTCCCCTTTAAGAGGTATATCGGTCCGATGGAACAGAATTAGAGAGGAAACAACACAGTGGGAGTACAGGAGTCAGGGCAGATGGTGAATCATTAAGAAAATTAGATCCTCCAGAGAGAAAACCCAGAGAAAATCATGGCATTTCAAACATGTGAAACATTGGACTGGAAAAGTTACCTGTTTGTTATAAACCCACAGAGAGGGCTTGGGTCCCATGGATCAAAGACATATTCCATCTTAAAATAAGGAAAAATTCTGAATGGTCGAATCAAGTCAGGGATGAAATGAATAGTTTGAGTACTGGTTAACTTGCTGTCACTGGTAGTGTTCTGAACCAGTGTAGACACTCCTTGGCCACTGTATGGAACACAGGGCTCAAGCACCAAACTGGTGATTGTAATAGTTGACTTTTAACAAAAAGTGAGAATCTGTGTCTCCAACTAGAGTTTCCTTCAAGATCTTAAGATACCTACAGAACACTCAGCACTAACTAAAGTATTCCTGAAGTTCCTATTAATTCTGGAATGCTAACAAGCTTTTACATTAAGGTAAAACAAACAAAAAAACCTAAGAGGGTAACTTGGAATGTATTTGAACTTCTAGAACAATTATACTATAATTATACTCCAGTGAATCAGACCCAATTAGATGGGCCCCTCTTTCTATTCCTCTGTCCTCTTACCTCCATGATGTCTGAAGATTTGTACATCTGTCCACATGTTGGGAAACATGTCTAAGTAATGTTTAGGAGCGCAAGTTTGGAACCAAACAGACCTGAATGGAAATTCAAGCTCTGCCACATACTAGCTATGTGACATTGAAAAAGGAGCATTTTCAGATCAAAAGACTCACACAGACTGAAAGTAAAGAGATGGAAAAGATACTTCATGCAAATGGAATTGAAAAAAAAGGCTAGGGTAGCAATACTCACATGAGACAAAATAGACTTTAAAACAAAGGCTATAACGAGACAAAAGGATCCAGCAATTCCACTTCTGAATATTTATCTGAAGAAACCCAAAATGCTAATTTGAAAAGACATATGTACTCCTGCGTTCATTGCAGCATTATTTATAATAGCCAAGATATGGAAACAATCTAAGTGTCCATCCATCGACAAATGGATAAAGAAGATGTGGTATATATGTACAATGGAATATTACTCAGCCATAAAATGAGTGAAATCTTGCCATTTGTGACACCATGGATGGTCCTAGAGAGTATTATGCTAAGTGAAATAAGTCAGACAGAGAAATGCAAATATCATATGATTTCACTTATATGTGGAATCTTAACAAAATAAATGAATAAACAAAACAGAAACAAACTCATAGATAGAACAAATTGACAGCTGCCATATGGGAGGGGAATTATAGGAGTGGGTAAAACTGGGGAAAGGATTAAGATCTGTAAATTGCCAGTTATAAAAAACAGTCACGGGGATGTAAAGTACAGCAAGTAAAATATAGTCAATAATACTTTAATAACTATGTCTGATGTCAGGTGGGTACTAGATTTACCAGGATGATCACTTCATAAGTTGTATAAATGTCTAATCACCATATTGTACACCGGAAACTAATATAATATTGTATGTCAACTGTATTAAAAAATGAAAAATTATTTTTAAAAAAGAAAAAAGAGCGTTGCCTCTCTGAGCCTCACTTCCCTCACTTGTAGTGAAGATAAATTTTATTTCATGAAGATTAGATTTGATGATATAAAACATTTATCAAAATGCCTGGAAAAAAATTAAGGTAAATAACCATCATAACTATTACTCCACTCATTCCACAAACATTTATCGAGAGTTATCTATGTCAGTCACTGTGCAAGTGTATCAAGAGATTCTGTCTGAACCTGACAGGAGTGTGACATCATGAAGCCCACAGACGCTACTGCTAACCGAGACCATAAATAGTAACTTCAGTGGATCTGAGAGATTTGTAATCACAGAAAAGTGACCTCTAAACCAGCTTTGATCAAAATGTACTGTACTGAGAGGAGTCAAAATCTCTCTATCAAAAGCCTCCCTCCCCACATATGTACACACGCATCATCTTCCTTCACACTGAGTGCTATGTATCTTCTTGGCAATAAGTGCAATGGTGCAAGCATGTACTTGGAACTTTCATTCGGCAAATGTTAGAACACCACACTGCAAAACCTCTTAGCCACTGAGTATTCTTAGTCCTTTTCAGAGATGAGTATGCTCCTTAGAGTGAGCTATTTACCACTGTGACCTCTCTTTCTCCATTAATTTTGAGTTCTGGTAAATAGTTCTGAACTATAATGGCTGAAAAAATTATGGCAGTACCATACCTGGAACTAGACAAAGAAACAAAAGACATTAAAATGCAAGTTCTACATGGCTTCAGGCACTGTCTTATTAATGGTGGTGAAAGGGTGGGTAGAGATCAGCAGGCAATTGGGAGTTGGGGGGAGTCCTCCCAAGGTCAAGGTAGCTCAGGAGGCTGGACTAAAAATTGCAGAACAATGGTTGAGGGAGAAAAAGCTATGCCTGAAGTCACAGCCTGACTTCAGGGTTCTGAAGAGGAGGGAAGTGTAATTTGTAATGATACCTGCCTGTCATCTGTCCTTAAGAGCTATGCCATAGTGTGTCCCTGAAGCACTGAGCCCCCAGGAGTCGAATTCCAGCAACCAGTCTCCAACAGCAAAAGACTTATGTGCGTATGTCTTAGGTTAAGATGACTAGTTTTGAGCAAGAAAAACTTACATTTCTACACAGGTGACTCTTGAACAACACAGAGGTTAGGGTCCCTGACCCCAACATAGTTGAAAATCCACATATAACTCTTCATACCCCAAAAACTTAGTTATCCCTCGGTAACTACTAGGGATTAGTTCTAGGACACCCATGGATACCAAAATACTCCACAGACTCCAAACCAAAGACAGAAAATAGTACAGGTATTTATGGAAAAATCCACATATAAGTTGAACCATGCAGTTCGAACCCATGTGTTCAAGGGTCAAATGTAATCCCTTACAACCTTCAAAAGGATCTGTACAATGCTATGCATTTTTATTAATATTTTAAATTAAAAATGAGGCAACTGAAACTTAAAGCATTTAACCTGCACAACTGATAAACGAGTAGATCCTGGTTTCCAGAGCAGCTCTCCTGACCCCAAGTCCAAAGAGCCAATTTTCTGAAAGGGATGATACCTACCAGCAAATTATGCTATAATCCATTCACAATGCCAATGATCATCTCTAAATTATCTACTCAGATTTTATCAATCTTTTCATTTTTCATTAAAGAGTGGCCTTCATTAAAGAGTGGCCTATAGAGTGAAGCCCAGGTGGACAGCTTCCAGAGCAAGAAGAAACACTTAGTAGAAACCTGTCCTTTCACTGAGGAAACTGAGGATCAGAAGTTCAAGATGTATTCCAGGTTGCCTCCTCCAGAAAAGTAATAGCAAAGCTGGATAAAGGCTCAGTACTCTAAGGGTCCAGGGCAATATTCTTTACATTTAATGGCACTGCCAAAAAGCCTTCAACAACCACAACAAAACACTTCTCTGTGCTTAAAAAACCTCAGGATTCAGGTGGGGAGGTTTTCTTGATCACTCCTAATTTGGCCTATCTACATTTTCAGGATCTGTTTTGAAATGAATGGAAACTTAGTTGCTGTCTACTAATGCTTTACGTTCTGCTTTTCGCCTTATTCTGAGAACTGCCACGTGCCCCAGGCTCACAAGAAATAGCTGCAAATCATTTAACAGTTCCAAATTCATAAATTAAGATTCACCCAAATTCTGTCCCCTGAGATTAGGGCCTTTGGTTCCCATGTTCTTTCTTTACAGCTCTTGTCCTGGGTGGGAGAGTACAGCAGCATTCACAATGGGGATTTGAGATTCAGGGGGTGGTTGTGACATTTCAATTATCTTACTGATTACCAAGCAACTTAAGTTTGCTGATTAAACATACATATTGAAGAAATACTTTAAGCAATGAAATTTTTTGACTTATTGGAATTATTAAAGTATCAGTGGAAAAATAATACATTATGAGTTACTTAAGAGTTGTTTTAACTCTTTTTCCCTTTCTCAGGCTAATTTTAACCTATGTTTAGCTTCAACTATTACCTATATGCTAATGACTTCCAAGTCACTCTTCTCAGCTTTCATCTTAATCCCAAACCAAAGGCCTATATATTCATCTATCTATTAACATTTCTACTTGGGGCTTCCACTGGATCTTTTTATAACAGAACCCATCACCTTTTCTCATTAACTAGCTCTTAAATTCCCTGCTGGAATTACCTCAGGGATCAGCCCCAAACCTTCTCCCAGGCACCACATGCAGAACTGGCCCTTTATTCTTCCCTTCCCTCGTCCTCTATTTGCAGGGTATCAACAAGCCCTTTCACATTGGTCTCCTACATATCTCTGCGAAGTCACTTCTCCATTCACGGTGCCCTATTCTGAATCTCTGCAATATCTTCCTCTAAGTTCTCCTGGCTTAGACTCACCTTCCTTCATTCCATCTTCCACACTGTAAGAGACAGGCTTTCTAAATGCAAGTCTGATTAGAGCACTGTCCTGAAGAGTCTCTCCAGCATCACAGCTTGGCATACAAGGCTTATCTGGATCTAGCCCCTTCCCATCTCTGCAGCTTCACCCATCACTACTTTCCCATACATATCCTTTGCTTATCACCACTCCACACCACTTGCAGTTTCCACACACTACATGTGCCTTTCTGCCTTCTCATGTGCTGTATTCTCTCCTCCAATGGCATTGCCTCTCACTTCCTTGGCTGACTTATATGTCTCTTTCAGTACTTACTTAGTTCATGACTTTGACTTGACCCACATAAGAAAGCAGAGCATGTCTTTCATCTGCTATAAATTTTCCTCTAATAAAGCTTCTATTGTTTTTTTTTTAATTGTTCAATTGTGAACTATAGTTAACAATATGCTTTACACTTTAGAATTCCAATTCTAAAAATTGTTATAAATCCAAAACACCAGTGAGTATGTACCAGGCAGCGTTTCTGTGCTGGTATCCTTATCCTTAGAGTCCAGGTCCTTTATATCAAAATACCTTGGGTAATGCTCACAAGAGGATTAAGACCAACGATATCTACAAGCTATGAGCATCTATCCCCAACTCAGCCCAGTTTCCCTCTTGTGTAGTCTAAAGGCTCTAGAAACAATGTTCCTTCTTTACAAAGCAATCACTCTACTGTTTTTCTATATGCCCTTAAAATCTTATTAGAGACCCTTTTCTTAAATCTTGCCCCAAACTATCTTTAGCTGAAAAATATCCATCAACTCAGATAAGGACTGCTCTTGGGACCCTTCTCTGTAGCCCTCTTGCCTAAGTGAACAAAGCTTAAGAACATTTTTGACTAGAACAAAAATTAAAACCTGAGAATAGAGTGAACCAGCCTCATCTATACAAGATGTCAACAAAACCTGGGGTTATGGTAAATGCAAAGTACTCTGAAATTAACATAAAGGAAAACACCTCACAGCAGGTCACAACCTAGAGTTTAAGATTTAAAAGGCAGAGTAGGAGCTGCAAAATACTGATTTCTTCAGCAGATATCAGAAGTAAAGATTCACATTAAAAAATAAAAACTCATGAAGTGCTTTTCCTAGTTCAGGATGACATATGGGGCCCTTAGTTTTCTGGCCTCTATCTACTAATAGCCATGGTAATAGCATTGTATACTAGATACTCAGCCTCCCTTAAAGCTGGCATGATCATTACGACTGTATTCTCTCCAAGGAATGAGACAGGAAGTGATCAGCACCACTTCTAAGCCTGGGCCTTAAGATAGCGTGCATGTGTTTCTGCATACCTTTTCCTTCCCTCAAGCTGAACTGAAGTAACTACTGTCCAGCTTTGACATGCCGACAATAGTGCTGATGGCAGAACAACAAAAAAGAAGGTTCCTGGGAACATGAATGGTCCTATGGAGCAGAGCTATCCCTTCAATTGGGCCACTGATCTTGAACTTGTAAATGAAAGAGAAAACTTCAAAGTTCTTTCAGCTATTTCATTTTATAGTCGTTTTTATTACAACTCCTTAGCTTTTTATCTAACTAATAACACCTATCCATTTTTTCTGCTCCTCCTCCTCCTTCAAAAACTAGCTCTTTTGTGGAGTCTTTCTGAGACACCCATAGCACATCTATCCCTCTTCTGAGTCATCATAGTCCTCTGCTCTCATCTCTATTACAGCTCTCATCACAGTTCATTTCAATGGTCTGTTTACCCTTCTGCCTCCCCTAAGATCTCTTAGAATTCTGAAGGCAAGAATTCATTATATGCTATTTTTTGCACAATGATTGGCACAAATTTATGGCTTAATGAATCCTATATGAATAAATCAAGTTGGGAACCACACAGACTTTCCTACACTGATTGAAAGTAAAGAACAGTTGTTGATATACACATTTGTCTGCTCACAGTACAGAGTAATCATGCTGCTAAGCATGAGAAGAAATGTTCAAGTCTTCTAATGCACATGGCCTTTCTCAATAATAGAAATATGAGTAAAATATAATGGCTACCTCAACTAAAAACCATGGTTCAAAGATATCTGAGTAATGACAATTTTAAAATAGTTATAATTAAATGGAGGAAAGAAATGGCAAAAAATAACCTTTGATATCTTACTCTACATTAGCATCAGTTATTTAATATTGATTTTTGTTATTAAAATTAATATGATTATCTATGGTAAAGGGTTATAGTAGTTTTGACATCCTTCCCAATTAATTACCTTTTCAGTTTTTGAAATAAATGGCAAAAAGAAGTAATATGAACTTAATTTCTGTGTAACTTATGGTATGAATGTCAATGATACCAATATTGCTTTGATCCAAGTACTACACTGGATTTCATTGTCTATGAAAAATATTGCACGAAAGTCGAATATAAGAAATACATCATGTTTGCAGACACTACAGAAAGAGAGAAAACTGAAGATGAAGTGATGTGACTAAATACTATGAAGTAGAATATTAGAAACTATTTCTTTGCACGTGCAAATATTTTATCTGAATATTTTGTGCCTCACAGATAAATATTCATGGAGTGTTTTTTTTTAAACTTCAATCAGTCTATTTTATTGGGATATTGAAATCGATTTTTAAATTTGAACTGTTCTGAAATTAACTGGAATTAGACCTTTAAAATTAGTTTATGTTTAATTATCATGCACTGTTATGCGCTTTTTTTTTTTTTCCAAACTCCATTAAGAGTTAACAGCCTTTGTCATGTTGCTCTTTTTGTTTTAGGATGAGAAGTAAACAGGTAAAATCACAAGTAATCTTGACACATGTATTCTATTCATTATAACAATTAAATTTACAGAGTTAAGGAAATGCTCTAGAGAATCTGCTTCCTCAAGTTTGATTTGGGTTGAAGCCAAAACATTTCAGCTTTGGTACTCAAGAGTATTATTTAGAAGATAAATTGCCTGATATCAGATTTTGGAAAAGGTAGAATTACCATCAAGTCTTGTTACACAACAATTCATTGGAGGGAACATACCCTGTATTATTCGGTTTTGCTTATCATAAAAAAGGATTACTACTAAGGAGAATTTAATTGGAATAAAATATCACTGAATTATAGTTTAGTGTAGCGTTTCAATAATAAATAGACCACCTCCTTCTCCTGAAAAAAAGAAAAAGGTTTTATTTTGAGGTTTTGCTGTACCACCAGTATGTAATATATATTTAGAAATGTGTTCTTATCGTAAATCTTAAAGTAGACTGTACCAACTAATGGGAGAGCTTCAGTATTGATCTTCCACTTCTTTTGAATGACAAAAATGATTTCAACTTTCAGTGTGGCAATTTCTCAAAAATAAATTTGAGTGGAGGAGATTACATTCAACTAAAACTACATTATGAAGCAGCAGCAGCAAGGTAATATAAAGTACTTTTCTTCGGTGTATTTGAGATTTGTACATATTTTTCAGTTTCTTTCAAGGTCTTGATTCAACAAGATTTATTAGTACTGTCTTCTTTAAAGGAAAAAATGGCTCTGTATAAAAGTTTGTATTTTTCTGTCTCTAGAACCCACATTTCTGCACTCAACTGTCTCAAAATAAGCACTGTGAATAAAAGGCTTTTCTTAACTTGGTTAAGCTGAATTACTACTGATTTCTAGCCAAGATTTACTTTTTTTCATGGAAAAACCCTTAATAGAAATAGCAGGCCTTCAACTGGAACTTTAACATTGAAATGCTTAAGTGTGATCAAGGATAATATTAATGCTGAGACCAGGTTCACCATGGTTGGGTGAAGCGACATGTTGAAGAATAAAGAAAATAATGCATATCATTAAATAGGATGGAGTGAAGAACAAGAAATATGTCTCCATTCTATTGATATTTTGGCAATTGATGATTGTATTTTGCAGGGATTTTCCCCATCACTTTGAATCATTTATAAGGTTTCTCAAATGACCTGATGATTTCTTACACGACTAGTAGGTGAGCAAGTCCTTGTGAACACATTTGTCCTCATCATGGAACGCATCCAGGCATGGTCAGCACAGGTGCTTCGAAATAGAGACTTCTACACCCAGAACACAAACAGCCATTTCAGCACTACACTCTTCTTACCATGTGTGATTTCTAATTACTCAGGCAATCCCCTAGTAGTAATGTCCCCACAAGTGCCACAAAGAAGCCCTAAGACAAAAGGAATTGCCTTGCATGGAGGAATAATGGGACACTTCCTCAGTCAAAAGTTGCCCAGGACACAGGACCCCAAATTTTCCTTTTAAAGATGTGGGAATATATGATAGTACCTGTTCTATGTTTGGTATTTCCTTCTTTTTGGCTGATGTATGGCTTCAGTATCCTGCCATTTTTAATTACACTTTAAAGAGCACTCTTTAATGTGCCCACAAGAAGAAAATGTGACATATTTGGAAAGAAAACATGACAGCTTGTTGAAGACTTTCAATTTGCTAATTTAAATGATTCAAGTTACATCCTGTTGTGAAGAAATAATCATCATCACAAAATCACTGGGTCTTGGAAGAATCTTAGTCATGCTTTGATTGTATGTCACCACATTCATAAATATCTCCCTGCATTCAATACTGGTGCATTGAAGTATATATGTTCATGCATTTATAAACATAATTTGTCTTGTAAATAACTGACCTGGAGCTGTCCCAAGACAGCACATTATTATCATGAGATATTGAAACAGAACAGTGAACAAATCACTGGAGATTGCCTTGTTAATATGTATTAAATCTTAAAAGAAATTACTTCATTTGAACAATTAGAAAATATGGAGAGTCTATGATAGCAAGTCTCTACCTTTCAAGTTCTAATGTTACTAAAAGATCCTCACCCACTCTCCCACCCCAATAAGCTCTGGACTAACAGTCAGTTGACTCAGTTCTAGTTTTAGTTCTGCTACTTACTAACACTGCAGCCTTGACAAACTCAAACTACTTTGTGTCCTGGTTTCCTGCTCAAGAAATTGGGAACAGTGGTAAGCCCTGGCTGCCTATCAGGGTGCTTGAGAAGGTCAGATGCATGGGGAAAATTGTTGGGAAACCTAAGTTCTGTGCAAAGGTGAATGGAGGGTTATCATTAGTGTTATAATTACCTAAATCTGCTACTGGAAAGGATGTTAAAAATAATCTCATTCACTAACCACATTTTACAGGTTAGAAAACCAAAATGATAAGAGGTTAAAAGACTTAGGTAAAGCAGATTGTGTTGGAAGCAGATTGTGTTTAGAACACCATTTTAGGATTCTACATTCTTTCCATGATTCTACCTTATGCACAGGGTAAACGAAATCATATAAGTGTTAATGCCTCCTCATATGTAGGGGTGTGTGTGTGTGTGTGTGTGTGTGTGTGTGTGTGTGTGCGCGTGCGTGCGCGCGCACACTATTAAAGAATCATTGATAATGTAATTGACATTATACAGAATATTTTATGAAGAGTATATGCCATTCATTATTAAACAAATTTCATTTCAATAGCACCAGCCAAACACACGTAAGAATGACTCATTTCATATATAATTTTTTACAAAGTATCCACAAAAGCTGTTGCTATCCTTATTTCATACCAAGATTTTTGGAAAAACTCCACTCCTACCCAGCACATCACTCAACCATTTGATTTCTAGCCTGGCACAGCCAAGTAAAGCAATTTAGTTAATTACACATTCATTTTCTTAGCACACATAAAAATGCCCATTATTTCCTTGATACAATAAATTCCTCCATTCAATAGCCTCCTGAAAATGGCTAAAATGCCACCATCAAATACTCCTACTTCCCCCAGTAAAGTTACAGAGTGATCAAAAGGAGAAATAGCCCTGTAAGGTACTGCCTACTCCTTCTGGTGAGTCAGATCCTAACAGCCTAACCCTGGCATTGCCTTAGTAAATTCCACTTTGTCAAAAACCAAACATTGGTCAACTAGTCATTTCTTGTGCGAGAGTATTCAAAAGTGTTTCCTTAGGGAAAAAAAAAATAGCTTCATGTGGGGAAAAAAATTAATGTCACCAGAATTCTACCAAGGAAATGATCAAGGTGTAAATATACTTTGTGTCTCTTTCCTGTTCTCTAGAAATCCAAACTTAGTCAGAGAAATGTAAAGGCCTGATTCCCCGGCCCCAGGCCCCTGTGTGTAGCCTGCACATGTACGGTGCCTGCTACTGAAAGTGTTTAATGATAGAGGAGACTGCACTTTCATGTAATTCATAATTAGAAGATGACTACAACTGCATTATTTAAAATCAAGCCTTTGTTATCAGCACCAGTTTTAGACAGAAGCTGAGAATCATTTGTGAGCTGTGGCAGACCCAGACTGTTCAAAGCAATTGCTGTTCAGCATGAAAGCTGCAATGGAGGTCACGGAACAGGTCAGGAGGAAAGATAGTGTATCGATTTCACACCAGGAATAGAGGCAAAGCGAGGGCCCACTGTTGCTGCATGTGATGTATTTCACTTCAGTTTAAGGCACATTTCATTCCTGTCCAAGAGGGGGGTAGGGAGCAAAGGGCAGTGGATTTCACACTGAATCATGATGAATTCTGGACTCGTGGATTCCAGTAAATATCTCCTTCCTGGCATTAAGTATTTCTGTGGCAGAGTGAATGTGATGGAAATTAGGCTTTCATCGGTAGCAAGAATGTACCTTAAGGAAAGGTAACCATGCTGTGGGAAGTTCATTTCCTCCACTTATTAAAATGCAATAAAAGCAGACATGAATGTAAAAATATAAAGGTATACAAGTGACAAGTTATGAAAAATGACCTCACAATGAGCATCTTCTATGTATTCAGAATGACTGTACAGATCACTCAATGAAAGAAGTCAATTGATAGAAATAAAATTCTCAAAAAAAAAATTTCTTGGTCATGGCCTCATGAGTAAATCTTTGAAATCACACATGGGGATACTGATGGAATCCAAAAAAGTCATTTTGTTTCCCACGTTGCACACAGACTTTACTTCTTTCTCATCTCTGAAAAGTCGTTCATACTCAATAAAATCTAGGAATTGATTGATACCAAACTTCATCTGGCCTCAAATTGTCCTAAGATAATTGGTAAATTCTAATGTCTGTTTCCAATAAATGTCATTAATTTACAACAAGCTCGTATGCTGCCTTGGCTGTGACCATCAGCATTTTTCTGCCTTCAAAATTTAGATCAGTTGGGTGAGCTTAGGAAAATAAAGCAGCAGGATGTTTATGATTCTAAACAACTGGAAACAGGGCAGCCTTGTTACCCATCTTCTGTTAGAGAAAACTGATTTTCCCCTGTGAGAACTTAACACATAGTACAGCTAACCCCAAATGCTACTCAGCCAGTGTGGAAAATAATTTGCTTATAACGATAATAGCATTATCTCTTTTAAAATATACTGATCCCACTACAAACAGTATATATTTTTTAACATTATTTTTAAAACATTTGTTTTATTCACATGAATATTTTCTCTTTTCAAAAAACTAAGATTAGAAAGAGCACAGGGACAGCCTCTTCAGTTATTTATATCATTTCTCTACCTAATTATCATTTCTGTTAAACCGGTCCTGGGCATCCATATAGGCCTTTTCAATGCCCTTCTTTCTGCATACCTCTTGTTTATTATTTTATATGTGAGAATCAATTTGCCATCTGCCACAGAAATAAAGATGTGGCAATTAAGGCATATATCTTGATAGATTTTTTAAAAATCATTTCATTTGCTCCCAAGCCTCCTTCCTTAAGGGGTTTAGAAACTTAGAGGGAATTAGCACATTTCCTTTGTATCCTACAAAGGAAAACTAAAAAGCTCAGGCTGCAAAAAATATTAAAATAAAGAAGAGAAAGAAACAGATTTTTTCCCACAAGTGAAGTTGACAAATAAGAAGAAACTACCCAGGGATAAGGGAACATTCGATGGAAATCAAGTGACATGATGCTTCTCTAGACCAAAATGCCTTTAATTTGAATCCAAAGTCTCAAAAAAGTCCAAATGTCCACAGGAGTTTATAAGGATAAGTTTTAATAAACATAATCAATTCTAGGACAATCAATTTAGTAGAATAAAATAACTGCAGTAGAGAGTAACATAGAAACTTCCTGTTAAACTGTTTGTGCAATTTGGCAGACACGTCACCATTCCTTCGAATGGTTTCAAGGTATCAATCCAACCTCTCGGGTATTTCAAAGAAACTTTTGTTACTGGAAATATATCTTTTGAGAATCTTGACTATATATAGGAGGACTCATTTCTCCAACAAACATTTTGGCTAACAGCAATTTTGAGAAGTTTGGTGAACTCTCAACCACCTATCTTAACATGCAGTAAGAATTTAGAAAGGATTAATAGTACTCCAATATGTATTCAAACTCACGAATACAGTAAGTTCTCAATTAATGTCATCAGTAGATTCTATGACTAAGCAAAACAACATACAATGAAACCAATTTTATCACAGACTACTTGATGGCAACAAGAGTTAAGTTCCTATGACACCTCATCAACATTATAACGAAATGACATTGTACAAAATGATGCTATTCTAGGACCTGCTGTATATTGCTAACATTTTTAAACCTAACTAAAGGAGCTAGTTCTCATATTTATTCCTGAGATGATCATTTTTGGCTTCCGTTTTGATATTCTCCCCACTCTGTACACACTCTCAATTAAGAGCTGAACAGCAGTTCGATCTCCATATGAAAAACTCCTAAACTGAAAAGATGATGCTTAGTCAGAAGTACAGCTTTAAACTGCATCTCTAGTTCATAAGATGGCTATGGCTTTTCTGCAACATAATGATAATGAGGCCTTGAGTAAGATGCCTAGATGTGTGTGCAGGTAATCTTTTGATAGATCTGAAAAAGAGCAAGTCAGTAGTATAGTTTCATGTAATTTGTTCAACTCAGTTACCTGAAAACATCCATTCTTTCTACATTCTTCAAAGAGTCTCTTCTGGTTTCTTAATAAAGGTTTGATTTTATTTTCTGCTTTTAATCTGGAAGTAGATGAAATGATTTCCTTCCATGCTATACGACAATTAATCCAACAATTAAATTTGCTATATAGTTAACTTTATTTCACTTCACAAATCTTCGAGTTATATTTAAGAAAACATCTGCTTCAGGTGTTATGTATCACAATAATAAATGCTATACCATCACGTTGTCACATGCTTTATTCTGGCTGTGGCAAAATAAGAGTCCAGGGATTTTGCTGCCTATACTGCCGCCATTGGCTTTTTTTCCTTCCTTATACCCCTTTAGACATCCAGTACCCTCTCTTTGGCCAGAGGTCTTTAGAGTATCAAGCCTGCAGTGTCCTAAGGAGCGATACTGTCCTTCTTCCTTCCTGGTGGACCTCCTCCTCCATCACCTTGATCACTGCCCTCTGTGAGTAGCATTCTTATCAAGAATAACTGCCACCAGTTATTATATACTTTAATAATGTAATTTCTCCTCTTCACAGAACTGACCCAAACTCATGGCCCCTAGGCTCCCTGTCATTACTAAAGCCATTGCTAGAAACTTAAATGAGGATCATAGCACCCTGCCCTCCTCTATCCTTACCCTCACCCCCAAATTCTGACACCTCTGCTTTCCAGAGCTCTTTGTCTTAGAAGCAAAGTTGGTAAAAAATGAAGAACATGGCTACAGCCCAGCACAGGGATCTTTCCTCCCAAACCACAGGAAAAGCCAACCAAAGGGCTATAGGTTGTACATAAACTCCACAGATTAAAAAGGAAGTGGCTCCCAGGGCAGTTTCAAAATAAATCAGGATAGCACGAGGTGCTTTTGCTTTTGTTATCCTGTGTCTCCATTCTTCCTTCATGCAATGAAATTAGCCTTCCATATGACCAAAGAGCACTGGGGACTTTTATAGAGGTAAAGTCTCCCGTTTACCTGAAGCTCAGGAGTGAGGGATGCTGCTTAGAAGGGTAAAACACAACTGGTACAAACAGAAGAATGCATGTCAATGAAAAGTCTGTTTATCCTTAAAGCCATATTGGTAGCCCAGACAATTCTAAAACATCCCTTGGCAGTCTCTTTTGCAAAGTAATTGGAAAATGCTGCACCAACTGATAAAAAGCATTTCAAGTTTCTGTCTAATGTCTGTTATATATTTTCAAAGCCCTGAATGGCAACGAAGATTAAAACTAGCTCTGAAATAAACAACAAATATTTATTGAGCAGCAACTATGAGGCACTCTGCTGGGACTTCAGGGGATTTGAAGATGTAGAAGCCTGAGCTTACAATTTAGTTAGGGAGATCAGAAATGTGCACAGTAGAGGTTAAGCTCTAACACAACATGAAAATACTTGAAATGTCAAAAAATACCAGCAAGTGTTTCCATCTCAGGGTGTGAGGCTGTTATTCTCCTAAGGCAAGTCCTAGCCCCATCACACGGAAAAACATCTGCCTGCAGGTAATAATAATACAGATAAAAATAGGCCAAAGAGATCACTGCCAATTTAGAAAACGTCCTCTAAAAGGCCCTTGATTTTTGTATGCCCTTTTAGCAAATATTATGTATGTATCAAATAGTTTGCTAGGCTTAATTTATATGCAAAATTCACTAAATACATTCAGAAAATAAGACTAACTTTTCAAATGATGCTCTTTCATTAGGTGTCTGCAAGCTATCAAAATAACTGATCAGTTCGGTCATAAAGTAAAAGAAATTCATCCGATCAATGTGATTGACATTGATTAAACAAAACAACCAGCCTGCATGATTTTTTTCACTTTTCTATGGAATTAGCTTCTTATAAACTGACAGATGATCTTAAAAAAATAACTTTGTCTTAACAAAACTTTTCCAAGGAATCAGAATTGCTGAACTTGGTTTAGAAGACAATTAGCAAAGTGTCCCAAACTGTAGTCTATCACCATTCCTGTGCCTTCTTACTCAAGTCACGGTCCCCTCCTTACCTTAGTTTTCTCATTCATAAAATGAGATCATTGAACAAAATGCCTTCTGAGGGCCCGATAATCTGCAATTGCTCCAGAAAAGGAATATCTGAACTTACCAAATTAAATATAATTAAATATTTATAGTCAAAAACTTTATTTCACAATATCCATATCATGCCCTACAGTGCTTTTTACTTTCTTAAAAATATGTTTGTGTGTTCTGTAGGCAAACACACTTAGATTTTAAATACCTACACCAATAGCTATATGTTAACAGCTCCATTAATATATAGTTTTACATATTAAAATATCATCTTTAATTTTATTTTCCAACTGAGTATATACCAAGTATACCACCAAGTATAGATGAAGTTAATTACACTTTAACAGAATGAGCGTAAAAGACTCAAGGTTTTATTTACAATATTACATAACCTTTTTTTTACAATATTTTAAGATGAAATGTTTTTGAAAATTCAATCTGTTAGTCCTACTTTAGAAACACTATTATAATGACTCCTGATTTCATATAATAATGCATCTTTTCATTGCTAAATTCTATAATGATATCCTTAAAGTGAAAAAAGCAAATCAGAAATAAACCTGAACTGTTTAAAAAAAAAAAAAAACCTTCATTCGAATTAGAAGAAAAACTTCCATTTACCTAGCACAAAAAATACAGCATTTAGAAACCATTATATTTGTTTATCCTGAGTGACTGCTTATCTGATTTATGTAATCATTACTTCCATTTATAATAAACTATTTGTGCTATTTTGTTTTCAAATAAGGTCCCTAAATATTATTAAATACATGTAGTTGTACAGTATACATAAGGTTCAAAGGCTAAGGGCCAGTGGACATTTGTGCCTACAATGGTAATTTGGTTTTAACAATTTACTATATGTTTTTAACACATGAAAAGAATGTCAAAATACCAACTGTGGAGACAAAGGAGTAAATAGAAGCAAGGTGTGACATTTGGCCAATGCTAGAATGTGATTGAGAGGTAACTTGGTACAGCTGTGGATGGCAAATATGGAACATATCATTATTACATGATGTATGATAGCTCTCAATAGGGAGAGAGTGGTCATCAGTTAAGCAAATGAACCATTGGGCAGAGAATAGATGTGACACCATGGGCATGACCTGCTAATTTTCTAATAGGCGGTGGATATTAACTGCTTCATAGATTTTAACGAGGACATATACAATATGTAGTACATATGCATGTACAAATAGGTCTATATATTTATTTGAATGAAATGAAGATATTAATATACCATCATTGAGGACTTAATTTTATTCCTACTTTCCATCGAAACATTTTCAAATCTATGTTTGTCTGTCTACACAAAGAGATTGGGTGAAATTTGATAACTTGACTTGGGTATCAAGAGAAAATAATAGATACACTGAAGCTATTTTTGGACCATGAATGAAACAAAACATAATTTCTAGTAAGAATCCAAGTTTGAACTTGGTGCCAGTGAAAGTTTCTGTTTTAGAATACACACACGTGCACACATAAGATCAAATTGGAATTTAACCTTTTTCCCATTTAGGAAAAAATGTGCAGCTTGCTGCCAGCTTTCATTTAACATCATCCATAGGAATGCTACGTTTTCTAGGATTTGACATTTTCAGTGATCGGACTACTAAAAACAGGATGCTATAAATAGAATGATGTCATTTGTTTCCAAAGACTATCAATATACCAGAGAGATGCAAAAGTAATAATAAAAGCGAGATATTTCATGGCATACCTTAGGGGTAAGCTTAGGATTGTAATCCGCAAGTTATCTTGGAGTAAATGCTGAAGCCGCGAGGGCCACTGATGAGTATTCTCAAGACAAATGGGAAAAGGGTTAAGTTTGTCTTTGTTTAGGATCCCTCAGAAGCAGACTATGAGACAGAGATTTCAATGTAAATAATTTATTTAGAGGTGAAGGAAATACTGGAAGGGTTTAGGGGAAGTGATAGAGGGAAGAGGAGGTAGTAAATAAGAGTATGAAATCAATACGACCACCAAGGACCACAGGACCCTAATCACAAGGAACTCTGGGAGCCAGTGTAAACTGAACCTCAAGATTATCCCACTCAAGAGGTGAAGAAGCAGGTGTACTTACATATCATCTCCATCAGGCATTGGGGGCTATGTTAATTCCATGGCAAGAGCTTCAGCAGCCAGAGAAATCCCTGGAGCAAGGACGTGGGCCTTTGGAAGTCAGGTCATGGACACTAATCATGTGTGTTATAGTGTTCTAATGCACTCAGAAGCTCCACAAAGGAATTCATAGACATGCTGCCACCCTAGTGGGGGCCTGCATTCCCTTCTCCTTTGAATGTTTTAAGCATCTTCTAACTGGTTTTCTCATGTACCTACTCTTTCCATTTCAATCTTTCATGTTCACCACTGTCAAACTAATCTTCCTAAAACATGGTTCTAATTTGTCATTGCTTTACTCAGAATCTTCTAATAGTTCCCCTTTGTCTTCAGAATTAAGTCAGATGTTTCCATCTATCCTTTTCCCGTCACATTATGTACTATTCCCTGCACTTGTCTTGTATTCTAGTCAATGTGAACAGTCATTATTCACCTGAATACACTTTCGTCTTTTTCACATCTTATGCCTCACAAGGGAAAATCTAGACTTTATCACAGTCTAATTCAAAGGGTACCTACATTCATCTAAGGAGACGAGTCTCCTTCACGTGGGCATCCCTTACACTTGCCCCCTTCTGTACTTTCACAGCACCTGATTTCCTTCTCTTACTCTGGCCTTTATTGAGCTTGAATTATGTCTACTTATATGCAATATAAACCATCTTCGCTGTTCTATATTCTCAAGTCCATGAGATCAAAATCTTTCTGTTACTCCCTTTGTATCACCTATGATATCTAGAACAATGCTTGGGATGCAAGAGATGCTCACAGAACATGTGCTGAGTTGAAACCGTGAATGTGAGAAGGTGTCATTGTGTCATAAAAAAGGAATTGAACTTGGAGTCTGACATCTAACCTGTAGTCATAACTAGTATGTGACATTCACTTAATCATTCTGCATCTCAGTCGCCTCACCCATAAAACTGGAAAATCAACTGCCCTCTGCTACACATTCCATATATCTCAAGAATTAAATAAATTGATATTAATAGGTTGCTTTGAAATTTTTAGTGACAGAACATCACAAGTTATTGGTGTTATCAGAGTGAGGTCCTGTCCTTCAGGTGATGATAGAGATGACACCAATCCACTGCTGTGATGTTTTGAGTAGTTTTACCAATAATTGTCCTGATTGTACTTGCCTCAATTTGGCTCTCCTTAAAATCAGTGCTTGGCTAGCTGGGGAGAGGGATGAGCATTTGAATTCAGTTCACAACAGTTACCTAGCCTCATATGGACACTGAAGGACTTTGACCTCATGTTTTACCAAGAGAGTCAAAGAGGCATTTTCCTGTGTGTGTGGATGTATCTGTGTATGTATTTTTCTAGGTATTTAATAAACAAAAAGGTCTATTAAAAGAAAGAAGAAATTTATGTGGTTCTCTTGCCTATCTATAGTATCCATATAGATGATTTTTATAGGATACACTTGAATAAATGTGCAGATAAAATACATGTATGTCCTCATTCTCCTCTTTTCTAAATGGCACACCCCAACTTTATAATACACTCATACACTGGCATTGACACACCTTTTAAATATGACTAAAAGGCTGCTTTTCTACAGTGTATTAAGCAGCTGCTTGCATATGAGTATCTTGTTGTCCAGAGTGACAGCTGTATTTTCGCCTGTTTTGACATTGAGTCTGATCTGGGTGAATAGCTCATATCCATTAAAGTGCTATTACAACACTGAATGACTGCCAGAATACTTCCTGATCAATTTTAAAAGCCAGCTAGCTGTCATCATCTAATCGCAACAGCAAAAAACAAATCTTTGGGGAATAAAATGAGATTTTTAAACATTTTTAAGGCAGTGTATTAAATATAATCCCTAAAAACTGTTTGAATAAGAATAATAAGCCACAGAAATGGGAAGGTAGAAATAATATTTTCTGCACTCTGAAACCCCTTGCACTTGCATATTGGCAGGCAACCTCAAATACTCCTTAAATTTACCATTTCGACAATCACTGAATTTGAACTCCTGCCATTATATAACTTAATAAAGCAGCACTGAAAACAATCACCACAGAGTACGATTGTGCTCACCATTAAATTTAGTTCTATAAAATTTAAGACTAAATTCAATCATCTTTCTGTCTTTGCCTCAATGGTTGAAATCCAAGTATTCAGGTTTACTTTTTCTCGACAGCCAGAAAATATGCATATTTTTAAAGCTACAATGTGGCAATTTAGATTTGCATTTATTAAGCATTGCCAAAGGGAGGCAGAACTCACTGACACAGTTAAGACCACTTGAATCATCAGTTTAATTGGGGAAGTCTGGTTCAAAGTTATAATTTCAGCACCATTATACTGACAATATCAACAAATACATAATGTATAAATTGGCATAATCCATTTGGAGGGCAAATATTTAAAAGATATCATTTTTTCAGTACAATAAATCATCTGGGATGGTTTCTTAATGGACAGCGCTCAGTTCTTCTCATTTGGGTTTTGGCAGTCAGTATTTTCACACAATTATCCCAGTAACACTCACTCATAATTTAGAGTGGGCTTTCCCAACTGCAGAAATGAAATGACCCAACTCCATTTCATCAAGATGTTCAGTGGTCCTCAATTCCTCCCAGGATCACAATGTCAGTGAGTCTGAACAAAAGGCTAGAAATGCTACCTTTCCGACTCGTATTTTAAAGTGTGATAAATAGTGAATTTTTAAAATTCTCCAGAATACGAGTCTCCTTAATAAAAGAGAACCATTAATGAAAATATTGGGCTGACAAAAATTATTCTTTTTGGAGATTCAAGAGCCCTCCTAAGAAACTAGAATCTATGTAACAAATCATTTTCTTCAGCATATTAGATGATCTCCTTCAATTTGATCAAAATCTCCTTTCGTTTTTACTTTAAAAGACTATGTTTCAATTCATTTTTAAATATTAAAATCTATATTATTCTAAGAAACTTACTCTATCGTATTACTTATCTGCATAAAATCGATGCTTCCATTACATACGGGAGAAAGTCCCAGTCACTCAGCAAGCATACCAGCATTTCAAGAGCTGCTTTGACAAATTCATGGCTGCACCTTCAGTCCTAAAGACCCCTCTCTCTAGCCCCACCAAGCAGTTCCCTATTCTAAGATCATACTGGGCCATTCTGCACTTCAGCCTTTCCATGTGTTGAGCTCCAAAACAATTTCCTGATCACTTCCACCAAGTCAAACTCTTCAAATTTCTTCAGAATATCTCCCCATCACCTCCTCTGTGAAGTCTTCTTTGATTTTCCCAGGTAAATGTATGTATTCTTTTTTTGGTTTTCCCTCAGCACCTATATACCATTCCAGGTCAGAATGTATAAATGACTGCTTTATTTTCTTTAGATTATCTAGTTTTATTATTTTAGTAAGATACTTTAGTGCAATATAATGTTTATTTTTAAAAAGTCAGTACCAATTATTCTATTTCCACTGAAACTAATCCTGACATACCATATGATCTAAAGAGCTTTATAAATGGATAGACTTTACCATTTCACACTGGCACTATTTATGAACTTCCTTGTCTTCTTCTCCACATTTTTTTGTTTTGTTTTTTGTTGTTTAGATCATTGACACCAATTTTCATGAGTGGGTGTATGCTAATTTAAAAAGATATATGCACCTCTATGTTCACTACAGCACTATATACAATAGCCAAGATATAGAAGCAACCTAAGTATCCATTAGTAGACAACTGGATAAAGAAGTGGTACATATATACAATGGACTATTAGCCATACAAAAGAATAAAATCTTACCCTTTGCAACAACATGGATGGACCTAGAGGGTATTCTGCTAAGTGAAATAAATCAGACTGAGAAAGACAAATGCTAAATGATCTCACGCGGAATCTAAAGAACAAAATAAATGCACAAACAAAATAGAAACAAACTCTTAGATACAGAGAACAAGCATGGCTGCCAGATAGGAGGGGGTGGGGGCTGGGTGAAGAAGGTGAGGGGATTAAGAAGTACAAATTGATAGTTACAAAATAGTCACAGGGATGTAAAGTACAGTATAGAGAATATGATCAATATTATAATAAGTGACTATTTCAGTTATTGCTCTATCTGCCTATGTTAACTGCCATAGAGACTATGTTCTAATGGGAACAAAATACAACTCCAGAGTCCAAACATATCTCAAATAGTGAAAGTTATCTTACACTGGAACCCCAGCATGAAAAGAATCAAAAAGCAGCAGCTGAATGATGTTTCTAGTATTAAGTTTACTTCCGTGTTTATACTGTGGTGGCCTTCACTCACTTGTTCCTTTTAATTTAATCGTTCCCACCACTGTGCAAGTTTTTTCTTTGTAATGTAGAATTATCAAAATCCACCTATCACAGTTCAAAAACAAGGAATACCTGGGATCTAGTCACAAAACATGTCCCAAAAATGACAAAGTAAAAATGTCAGTGAATTTGAGGTTGAACTGCAGAAAAATATCAGAAAAAAAATTTTAAACTGTATGCTATTCTTAATGGTAAGTCTCATGTTTATAAGATATAAATGTATTTTACCCCTTGGAGGTAAAAAAAACTAAGAGTTCAAAAAACAGAAAGCAACTAAGATCCACTACAGAGACTGAAATGTGACCTACATGATGGTCCAAGGCATGAGTCACACTGATGTTTACCCCCAATAAACTTCTTAAATTTGTAAAAGAACAAGTGATGTTTTATGAGCAATTATGCATTGAGTGAAAGTAGCCTATCTCATACTAGATTAAAAAGTCAGTAACATACATATGATTTTTTTTTATTTTATAAGTTGACTATACTTTGGATATAATTCTATGTGGTATAGAAGAGAACGTGCAGAAAAAGGTTGTAACTGAGGTCAGCTATTTATGCCAATCCCCATTTCCTTTATATTCAGTCCATTACTCTTAGCACAAGTTAGTTCGGCCTCCCACGTACTGTTAAAAATATGTATATTGCTTCTGTGAGATCTACTGCCCCTTGTAAATTCACTTATTAAAGGGTAGAATAGAAGGGAAAAGAATCTGTAATAGAGTCATTTATAGCCAAGCACTAAATCATATAACAGAAAACAAATGTAGATGTCTTGGAGGGTGGGGCATATATATTACCTCTCCTCAATGAACATTCATAAAATAAAATGAGATCTCCAAGCTGCCAAAATTAAGTGGAAGCTGGGTTACTAGAATATCAAAGACAAAGAAATGAAAAGAGAGAGAATGAGAGAGAGAGAGAGAAACCAACTCAACCTAATCTGAATAAGTAGTTCACCAGGTGTTAAGTATTTACAAGTTTAAAAGTAAATTTTTTTTAACAATTCTGAAATTCGTTACAGCAATATATATCCCTAGAATGAGAGAAAGAAGCTTTAAAAAAAGGGGGGGGGGACTGGAAAATCAGGGGAAAAAAATGAATAGACTACAGCTTTTCCAGCTTTTCCAATGATTTCTATTCCTCCTGACTCAGTGCCTAAACACGTCTTTCTTTGAAATGTCTTGCTATTTTGCCAAAAGAGAAAACTTATTTTCCATCTATGTAAACTCCTAAAGAGGAGGGAGCAGGAAGACTACTCAATTCAGCCCAAGGAAAATAGAGCCTTGTGCATATCTCCAAGTGTCTGGCAGTGACCCAATCCCCTGCCAGCGTTGGTGGTCCAGGCTGAAGGCTCTGATCTGACCTAGGAATTAGAAGCATTTTGCTAACCTTCCTTCACTGGGTCAACTGGAGAAAATGATACACTTCCTTGCAGGAAACAAGGGCATGAAGTACATCACATTTAACACCACCCCTTTCTCTGAGCTGGCAGGTCCTAGAGAGACCCTGGAATTTAGCTGCAAAGATTAAGCTACTCTGTAATGAGAGGAACAGCTTCTGTGGTACCGAGGGAAAAAGGAGGAAGAGAGTCACAGGGAAAAGATGAAGCACTCTGAGCCCTAGATTCAAGAAGCCAAATCTATTTTTATTTACATGAAATGCTAATGAACAGAATCAATCAAAAAGTATCAGAGAGACTAAAAATATATTTAAACTAGCCATCTGATGAACTCGTAAACTACATCTAAGAATGTTATGAAGTAGAAGTGAATGGAAAGCAAGAGTATAAAGAACAATAAATCCATTGTGAGGAAGAACTAAAATCTGGACAGGTAAGATTATAGATTAGATTCCTCCCTAACTCTTCAGAAAAATGTGAAAAGACAGCAAGAAGAGAGCATTGTACAGAGAGGAGCCAACAAAAAGGAAAAACATTTAGACCATTGTTGGTATGTAGGCAGCATTAACATGCAAGTGAATTCTGCCTGAACAAGTCACATAAACAGATGTTAACTGAATAGCTACTATGAGTCAAAACTATGTTCATGATTGTGGATACAATAAGGTCCCACACAGAGTTCTTGCCCACTAAAAGTTTATATGCTAGTGGGGAAGGAAGACAGTTTATTAACATATACTTAATCTAAGCAAGGTAAGAGAAACACAGAAGGGTCATAGCCAAGGTTGAGGTATCTGAGAAGATGTCCCAGAAAGCATCATCTAGGCTGAGACCTGACGATTGAATAGGAGCCAGCCAGAAGACTAGCAGGAGGAAGTGCTCTATATTTGCATTAAATAATAGTCATCTGATATAAATAAATTATTTCTATTTAACATATACACCTTATTACCTAAATACAGGATGTGATCTGGAATGCTGTTCCTTTTTAAAGCAGATAAGAGTCTAGTCTGATATTAGAAGAGAAAGCCTTCAATGAGAACAGAACAGAGGGTTAAAATAACTTATTTTAAATAATTAAATTCCAAATATCTTTTTTCCAGTATTTTGTCAGTTCCCTGTCAAATCCACTTGAAAACTCAGAGTCTGAAAGAGTTCACTTGCATCTCCTAGTCTGACAGACTTGCTCTGACCAATTTTTCTTGCAGGGGATATCACTCAATGCCTAGACTGGATCTGTATAGTAGGGAGTGGAGGAAGTTAGGCAGAAGAACTAGCATTTATTGATCACCTACTTTGTGCTTTGTGCTCGGTGTACTGCAAGTATTATATATTGAAATCTTGCAATAACCCAGCAAGGTACATGTTGATATTCTCATTTTTCAGATGAGAAAACAAGACTCAGAAACTTAAAGTGCTTCACTCAAGGTTTCATAGCCAGTAATTGGCAAAGCCAAAATACAAACCCAGATTTGTCTGATCCCAAAAGCCTATACTCAAAACCAATTAAGCTAGCTGCCCACTACTGTCCAAGATCTCAGTGACCTCTGCGGAGGTAGCAGCTTCCTATGTTGTCTGTCTCTTTTTCTGCTAAGCTTCTTATTTCAAAACCTATGGAGACACATACGATATTTTTATTAGTGGGCATGTAGATCAATTTCAAGAATGCCTTAGTAAATTTAGAAATGCACCAATAGGGTAAGAATAAAGTGGTTTTGAGAACATAGTTATAGAGTACATTTTAATGGTAAAACTATATCTGATTTACAATTTAGATTTGAAAAACAGTATAAGGGTATTGTGTTCTATAAAATTGAAAGGATTAATTTTCTTCAATTTTGGTGTTTGCTGCTTACAAAAGTAATACATATTCATTAAAAAGAGTTTGAAAACTAAAGATAAACATAAATGAATAAAGAGCATTCTTAATCTCAACATCCAGAATTAGTCCACATAAATATT
Organism: Pteropus alecto; assembly: GCF_000325575.1. Classification (NCBI taxonomy): domain Eukaryota; kingdom Metazoa; phylum Chordata; class Mammalia; order Chiroptera; family Pteropodidae; genus Pteropus; species Pteropus alecto. The sequence continues at coordinate 6,422,466 of NW_006431925.1, read as the reverse complement.
TTGGTATATTTCTATACTCCTATGTGTGTGTATCAATATGTGCATATGTTATTTTTAAGATCAAAATTGTAAATAATGTGTTATAACTGGCTTTTTTCATTTAACATTATATAGAAAGTATTTCCTTACAACCTATAGTGTCCAAGAACAATATCTTCAATGAATGAAAGATATTCTTACCCTATAGACCTGTCTTATCCAATATGTAACTATTTAAAATATAAGAACTCAAATATGTATTACTATATTGTCTTGTCCAAAAGACATACCAAGATATTCTCCTTCCAAAAATGTATTAAAGTATGTTTTTCCTGTAATTTATCCACATTGTGAATATCTAAGAGTAACTAGTGTCTTATTCATCTTTTCACCCCTGCTTTAGTGGGTGACATATAGTAAATGTTCAATAAATGTCTGCTGAATTGATCTGAAGGTATGCCTATCTGAGACTTAGTAGATAATTAAGGCAAGCCTACACATCATGGATTTTTGTATATAGTATTCCTAAATGTATGCATAATAAACAAACAAATCTAACCTCTCGATTTTAATGTAAACATTGTAAATAAACACAAAATAGTTTTTAAGACAAAAGCTGATACTTGTCAATATTTTATATCAAGATCAGGAAAAGATGTTTCCTTATAACCTCAAAATTACTGAAGGATTTAAATGTCTAATGTGAAAAGGACATATTCTGAATACTCTTCCATCCACTTTACCAGTGCCACATCCAGGTTATTATACTACAGAATCAATCCACCTTTATAATGCATTTTTAGAATGTATTAGGAATGACAATAATTGTTAACAGCCTACAGATCCATTTCCAGCAGCAGAAAGCATCAATACATGTATGAAAAAAAGGTGATTCTAACTCAAAGTCAAATTAGGAAATAAGATACATAGAAGAAATATGGAGATTAGGTCACACCTTCCAATGAAAAGAAATATTCATTCCAAAAGTGATGTCATGGGTCAGCTTTGAATCCAAGTATAAGGTTAACATTTTGTCTCACTGGAAAAAAATGAATTTGACCTTGTAATATTTATATCACACAAAAACTACCACAGACAGATTTCTTTCTGAAAACCTTCAGATTGCATCTTGTCAAACCGTCTGTGTCTGAGATGTGAAATGTGATCTTAACTGGTAGCCATATTTGATGGTGACAACCCAGAAGACAGAGCTGAAAAAGGTTTTTAGCATGGCCTCTTTTTTTTTTTAACCTGTGTTTGCCACTATTTTTGTTATGTCTGCCTGTAAGAGTACAGATGTCAATGAGGGCAGCCTTCAGATAAAGTGGCTTCTTTTTTACAAAACTGTTAATAGTCAGATTAAAATTTTTAAGGCAATGGATTCTGTCTTCACTCAGAAAGGCAAAATCACATACCACAACTTTTGACCAAAATATGGCAACCTATGACAAAATGACCATGGAACAAAAGATTCTGAACATGACACTGGCAAATAAAACAAGCTATCATAATAAGTCTACTTTGATGAATATTAGTAATAGTAAAATATATTCTTTCTCCCTGTAAAAATACATAATTAGGGAAGGAAAGTATTGCAAAGTTTATATATATGCACTGAATAGGATTTTCTTCTATAAACTATGAATAGAGTTTTTTAAAATACAAAACCAATATTTTTAAATCTCTGAAAATGTGTAATTTCTAACAACTTTAGTGGAAATGCCTTATAGGGTGATATTTGTGTCTTATATGTAGTTTTTTCATCTTCAAAGTATATGCTCCAATTTATCAAGCTATTTTGTAGACTCACAATCTCTAGCTTCATTATTTTCATAGAGAGATTAGGAAGTTTATATTTTGTATTCTGTAATCAAATATAAATATACCTATTAAAGGCCAAACACAGGATTCCTTTGACCTGATTAAAAATTTGGTAAGTGATCAGGAGGCTATAAAAAGGAAGCATTCTAGTGGGTGAGGTGGAAAACGTATGAAGTTTGGGGTCTGACAGACCCCTGGTTTAAATGTCAGTCCAGCCCTCTGAGACTTTGAGCATTTTACCTAACCTCCATGAGTCTTTATGCAGACCTCATCAGTGCATTGGGGATAATGATACCTACCCAGATATGTGGTTTCATAGATAGCCTTTTATGTGTAAAATATGTGTACCTAGTAAGTTGTAACAATTATTATGTATTACCACTCCTACTACTATTATTATATTGAGCATTACTATAAGAAGGTAAGTGGATAAGGCATGTGACATAGACTATGTCACAAAATATTGCAAATTTTATTATGTTACATAATTTGTTACATTGTGTGTAAACACTAAAAGTAATGATGGAGTTCAGAGCAAAAAAGATAACGCTAGGAAGCAAATAATTAGGGTTGACTTCAGTGAAAAGGGACTTGACCTTTGCTTTAAAAAACAGGTAGGATCTGGGAGGATTAGAAAGGTGAGAGGGTGGAGGCACATATGTGAAAGGCATGTTTAAGCGGAAATTTTATTTTTAGGTTCCTAAAACCCAGTACCTATGTCTGGAGGTTGGTTTAGACCCTTGGGACATAATTTGTGACTTTTAACACGCAAGAAATGTATATATTCGGAGAAAACCAGAACCACTGAGATACTTAGGTTAGGGCAATAGTGAAAATTACTATTTTTCTGAACAAATGCTTTGTGACAATTACCCTCTGTGTCTCTATATCCTTGTCTCTAAAACAGGGATAATAGTTCTTAATTCAGGGAAAGCACAAAGAACATTGCTTATGACTACTAAGCACTCAAACACCAGTTTTGATTTGGGTGATGAAGATAATGATGATGTAGTACCAGGCCCTGGTGATGTACTTTTCTTTCATGGCTTCATCTGCTTTTCACAATGACCCTGCCACCCACAGGGAAACATATTGGAAATGGTGAGCTGAATAGAGTTAAATAGAAAAATGTCGCACTTGTTTTAGTAAAAATAATCACTACAAACACTTTCGGGCATACCAATATTTTAGAAGGGTTGGTCTGGCAGGAGCAGCACAGTAGGGAAGCAAAATGGGCACTAAAAATTCTTGTCCAAGCAGTGAAGGGCTGATGGGCACTTTCAAGGTGGTAGAAATGGGGTGGAGAGAAAGAAATTCTGACCCCACCCCCCAAAATGGGCACGATTCATTGTCCTTATAGTTCTCTAACATTTATCAAGTACTTAAAATGTGCCGAGTAATGTGTTGTGTTTTCATGCTAATTATTGAATTTAATTATCCCACCTTTACTACAGGGTAGTTATACTTATCATTAGCATTTTGGGCTAAACTGGCTCAAGGTCATACAGCTGGTGGACAGTGGGATCAGGATTTGAACTCAGATTTGTCTGACCCCAGAACCAGCACTCTTGGCCTCTAAATTATGCCAGCTCTTACATGACTACAGTTAAGATGATAAGTACACTATCTGATTTTAGGAATTAATTGGTATCGATTTCTTTATTCTTCAGAATGCATCTCTTTGGTATATGAAGTTTTACTTTGTATTAAAAACTGTCAAGGCATATTCATTTTTGACAAAGAATGCAAAGCCAATTGCCATTCATCAATATTTGAAAGAAATAACACCACAGACAGGAGATTTTATAAATCTGTCACGGTATATAAATAATACCTAAGGTGTTAATCACAAAAATCAATTTATTTATGAAAATAATTATTACTATTTCTTCCCATTGGGTCCAGGTTTGTAATCAGACAGAAGACAGACTCATATAAAGGAAAAGCAAAAGAAGTTTTTACACAGCAAAATCAAGTTAATGTCATGAAACCAGCTGTTTTAAACAGGGTTGTTTTGAAGACGTTGCTCATATCTATTCAAATAGACCCCAGCCTGACCAAAACGATAATCTGTCACTCCTAACTGATCCTTTACAAAGCCTAGACCACTGCTTACAAAAGGAACGTAGTTTATTACAGTTGTTGCACTCCAAATGAATATTGATTTCAATCTCAGAATGCTATGAAAGGACTTGCATCAATTACACAGTACATCAGAGTCATAATGCAAGTTACCTAGTTCCAATGATGCACACAGCAAATCAATCATTCACTTTCACACACCTTTGAAGAGACACCAGCTACCATGAGCTTCCTTTATCTAAACCTTAAAATAAGCCATGCAGTACAAAGTGGTGATAGAAAAAGAAACCATCCCCAGTTTTTATAAAGGATAGGCTACCATCAGAAAGCCATTATAATTATTCCTTTTCAAGTGGGCTGTGTGTTAATACAAATACAAATGAGGGGGTGAAAAAATGAAGGCTTAATGACAGCATTATGAGGGGAGGATTCTCCTTTACATTATTTATTTATTCAATAGAAAATTATTTGGCAATTATGATAAAGCAACTAGATGACAATGACTTTCCTTTGAATCACTAATTAAAATGCTGATTGCCTGTGGAGTGAGATGTGCAGTTATGGTCAAACAAGAACTTTCATTGTGCTAAACAGCTTGGGCTGGCCTGACACCTGGGTGGGGAAGGGAGGGGATGAATCGAGCACATTTCTCTACTAAAATCAGACTCATTTTTATTGAGCAAAATTCTAACATAATGTTATGAATCTGGGCAAGATAATACCGCAGCCAATAATCTTGAGTTATTTTTCTTAAGCAAGAAAGAAAATATAGGTTCTAAAATAAATAAACTTATGAAGTCTAAGAGTATATTTGATACATATCATACAGATTATCATGTGAAAGTTATTTTTTATCCGTTCACACTTCTTGTATTCTTAAATTGCTCTATAAACTACCTTCGTGTATACACAAACGTCAAAGAAATGTCACTTTCTTAACCCAACATAAATACTCCTTAAACACAGATGATTTCTCTTCAATAATGGAAGAAAGGTCTTACAATTAATTATGAAGAGGAAATTGTCTTTCTTGTAATGAATTCATTACTTTAAATTTTACTAACTAAAAGTATGGTTTTCCAAGAACACTGAAATAGTCATCATTTTCCAAACTAAAAAAAAAAAACAAACGTATTTTTTATATTTGCAACTTGTTTATGATCTGAAAATCAATTAAACTCATAAAGTTTAAGGAGAATAGGTGCTTTATACCAGTAACACACATCATTAAAAAATACGTTATTTTGATAGTTGGAGTCTTTCACAAAATGATAAATTCTTAAATTTGGAAAATAAGAGGTCATCTTCCCCATTCAATATGGAAATTCCTTCCACAGTATTTTAGAGAATCCTGCCTTTGCCACGACTTGGAGATCATGTTGACAATTGAAAGGCAGATCATCTCACTTCTGAATGGCTCTGAAGGTCAGCAAAAATCTAAAGGTCAAACTGGCCTTCCCATAAATTCTACTCCTGAAGCCCATTCTGGATTATCACAGAATAAATTGATCCCTTTTCCAAATGATCCCTTTCAAATATTTTAAGACAGTTATCATGCTTCCTTCAAAGTTCCTGCTTTTACAAACTTATTAAGTTTGCTTCTTTATTAACTCTGCTTCTTCCAGCCAGTCCCTATGTACCTATGTACCAGCATGTCCATCCTCCGTAATCTGTCTCTCTTAACAAATGCTGGAAGGAAAACAAACAAACAAATAAAAAACAACAAATAAA
>NW_006431925.1:6363193-6416653 GCF_000325575.1 Pteropus alecto | reverse complement strand
ATATATATTTATATATATATATTACAGATATGATCAAATTATCCAAGTATAGTAGGACCAGTTTTATTTCTGTTTCTAATTTCTAAAGTCATGATATTACAATGTATCATATTCATTTCATTGTCAACTAAAACCTCTAGATCAATTTTTTATCCAAATCATTTTTAACAAAAGTACACATTTTATAAATTTTACCTTTATTGGTCTTAGATTTCATTTTCTTAGTCCATTATTAACTTTGAGGAAATTTTTCCTGTTCATTTGATACTATTTAATCTTTCTAAGCCTTAGTTTCTTTGTGTATAAGTAAATTCTAAATAGGCACTAGCTACTATTTATGACGTATTTGTCAAGTGCCAGGAACAGAGCTAAGGGCCCTACATGCACCCACACAAGTAGGGACTTTTACATCCATTTCACAAGATCACTCAGCTAGTGACAGGGCCAGGGTTTGAGTTCAGGCCACCTTTAACAACCACACTATCAATGACCATTCTTAATTTTCAAACATGTAAAACATTAATAAATGAGCCTATGATAAAATTGTTCAATAGAACCAGATTAAAGCAGTATCTCTTTAAAGATTAGCCTCCAGTTTGATTATCTTTTGGGGACCATTTACTCAAAAACCCATGGATCCTTTATCATACAATGTATATATCTACAGAAAGCCCACAACTATGACATAAGATACTTTCTCAATGACTTGCACAAACTAAAGTACACTATGTCTTGGGAATTTCCCTAATCTATAGACTCAATAGTCATATTTTTAAAAAAGTAATGTTAGCTTGGCACCCTGGCTGTTATCTAATGACTACTTTCTGTTCCCAAATGCTGTCGATTCATCCATTTAATAGATCCAAACCCAGAATGAGTCTAAGTTCAGGCATCCACTTGATTCAGAATATCAGGATACTGGCTCCTCTCTTTTTCCTAGCTTTTCCAAATATTTCCAAAAGTAGTTCCACAATCCCAACTGAAAATTCCTTTAGTTCAATGGCTGAATCTACCAATCTAAAGTGACTAAGAGCTCACTTAGAATCTCTACACCTACTTGAGGCTTTCGGGGTCTTCTAGCTATGGTTGTGCTGCCCTTTACAATTAAAAAAAATTGTTATGCTTTACAGAGGAAAGAGACATTAAATAGAATTTAGTAGTGCTTCTTTCTCTTTAGCCATCTTTAACATTATACCATCTGTTCCAAACAATTAAAATCAGCAAATATTTATGGAACACGAGAATGTGCAAGTTTTCTGGTAAAAAGGAATGGAACACAAAGATGACGCAGTGTGCTTAAAAACCAAGAAGAGTCACAGAGACAGAGACGGTCATGTGTTATGCAAAAGAGAACTGAACACACAGGAGAGCAAACAAGCTACGGGATCCCCTAGAAAAGCAATCAATTAAACAACGAGCTAGAGCTTCTATTTTCCTTCTTTTAGTGATTCCAAACATAACTTTAAGTCTACTTCTATAGTTCCATATTTTACAGGTGTATTTTGAAAACTTGTGTGTTTTTTGGATAATCCCTCTTCTTTTTGGGGGTCATCAATTATCGTCAGAATTTTATTAGTAGAGCCTCCTGTACCAGTGTTTCATCTTTGCTCAATCACCCCTTCATCCATTCATTTCTTCATTTATTACATAAATATTACTATGTCTATAAAATACAAGGCACATTCTTTTCTAGTCTCAAGTCACTGAATCACACCTATTTTAGATTTTCTACTATGGACAAGTGTGGGGACACTGTCTCTGAATTTAAGGAGCTAAAATCTTATTTATTTGACTATTTAAAATTTTACTTTCTAAAGTCTCAGATTACAATTCTAACTATGTACAATCTCCACTTGATCAAAAAAGTCTCCCTTAATTTAGAATTAAATTGAGAGATGCCAATTGCTGCATTGTTTCCTCAGCTGATTTTTTTTAAAGATAAATCATAAATTTTTCAGAATCATGCCAGACTATCTTTACAGATGAAGCTCCCCAGCATTACTATGCCCACTTCAATGACAGTTTTATAATCTCAATAATTAAAGCATCATCTCTATCATTCATTTCAAAAAGTGGCCAACAATGACCTCTAATTATTTCAACCACATCCAAGTGCCTTCTACTCCAGTGTGTGTTTTGGTATTTCTGAGATTTATAAATATTACTTAAATCCTATTTTAATTATCAAAGTAATAGATGCTTACTGTTAAAACATTTGAAAATACAGGAAAACATAAAAACAAAGTAATTATTCAAAATCTTACTGCATGGAGGTAATTTCTGTAACACTTGCATTTCCTTCCTGAATATATGTGGATATGTGTGTGACTACACAGATCTATCTATGTATGCATATATATCATACATAGTGTGTGTGTGAATTCTGTATATATATATCTATGTAATATACAATGAGTTCTATCTGTATTATTTTTTTAAATCTGTTTCTTGCAAAAAGAAAGTCCTTCCATTGCAGTCCTTCCATTGTAAGTCCTTCACTTTAGTCCTTAAGCCAAGATTTGCTTAGATTCTTTACACCATAATTACATTTTCTTCTCAAAATCTATACTTTATACATGGCCTAGAGATATCTGACAATATTGACCCCACCCCACTATTATGCCTAGTTATGGTCTCTAGAAAATTTCCACGGTTTTTAGTCACTCTACTTTATTAGTCAAATATTAAGTCTATGTTTTGCTTATTTTGTTTCATTTTCTTTTTCCTTTTACTAGCCTCAAATTTCTGTTTAAAACCCTCTTGACCTATTCTGAAAACTGGAAAAATAAAGATGCTACCTATATCTCAAGCCTTATAAGTTTCCATTCAGAACTTTAGAGATACTTTCTCAGGCTCTTCTAGCCATCTCCCCTCTAAATGCATTGAATAGCCCCTGAGTTTAATGAGATTTAACATACCAGCCATCACCTCCAATATTCTCACTCCTAGAATGTGGTTTATCTCTCATGAAACCATTTCAGGTCTATGTACAGCCTCCTTCTACTTCTCAAGAAAGACCACCACAGTATCTGGAGTCACTGTGTAAGATTCGTCTGTGAACACTGCTCACTGTCCTGCTAAGTATGGAATAGTGTTTCCTCGGAAGTCCCAGCCTCAGGTTCCAGGGGAATATCTCAAATCTGCTGTAGACTTCAGGGTGGCAGAACTGCCTCTTCTCTTTCAGCGTGGAATCAAGTTTCTACACTCACCAATCTCTTCATGTTGGTTTATAATTGCTCTCTGATGTTCTTTTTTCTCTCTGAATATTTGTTACATTCAGTTTGCCTTGATCAAAAAATAATGGTCTAATAATGATATCTAAAACCAGCAAACCTCTCCACAGTCCAAGAAGTTTATTTACTAAAAGATATAATTTTTTTATATTAATATACTAAGCTCTGACTACATGTAATTTAGTCATTTAAGATAGGTTATATCACATTACAGAAAATATATTAATAATGATTTTCTTATCAGTATGTTATCATCAACTTAAGATTAGTTCAAAAGAATGGTATATAACATTGGGTTACAATTTTGGTATTTGAATAGTTTATTTAAAATCGAGGACACTTTATCACAAACACAACGGCTTTAACAGAAGCAAAAGGTAAATGTCTATTTCTCTACAACTATTATCTTTACATTTTTTAATACTAAAATCATGATGTAATGAATACAGTCCTTAAATGAATAATTTACTCTAGAAATAAGCAATACTATTCCCTCTGCCTCTTATCTGTGTCTCTGCCATAAAATGTAATTCACATAAAATGTAATTATAAGATAATATAATTATATTATATATAAGATAATATTATATCTTAATATTATCCAAAATTAACATTTTTCTTTCCTTGTCCATTCAAAATAAAATTATAAGGGTAATTTTAAAAAACATATGCTTTTCTGATTTGAGTAATGGCTTAGAAGAAGTAAGCAGTAAGATCAACTCTACTGATCCTGCACTGAAAACATTTCAGATTGATTTTTTATATGTGTTCTTCACTTGAACATATGTAGAAAAGTGAAAATGATTTTGTTTCTTATTTCAGCTTATTTTGACATCTTCATGTTATTACTAACAAAAGAAAATGACAAAAATTCTGGAGGACAGCTAAACAATATTTACCAAAATTTAAATGCATATTCTATTTCCTTGAATTTATCCTAAGCAAATCTAGTAATTGAACAAATACACACACAATGCAAAAAGATATCTAAAGAATTCTTTATAAAAACATAATATTGAAATCAAGTTAAACACCCATTAATATGCTGCTTATATGAAACTCTATGCACTAAATACCGTGTGACTATTATTATATTATCTTATAAAGATTTCCACAATGTATTAATTTAAATAGCAGTAGGATCAATGTATAACAATAAAATACAATTTTTTAGAATATATACACATAAATGCAGTAAAGTCTATAAGATTATGACCAATTTTGTTTAAATGGTTATATTTCTGTAAGGTGGGATTATGGGTAACTTTGTTTTTATATGTCTGTGCACTGTATCGCATATAATGAGCATGTATTACATTTATAATTTAAAATAAATAAATAAATAAATATACCCAGAATATAACATATGCCTTTAAACTCATTATTTTAAATCTAAACTAGTTAAATGAGCCAAAACACATGATTCTAAATTCCATTTTGAAACATTTTTTTTCCATAAGAATGTCAAGTCTGACTAATTTAAAAAAATTTGTTGGAAACCTACTGTAAACATTTAATATCTAGAGACATATAAAAGGCAACCTTGAGGGATAAAGAGATTTGAGTGTTTATAATGTAACAGCAAACAAACAATTTCATTAGTTGTAGGAAGAAACCATCTAATCTGATCTACATGTATTCTTTAGATATGGAGAATTTGACCGAAGAATACAATGCTTTTTCTGACTTCTTTTCCTCATTTAATCAGTGTATCTTATCAGCAAGGGAACAGAAATCCAGTGTAGTAGACTGTTAGAATTTGCTACCTCTCAAGGGTATTAAACATCTGAGTCAGAAAACCCATTCTTCCCCACTGCTTTCTCTGTCTCAAGAACACCTAGATGGATAGCATCACTTATGATACTAATCAACAAATCTAGACTCTGAGTTCTGTCATACTTTGCCATTGTTTATATATAAACATGTTAATCAAAAGATACGGCTTAAGGCTGAAAATATCATGTTTTTCCTGACAGAGTTTAAAGATTTTTCATAGGGTCTAAATCCAAAAAGTAAAACTCTCTCTTATAAGATAAATTTATATTATCTTCTAAGAAATATGGTTCCCAGTGTTTAGTGAGTTATTAGTTCTCACGAGACTTTAGTTACCGTCTACCAAGAAAGCACGCCTGTATTGAAATAATGATACGATATTAGAAATTAAATATTTAGACTAAATAGCAACTAAAGACTTCGTTTTGTGCAAGAAGAGATCTTAATTCTCTTCCATTCTATATCCCGACTGAAGTTACTACTGAGAAGATAAAAATACTAAGTCCTATGTCAAGTCTTAAAACTCACGATGCTCTTATATCATCAACAAAATTGGAAGGGCAGTGTTACATATAACTGTCTTGTGCAGAAACCTGGATTGTGGATGGGGGACCATGAGATGAAGAGGAAAAGAGAGGGAAAGGAAGGCATGGCCCCAGACCCCACTCAACCTGAGCAACTCCACTGCTATCTGTTGTACATACTGGGTTCCTGCAAAAGAATTTATTTGGAGAAATCAGCCTATTGCTTGAAGAGGAAAAGGAAGGAAGAAAAAAGAACAAAAAAATTTTGAGGAAAAAAAACATATGACCTCAGGCCTTTCTAACCTAGAAATCTGAATTATTGATTCACCATTGCCACGAACTAGGAATGCACTTTCAGCAGGCTGCCTCACTGTCATAGCCTGCAATAAATGTAACATTAAAGTGAAGAAAATATATCAAAAACATAAAACAAAAGAGCACAACTGGTTTATAATTCAATTATGTTCCATGCATATGTAAGATACAAAGATTAAAAGCTACTAGAATCCAAACAGCTAAAGCAATCTTGAGGAAGAAGAATGAAGTATGAAGTATCACACTCCCTGATCTCAAATTATACTACAAAGCTATAACAATGAAAACAGTATGGTACCGACACAAAAACAGGCACATAGATCAATGGAACAGAATAGAGTCCAGAAATAAACCCTTACTTATAAGGTCAACTAATTGACGACAAAGGAGGTAAAAATATACACTAGAGTAACAACAGCATCTTCAAGTGGTGATGGGAAAACTGGACAGACACATGCAAAAAAAAAAAAAAATGAAACTGGACCATTATCTTACACCATATACAAAAATAAACTCAAAACAGGTTAAGGATTTAAATGTAAGGCCTGAAACCATAAAACTCCTAGAAGAAAACATAGGAGGTAAACTATCAGTCTAAGTAATATCTTTTTGGATATGTCCCCTGGAGCAAGGGAAACAAAGGAAAAAAAATAAACACATGGGACTAAAGAAACTTTCAACAAAACAAAAAAGGAACCTACTGAATGGGAGATATATTTGTAAATGACATACCTGATAAGATGTTGATATCCACGCTATATAAGAAGCTCATACAATTTGATAACAAAAAATATAAGTAAACAATCCAAATGAAAAATAGGCAGAGGACACAAGAAGACATTTCTCCAAAGAAGTCATACAGATGGTCAACAGACATATGCAAAGATGCTCAACATCACTAATTATCAGGGAAATGCAAATCAAAATCACAATGAGATATCACCTGACACCAGTCTGAGTGGCTATTATCAATAAATCAACAAATAACATGCATTGGCAAGGATGTGGAGAAAAGAGAACCCCTGTGCGCTGTTGGTGGGACTGCACACTGGTACGGCCCCTATGGAAAACAGCACAGGGATACCTGAAAAAACTAGACATGGATATACCATATGACCCAGCAGTTCAAATTCCAGGTATTTATCCAAAATTTTGTTTTGAAAATAAAAACACTAATTTGGAAAGATATATGTACCCTTATGTTCATTGCAGCATTATTTATAATATCCAGGATATGAAAGCAACCTAGGTGTCCATCAACAGATGAATGGATAAAGATGTGATATGTATGTGTGTGTATGTATATACATGCACAATGGAATATTATGCAGAAATAAAAAAGAATAATATCTTACCATTGCTTGGGAGTCAGGCAGCCGGCATTTAGATACTGACTTTGGCACTCACCAGCTAAATATTCTTGGGGAATTTATGTTACCTCTATAAACTCCAACTCCTCACCTGTATGATGGGGGTTAAGAATTGTAGTATGGGAGCTTAGAGAAGATTGAAAAATGAAGCACTTAGTCCTTTGCCTGTCATAAACATATTTTGCTATTGCAACAACATAATATCTAGAGGGCATTACTATGGTAAGTGAAATAAGTCAGGCAGAGAAAGACAAATACTGTATGATTTCACTTATATGTGAAATCTGAAAACAAAACACACAAAACAAAAACAGACTCATAGAAACAGAAACCAAAGGGATGGTTGCCAGGAGGTAGGAGTGGGGAGACGGGTAAAAACAAGAAGGGAAATACAGTCAATAATATTGTGATAAGTTTGCACAGTGACAGATGATTACTAGAATTAGTGGGGTGATCATATTGTAAGGTATAAAAATGTCAAATCACTATATCGTATACCTGAAATTAATATAACCAATATGAGATTGTATACCAATGACACTAAAAATTTTTTTTTAAGTTACTGGAATAACAAGTAGAAAAGCCAGAACTCTGGTTTCCTGTAACTTATAAACATACATCTTCTTACATAAATTGGCTCAAAGTTAGTCTGAAGAGTTGGCTTGTTCACCTCTCACTTTGGCTCCTGAAGCTCGGAGTAGATGTTACTACTTTTAGAAAACCACTGCCACTTAGCCAAATACAATATATAGACAGATTTCAACGAAGTTAAGAAGATCTCTCCCAAGATTTCTCCCTGCGTTATGACCCACATCTTTAGGGCAGTTCTCCGCCCTGAATGTAACTGCATAGGGAGGTCCATGCTAACCCCGCAACGACTCTCTTATCCAAGGTTTATATCCAGTCATGTGAACATCGAAGCCATTACCTTGATTGATTGTTTGATGATAAGATGATGATGCTTTATTTATTGGACTCTAAAATGTTATTGAGTGTCTACTGTTTGCCGGACACTGTACCATGTATTCTCTCATTGTCTTATCTAATCTGCACAGTGCAATCACTAGTCCCATTTTCTGATGAGGCAACTAAATCACAGGATGAGCATATGGATCGTAGAGATTGTGCTGTCCAGTGCCTTTATTTTACAAAGAAGGAAATGAGTCAGTTGAGTTGCTTACTGTTAGAACTAGCAGGAGACTATAGTTGTCCTCTGGGTCAGCTTGGCCTTGGGAGGTTCAGGCCTTGGGAGTCAGGCAGCCAGTATTTAGATACTGACCTTGGCACTCACCAGCTTAATATTCTTGAGGAAGTTATGTTACCTCTCTAAACCCTGATTCCTCACCAGTATGTTGGGGGGAAAGCGTTGTACTATGGGCGCTTAGTGAGGATTAAAAAATGAAGCACTTAGTATCTTGCCTGGCATAAAACTCGTGGTCAAAAAATGTGACCTTAGTATTATTATTACTGCTATTAATGCTACTACTGATGCTTGCATTAGCGGCAGCGGCAGCGGCAGTGTTAGTGCTGTTGTTGCTGCCATCACCTTCACCATGACTACACCACGCTCCTCTCCAGAAGGGATGCCTGTAGTTGTTTTATGATGAGTCATTGTTCACAAGCTCTCTCCTTCTCAAAATCTGCCTTTCCATCTCCCCTATCTATCCAAACTTTACACTGAAGCCCAAATCAAAACACAACTCTCGTACGAAGATGACCCTCAACTCTCAGCCCACAGCAGTCCTGATGTGCTATCTACATTACTGGGTTGCCACGTCGGTGCTTAAAATGTGATGTCTTTTGATATTTTCTGAATTCTCTTTATTTCCCAATGAGGGAAATAAGCTGTTGTTCACATCTATTTGATATCACCTACTTTTCCAATACAGTGAGGCGTTCTTAGTAGGTCCGAAACAAATACTTGCTAGATTGAAAACAGTCTTTTCTCAACCATAAATAAGCATCTTTTTGCTTTATGTCATTCATGCTTCGTTTGGACTCACATATGGTACTAGTTTATAACAGCCATATTTTAAAACAACATGACTGTGCCCAAGTGAGGTACACTGATATCGAATCCTCACAGATTTCATTTGAGAAGGTAGCATGTTGGGTTTCCTATCGAAGTGTGGCACCAGCACAGGTGTAAATTCCTAAGGCCAGGCTGACCATAACATTCACATAAAGCTCATAAATTGCTGACCACTGTGGTTAGTCTCCTACCTTTGCAAAGTTGTTGAGTTTCTCAAATTTCTTAATGTCTAAAGATTTTCTGTAGGTCCAAGGCCTACGCTATAAATAAATCATACGCTCACTCTATTGGAAGTAGAATTCTTACCTAACATTCATTTCCCAGAGAACTCTCAAAATTATAAATACTATAAATTTTATGCCTATGATTTTAAACTTAAAAGTTATAAGTCCTCATTGTTTATACTGTTTCAGAACATAAATGTCTATCTAGCATTTTTTGCATGCCATTCTCTAATGTCTTTTGTGGTTTCACATTCTTTTTGACCTGTGACTGATACCCCTAAACACAGTTCTTCCCCCAGATATCCCCACTATTACCAAGTTAGTATATGTTCCCCTAAAGCTTTTTTTCTATAAATTTACAAACATACATCTGTATCCACAGAGAATATGCAATATTCTTTTGTGACTTGTTTAACATAAATGATGTCATATTGTATATATCATTCTATAACTTGCTTTTTTTTATTTCCTTGTCAGTAAAAATACTTGTAGCTCATTCTTTTAAACTGTGCATATTTTCACAATTCGTTTAACCAGTTCTTCACCCACGAACATTTAGGTTGTTTTCCCTTTTTTACTATTACAAATAAGGTTGCAGTAATAATCCCTCCTAGTACTTCCCTATTTTGTTCTCACTGACATTTATCAGAAATTATTTTAATTATGTATTCATCCTAATCACATACAATTTCTCATTAAATGATGTCATATATGTTTTTTCTTTATTGCTTAACTAGAATAAATTTAAAATATAGCTTTCATCTATGTTAATATTAAATTTAGGAACCTGTCATCACAAAAGAACAGGAGTTGGCAAACTATGGCCCACAGGCCAATCCCATCCACTGCCTATTTGTGTAAATAAAATCTGACTGGAACACAGCCACGCTCATTCTTTTACATATTGTCTACGACCACTCTTGCACACCAAGAGCTCCAGAGCTGAGTTGTTGTCACAGTGACCACACGGCCCACAAAGCCAGAAATATTTACTATCTGTCCATTTACCAAAAACGTTTATTGACTCCTAACCTGGAATATGAAATATTCTTCCTCTGAGAAGCTTTTTCTACTCTACAAAGTGCAAATTAAAGGGTCAGTATCTTTACGTTTTTAGCATAAAACATTTGTAGTGGTACTTGCTACTAAAACAACAACAACAACAACAACAAAATGTCCATATCTGCTGAGCAAAACAATATCTCTTTTGAATTCCACAACTGAAAATATTCAATATAAAGCCATATCTGCTTCAG
The DNA here is from genome assembly GCF_000325575.1 of Pteropus alecto. Classification (NCBI taxonomy): domain Eukaryota; kingdom Metazoa; phylum Chordata; class Mammalia; order Chiroptera; family Pteropodidae; genus Pteropus; species Pteropus alecto. Next base: position 6,405,926 of record NW_006431925.1, on the reverse strand, counting down.
GTCCTCCATAACTTTTGAAAACACTGAGTGAATCAATTAAATTCGGGATTCACTAAAAATAGCAGGTTCCTAAACACAACTGGTGACTTAGGTTGCCATTTTGAAGGAAAATACAAAAATTTTAAATGATTTATCTACTATAGCCTCTTAATATTTACTAATATTTGGGAGGTGGAACAACATTATAGACTGAGGCACCTAGTAATTCTAGCCACATAATGTACACTTCTGAGAACCTTTGGCATCTGAGGTGGTTGCACTAAGTGATAGCTAAGATCCTTCCCAGTTCTCACATTCTGTGGCAGCTAGAATTCGCACTTAAAAAGAGGTAGTTATAACAAGTGCTCCACTTATTTAAGCTAGTATATACTTAAAAATACTACAACATTTACTGACACACTCTATTATTTTATGTTGTTGCTGACTGTAAAATTTAGGTTAAAGTTAGAAAATAGGTCCTAACAGATAACAAAAAAGTCATAATTTGCATAATTTGTGTTTATTTACTCTATAGACATGTACAATGAGCTGGTGTTTACAGAGTTAATTGCTAACAGAATCCTCATTTATTTAAACAATATGAGGAAACCCAGAGCATGCACAGATGAATTTACTCTTATTAGAAATATAAATGCTTTCATTAATTTTAGCTCAACTCTCCACATTGTGTCACATTTTTAGAAAGAGAGTTGTACTTTCAACGACTGTCTTATGTTGTAAATATTAAAGGTTTTTTCAGTATTTCTCATTATGAAACTTTATAAAAGGTATAATAACAGTCAAGAATTGTACAAAGGACTGAATTCCTATTTTGTTCTCCTCTACAGAGAGGAAAAAGGGAGGAATAAGTATCTTGTTTTTTAATCAAAAATAGTATTGATAATAATTATTTTATTAATTTCTGACTGACTGTTGGCAGACATTTCAGAGACCTCTATTGGTGACCTGATCGCTTAGTCTCTTAGACCACGGTGCTGTAGTAAGCCGCAGTTAACCCTTCCTCCAATTTTGATGTGTTCAAAGCTAGAACAACTACCCCCTTCAACTCTAGCCTGCTGTTCCTCTCCTCTAGATTACAGGATTCTGTTTTCTGGCACAGATAATTTTAGAGTGAGTTTCCTCTTTGGGAGTGCCTTCCCCAGGTGAAAAACATTGTTTGGTAGGGTTTCCAACTTTCTCAGGGACTAGGGACCCAACTCTCAAAACTACCTCTCATATTAATTGTCATCGGCTAAGAACTGGGCAGCTGAAAGACTATGATACTACATGCTTCATGCTCCCGAGAAACTGCAATAGATGTACTGACTAACCACAGAACAACATTATTAAAAATTATTATTATTGTCATTGTTATTGTACAGCTAGCACTTATTGAGTGCTATGTGCCAAGCTCTATTCTAAATGCTTCATATTTATTTAATTCATTATTTCTAAATATTTAATTCATTAATTCTAAATGCTTCATATTTATTTAATTCATTAGATTAATTCATTTACTCTTCACACAATCCTAAAACTGATAATATTATTCTCATTTTACAGATTAGAAAACTGAGGTTAACTAATTTGCCCTGACTCACATATTCATAGATGGTATAACTGGGATTCAAACCAATGTAATCAAGCTTCATATCCAAACCATTCAACCACTTTACTACAGTAACTTTCTTACACTAAATTGTTCCAAAATTTGAGGGTGGGTGGAACGGTCAATTTTAAGAGACCGCAAAATCGAATTGCCAGAACCCAAAGTAATTACAGTAAAACACATACACTATTCTTGAATTTTCTCCTTGAAAATAAAAATTTAAATGTAAGGGGGAAATGCTTTGTAGTTTCCCATATTCCTATGAAACAAATCACAATCTTAAATCTTTCAGCTGTTACGAAGCTTGCCCTGTGTAAATCTTACTTGGATTTCTTCTAAAGCAAAATAACCTGCCAAAATATTTCGGGAAGAGAGTTCATGATGGTGTTATATTCCTTTCTGAAGGCTTCATTTAGATACCTACCAGAGATCCCTTCATGGACACAGAAAAATCTTAAACTGTCTCTATTTGATTGTGCTTGCCTAAGGCATTAAGTCCAATCCACCATGTCGCACCTCAGTAACTCGACACAGACTAGAAAATTCTTACAGTCAGCTTCCCCAAGGGATTTGTTAAGTTTCACATGCATTTAGTTGTGCAGTTGGCCTGCTCAAATTGATAAACTTGTAGCTAAATTCTTTCTGCAGCAATGGGCTGTTGGGCTTATTTTTTTTATCGCAGAGAGAATAAATATTGCAAAAGAAGCTGTTACTATGTGTTAGTGTTACCCATTCGTTTTTAACATAATTGAGCTTATGTTCCAATTTCTCAGTAACTGATAAGTATTTATTTTGTGGATGTGGTTAAAAGGTGAAAGTGATTAAAAAGAACATACTGAAATATACTTATAGCAAAAGGAAATTTTGATGTCTTTAAATTAAGCAAAGAAATAAAACAAAAATTATGAATAAAATTATTTTGTATTATAATTCCCAAATTGCTATGATACATGCCTGTACAGGGGAGCTCTTGCATCTATGCTCAATAAAATCAATACATGAGTACAAAAATAGCTTCTCTTAAAAAAAAAAAATACTAAGACTACTTGGAACTCAAATTGTCATTTACTGACTTAGAAAAATATGGGTTTTTTTCTCCTCCCAGATTTTAATCCTCTTCTTATTGTGCTTTGCAACTCCTACACTTGAGCATCAATTCACTTCATATCAGCTTTCACCAGCATGTGATTTTCTATCGCACTTGAACAAGGTTTGCCCCACACCATCTTCTTCCTCACAGATGAACATGGATGAGAAAAAGCCATGGACAGCTTCAACAGTATTTTACAAATCTACTTTCATGTCATATCTGGAAACTCTGTATTTTAAACACATCAGTATATGCTATAAATTCAGCGAGCTTGTTTAAATTTTTAAAGTCATTACATCAGTGCAACATCTATGTTATTTATCTTCTATGCCCTCTGTCAATGTTATTTATATTCAATTAACTTACATATTCACCAAATACATATTAAGTTTTATTCTATACTCCTGAATATATAGTGATCACATCTTCCCCCATGGCGAAAAAAAAAAAAAAAAAGAACAAATAAATATACGTGCATTGAAGAAAGGAAAAATAAGATGAGGAAATAGATTGACAAAAAAACTATTTTAAATAGGGTGATCAAGAAAACCCTCATGATAAGGTGACACAAGTGCAGAAACCTAAAGAGTTTAGGAAGGAAATCATGAATTATATGGGTAAAGAGAATGCCAGGCAAATGCAAAGGGCCTGAGGTAGGAACACATAGACAGAGCACAATAAGCACCAAAAAATGGGGTGTAGAAAATGCCATGAAAGCATGAGCAAGTGAACAATCATGCATGGCCTAGTAGGCTCCACTAATGTGACTGGAAGATTTTTAGGAAAAGAGTGTTTTTTAGCAAAAGAGTGACTCATTCTAATTGTTATTTTGAAAGAAAAATTCTGATTTCCCTGCGGAGAAGAAACTATAGACCAAAGTGAAAGTAGGGGACTAGGTACCCAGTGGGGAAAATAGTGGCCTGTCACAGGGAGCAGCGAAGGTGGCGAGAAATAAACAGATTTGGGATATATTTTGAAAGCTGAGTTAAAGAAATAAACTGAATGTGCAGTATAAAATAGATGATTCCAGAATAAACCTGATGGACTAGATGTGGGATATAAGACAATGTTTAAAGATAGCTCCAAGGATTCAAATCGAAGCAATCTAAATTCTTTGCAAGTAATGAGCATATCCGTATTATGCCTGCTCTTTGTGATCAGCATTATAAATAATAATAACAAGGAAGAGGAAACAAAACGATATAATGAAGCAAATACTGTTCGCTGTCAAATCTAAGCGATGGGTATATGGGGGTGTACTGTAAAAGTCTTTCTAGTATTCCATATGTTTCAGATTATCATTAAAAATGTTGAAAAATATAAAGCATTTCTAAAACTTACTGACTATGGAATCCTTTTTGAATGGATCCAGTCCATGAAAATGCTATCACCTAACACATTATGTCATACAGAAAGTATGAATGACTTGCACAAGGCCACATCCCAATGACAACAAAGTCAGAACTAGATCATTGGTCTCCTAACTCTCTGTAATTAGAACTCTTACAAACATATGATCCTGCCCATGTCTACAGAATATCTGCATCTGAAAGTCCTGTTACAACTTGAAATTTAACTTGCATTAAATCAACACATCACATTCATTCAAATCATCACTCATTCCCAATTGGTTACCATCAATATTGCCTTGCCGTCAGGTTTTATGGGAGCCATCTCTCCCTTTTGCTTTCAGGTGTAAGTCCTATCATTTACTTTTATGTCTTATATTTCACAACTACAACGCCTACCAGGAATTTTCTCTAGCTTCAGACTTCTGCCTTCTCCAATCCTGTGGAACAGGGCCCTTACACTGTTTATATGAACAAAGCAGTCTCTTTGCTTTAACTCCATCTCTAACATTTTATATTTGTCTCTTTTCAACCTGACAGGATCCTACATACAACCATAAGAATCCTCTACCATGAGTAATTTTTGATTTCTGTTCTCAGAAGCCATCAATGGCTCCCAATTGCCTCTTGAATCAAATGAAAAGTCCTATCCACATGATTATCTTCACACCTAAGTGCCTTCATCTCCATTCAATACGTTTATTCAGCAAGTAGTTGTTGAGTAATCACTCTGTGCCTAGTTATATGCTAGGTCCTGTAGGAAATTATAATATATATGACATAATCCCTGCCCTTATGGATCTTACCAATCAATGTGGAGAGACAAAACATGCACACATTAAACATTTTTATAACAAAAGGAGGCTGTATATGACTAAGTGCCCACAGGAGTGAGTGAAACATGCAAGTCAAAGATTACTAGGAGCCACAGTGCTTGTGCGAGGCTTCATGAGTGATACATGATATGAGCTGGGACTTGTTCCAAAAAGGTGCACAATAGCACGTTTGCCAGGGGAAGCTCATGTCTTCAGGGTATGAATTAGCATCCTCCAAATTCATAGACTAATGTGACCAGCTTGCCTGGAGTAGAAGTAGAGCCTTCTTGTGCTCAGTAGTCAGAAATGAAGTGGAGGCAAGATAACAGTGATTCTTTAATTATAACTGAAGAATTTGGAATTCGTCTTCACACAAAAGGGAAGGAAAGGGATTACTGAGTGAGGAAGTAGCAAGATGAAAGTATGTATCCAGTAGCAATATTCAGGGTAGAATATTAGGTAGGAAATTATGATACCAGCCAATCATTAGGAGATGAGGTTACTAACAAGAGTGTGCAGAAGAAGGATGAAGAGGAAAAAGAACAGATTGAAAAAGCATTCTAAAGGAACATTGTTAAGTACATAAAGTAAAGAGGAGAAAAGGATTAACAGCGACCCTGAGTTATCATGCTAAGGCAATTACCAAATGAAGAAATTATTGATAAAAATATAATGAATAATGAAGATGAGAAAGGAGAGGGTGGTGAGTTAGAGGTGAGAGCAAAGCACCTAAGTTCACTAGTCAAACTAAAGAGAACAAACTAAAGAGAACAAACTAAATTTCAGGAGAAAAACAAGGATGTGATCTAGATCCAGAAAATACTAGCATAAAAGTGATAGCAAGAGACTACTATCCCACGTGTTTCCCAAAACTTATACCTTTTTCCTCCTGGGCACTTTTCCAGCCTCTTGCACAGAGGTGTGGCCATGTGCCTGAGCACCAGTCAGTGGAATACGTATAGGGTTACTTCAAGCTGGACTCACATATCCTTCCCATTGACTATCCTCCATTTTCTGTCCCTGTCACCAGCTGAATGAAAGACTCCTAGAACCCAGAAGACTCCTAGAACCTAAAACTGGAAAAAGCCTGGAACCCTGAACAACTGCACGGAATAGGAACCACACCCATACAGACTTCCTTTGGGTCTGATGTAAAAAGTAGCCTTTGGTTGTATTAAGTCACTGATATTTGGGATTGTTTCTTACAGCAGCTAGCCTCCTCTAAGGTCTTCCGAAATAAATCTATCCTGTAAAACCTCAATTGTTCAAGCAAACCTTACTGCCATCTACAAATAGCCTACCTACTCCCTCTGTTTTCATTCATTTTATTAATTTTGATTCATATTTCCTAAGATGATTTCCCCCATACTGATCTTGGTCCTCCCTGTCCTTAATATTACTGCCTAAATCTTACATCCTGTATTAAAACAATTCCTGACTTATCCCAGCTGACAACAGTCACTGTAATCATTTTCTCAACCCCACAGCGCTTGTGCAAATATCTCTATCCATCTGTAACTGGTTATGACTATGTTTTTATGTTTATTTTATCTGTTATCATGTATCCCTGTTTATATTTGTTCCATTAGATTATAAACTCAATATGAACAAAGATTGTGTTTCCTATTTCCTTTGTAATTTCCTACATGCCTCATATATTGCCCTACACTGTCAGTGCTTCATAAACTCAACTAATTGAAGTTCGAACTCTACTCATATACTTGCATCAGATGTGTAACAACTCACAAAATCTGAATCTATAACATAAATACACGCACAGTCTTACAGTGGTACCCTCGTTTATCCAGCATCATCAGGGAATGAGCTGGCCCACAGTGTTAATCTTGGCAATCAAATATAATGCAGCATGGAGGAACACAGAGGCTAAACAACATAGCACATTTATCTGGCATCTGAGCTAAAAATCACATTTTGGTGGCAGTCACTAAAATAGATCTCAACTAGACATTTGGTAGCAAATAAGTTCAAACCAATCAAAATTGGTTTACACAGGTCTGACCCTGGCAACAATTGGTAAAATATTTTAAGTCAGAGGCTATTGACACTCTCTAGACACCATCAGACTCTGCTGCAACCAACTCATTAAGACTTAGCTCTGTAACACGGCATCTGTGCCACCTCCTCTATTTCCTACAGCAAAGTGAGGGGCTCCCCGCTTTGAGATATGAGGACTTTTGGTATAAACATCAATTATAGCATTCATCACACTTGGTGGCAATTGTGACCTTTCCTATCTGCTTCACCCCAACACACTATAAACACCTATTTACCATAGCCAAGATATGAAGGCAACCTGGGTATGCATCAATGGAAGAATGGATAAAGAAGAGGTGATACATATATACAATGGAATATTACTCAGACATAAAAAAAGAATGAAATTTTTGCCATCTACAACATGGATGGACCTAGGGAGTACTGTGCTGAGTGGAGTAAGTCAGACACAGGAAGACAAATGCCAAATGATTTCACTTACACGTGGAATCTAGAGAATAGGGTAAATGAACAAAACAGAAACAAGCTCAGAGAGCATTTTGATAGCTGCCAGATTGAGGAGTGGGGTTGAGAGGATGGGTGAAGTGGGTAAGGGATTAAGAGGGTACAAATTGGTAGTTACAAAACAGTTATGAGGATGTAGAATATAGCATACGGAATATAGTTAGTAGTACTATAATAACTATGTACAGTGTCAGATGGGTACTAGATTTATTGGTGTGATCAGTTCATAAGTTATATAAATGTCTAATCACTGTGTTGTACACCTGAAGCTTATATACTATATCGACTGTAATTAAAAAATATAAAAATAAATATTTTTTTTAAAAGAGAGGATAGTTGAAGAAGCTATGTAGAACAAGGGAGCTCAAGGAAAAATTTAGAACAAGAGAAGAGGGCCAAGGAAAGCAGTTTGGAAAATGCTCACATATAAGTGCAAGGTAAACTAAGACCATGAAAGTGAAAAGGAAGCAAAGGGGAAAAAAATGAACTCTGGTTGTGATTACAAGAGCCAAAAACAAGATTTAACATTTCCTTATTGGTATCTCCTCCAGAAAAGTTGGTTTGTAATTCACTGTTGGTTTCTCCATGAGCAAGATTCCTTTTATTCAGAACGATTCATAAACTGAATGCTTCCTATGTCTGGCATATTTATGTACATTATCTTGTTTTGTTCTAAAGAAGCCTTATATGGGTATTATTTCAAATTTACAAATGATAACCGGAGGCTTGGATGAGTTAATTTACCCAAAACCACTAAGCAAGTGTCAGGATGAGGATTTGAACCTATACTCCTTGTACTGTGCTGAGCTGCCCCCAGCTTAAGTTTCCTATGAAAATAGTCCTCTTTATATCCTGTCTTCTTTATAACATTTTCCCAAGGGTTACTTGCTTTCTTAGAAAATAAAGAGTGTTCCAAGAAGAGAATATTGATTCCAGAAACTCCAAGTTCTTAAATATCTAAAACACACATACTAGAATGGTTATCATTATTTTTTTTTTAATTTAAGGTCCCAATAACAAAAAGTTATCTTGCGAACTTCATTAAAATTTAGCTTCTCTTTTATATGAACTCATTGTTATTAATTTAAATTAACACTCGAGGAAAAATACTGTGTGCTAGAATTTATAATTTGTAAGAGTTTAGTATACTTCGTTATTGTAGTTTTGTTGTTGAGATATTTTTTTATTTGCTGAAAAAGAGATATTAAACTATCTTAACTTTTGGTTAATAGAATATTCATTTAATATCCTAGGAGTCGGTTTGCAAGTATCTGTTCTAACAGACAGAAAAGTGAAGTATCATGGAATCCCAAAGGTATTTACATTTTTCCTCAAGAGTGTAAGTACAAATATAAGTACCTGCATATTTAGGGTATCATAGAACTCATAATAAAGTAATAAGAACTAACTATCTCCATCCATCATCCATAGTTCTTCCCCTCCATCCCCTAAGCAGCACCCATCCTATCACTTCTTTAACTTAGAAAACTCAAAAGAGGATATCTCTGCAAACTTGCTGGTTTTTTTTTCAGAAGGTAATTAATTTGACTTAAAAATCCTCCTCTTCAAATTCCTTCTGGGCTATCATAAGCTGAGATCCTGTTTATGTAAACAAAAGTGCTTAATTAAAGTATCTGATAATATCAGACAGAACGAGAAAGATCTTCATGCCATCGTTTGATTAATCGAAATCTTATTATATCTATAAAGCTATGAAGATACACTGATCTTTAAAAAGGTAACGATATTTTTTATCTCCTAATGCTTTTACTTTTTTTACTAACCATCTTCATTCAAAATTTAAATCAAAGTAATTAAAAATTAATTGGAGAAAATGATTAATTTACAGTGGAAAATAAAGGCCACAATCTGTCGGTGAAGTTCAACACTTCTGTTTGGCAAATGGAAAATGACCCATAGTTGAACTAATAAAAAAAAAAAACACAAAATGGCTAATAAATGGATCTTTTGTCATATATAACATTGTTATCAAGTTCAGTGGCCATTTCTAGATCCAAAATCTTCTTCCCTTTTTGTGCATTTGCTTATAATTTCCTCTTAAATTTCTCACGCTGTAGATCTCCTGACACGACACCAAGCAAAGAACTTGAGTGCATTCAAATATGTTTTCCTCTAGAATTTCTCATTTCCTTGCATTTCTAGACCCTGCTTGTGCTCGGTCTAAAGCAGCATCTTCTAAACATCAGGAAGTTAATCTGACTTTGAAATTTCTACCACAACAGTAACTAATATATGAGAACAAAAAGAAAAAAAAAAAAGCAGTGTCATCGTAAAGAAGTAGAATGACTTCTAAGCCACATCAACATTTGATTATATTATCTGAGGACATAAAGAAAAAATATGACACTCAGAAAGGAATTCCTTAATCACACTTAATACTCAGAAAATAAAAGCCACAGAGACAAATGCTGGATGTGTCCTTCCACACACTCTACATGGAGGAGCAACCTTGGTTGACAGACTTTGAGAAGTCCTGTCCTACTAACTAGACTATGGTCCATGTACAGATCACCATTAGTCTGATTCATCCTACTCCTCCATTCTGATTCCATGCTTATGAGCCACTTCTGGGTGTGATCTCTCCACATCAGAAAAGAATGCTAGGGTCTTACTAAGACAAGCATTCCATCTGTGTGACTGTTTTTCTCATTGCAAGTAAATAATCTGGCATTCTGGTTTTATTAGCCTCATGAATGTCGTTAACATGAGTCCACCCGAGAGAGATGGAGCTGCCCTCTGAACGCTGGCAAATCAGACCTCCAGGCTGGCTAAGCTGAGTGACCGACACTGTGCCAGACACAGTCAAATAACCAAACCAACAAATGCCTTACTACGATGCCCAAAGAGGGATGCAATGTAAGTACATTTAACTAACCCTGAATGATAGTTTGTAACATTGAATATCGGGGATAGCATTTACAATCCAATCAAATTACTTTGAATAATCATGGGTTACGATCTGAATGACACAAATTAAGAGATGGAAAGTAACTATCATTGAAATGTTTGTCATTAAGTGGATGATGTGTGTTATTTTAATAGCTTTGAAGGGCCAGAGGGAAGAATTCTGCCTACATTCAGTCTCCACTGCCCTTGTATGACTATAAACCAATAATGTACAGATTCAAAGGAAGATGCTACAAGCATTGTTGGGGAAACTACGGCAGATGGACAGAAGGCTAGAAACCAAGGCTACATTATGTCAAGAGCCAGGTATCCCTCAACCTGCGAACCCTGAGTCTACTAGAGGGAGGACCTCCAAGGTAATCTTAGAAGGAGACATTGCCCCTCGTGTTGAGATTACATTTTACAGGGGATTTGATCCTTCTGGAATTACAGCCCCATTAACCAAGTTGGCTTTCCAGGGGGAACATCAAGAATACTAATCCTTATCACAAAGGATCACAAATATACCTTTATAAAGCTATTTATAATCATCCTATACCTATCTCATTGATTCTGACAAGCCTCCAATAATAAATCTCACCAAGAACAAACCTTGAATCCTAATGGATTAATCCTCCACTAACTTTTAAAAATCTATACTCACTACTAGTTTTCAAGTTTTTTATTGGTCACTTCTCTTCAAGTTGATTCCTCTTCATATTGGATTTGCCCACTGTAGCCTTCCATTGTTATAAACGAATTCCAAAAATAGGCAATCGGAGAAGGGGAAAATGGTAGTACTCAGATTAATCAACTTTAAATTCTGGATTATGTATAATCACATTAACCTATTTGGAAATTTTTACACAACAAAAATAATTGTTTCTGCTACTTATTCTTTTGCTTTTATAATAATTAGAATGCTTCCTATTGTGCTATATGGTTTTAAAATAATTACAGCAAGTCAATAATAGTCATTTAAAATGTAATGAATTGACGGCTAATCTACACACCCATTCGATCTTTCCGCAAGCATTCACTTATCAAATACATTCAATTATTTCCATACTCTGAATTAGTCTACAAATATGAGTTTCTGCCATTTCACATTTTAATGGAAGTCCTCAGTCTCAAAATGTCCAAACCAAAACTCATCTGGCACAGTCTCCACCTTGTCCTATATTCCCTGTTTCAGGGAATAAAAACACAATCCACTGAGTCAAAACATTTGCTTTTCATGACTCTCTCCTTCTGCCTCACCCCTCATTACCATTCAGTTTTTAATTTCTGTAGATTTTGTCTCTGATAATTTACCAAGCCTATAATTTATACCTATTTACATTGCTTTAGATTAGGGTGCCCTCTCTTGCCTGGAGGACCTCACAGCTCACACTGGCATCTTCCTCTGATCTCAGCCCCTCTTCTCTCCGCATCACCACCAGAGTTAGCCTTCTAAAATCCAAATCTAACCAGCTCACTCCCAAACTGATCCTTTGTTAAGCTCTTTCAGTTTAATTCAATTCATAGGCACTGTGACAGAGGTATAAAATAAAGTTCAAAACCCATTATGAAAAATACAAGATTTAATGATTTCCCAAACTGTAGCTTTCCAGCCTATTTCCTGTCATATGACTACATGTGTTCAATCATAACAGCTTCTATAGAGTTCTTTATGGCTGTTCTGCCCCTGTGCCTAGAACGTCCCTCTCCACTTTATCCATCTTCTCAGTTCTTTCTCATCCTTCAAGATGTAAAGGGTTCCTGTGCTCTCAGCATATAATCTTGAGCCTTGACAATGAGTCTGGTGTCCCAACTCTATGACACCAGGACATTCTGTACCTGCTTCTTCCACAGCATGCATCACACTAGTTACAACTGCTGCTTTGCACATGTCGGTCTCCACTCCTGCCTTTCCCCACACTCGGACTGGGAGATCCTTGATGGCAAGTATCATGAGTGATATCATCTGTGATCTCTAATACCCTGCTCATGAGCAGTTATATAGTAGATAATAAATATGTGCCAAGTGACTAGATGGGACAATTTTCTTGTTGTGCCATGGGTGTCACAATTGGAAATATAAATAACTCTAGAAGAAAATATAAATTGAAAGGTTGTCATGAGAGGTACATATTGGGTATTTGAGAGATTAAATAAACCCTAGAGAAGTGTGAGAGGATACAAGTCAAGTGTGAGAGAACACAAGTCATTGTCATTGGTATGACAATGAAGACAACAAAAGAGATACGTATCTAGCCTACTTAGTTATTGGTAGTGCTGCTGTGGTTGGTGATATCCCCAAAGGTGGCACACTCCATTAATAGTATAAAGCCAAATTCAACCTCCAGGGTCCTCATAAGAAAGATTTTATATAAATACAAGATTTTCTCATTCTTCTCTTGCAATACTAGACCAATCAAAAGCCTAAAACCTAAACACGTTTATGGAGTAGGCAGGCTGTTACCCATCATTACATCTTAATCAATCATTGTTAACATATGGGATGTACCTGTTCCTACAGCACTGATACAAATCAAAAGTAATTACCTTTTATATTTTTAACTAAAAAAAATGAAAGATTAAAGAAAACTGTCTTGTTGAGTCTTTTCTTTGACAAAAGTCTGCTAAGAACATGCAGGAAAGGCAGTCTAACAGAGTAAAATGAATCTTTTTTTTTTTTTTTTCAGTTAAATGGCAACCAAATTAACTATGCCAAATGCTCAACTAGGAATTTTTTTTCTGTTGTTACCAAAGTATCCTGAATGCTATAAACATCTATAAAATCTCAAATGCTTTATAATTTACCTACAAAAAAATACAAGTCCATATGGATTGCAGAGAAATTACTAGAAAAATCTATTAGAAGAAAAGTTAGAGAAGTAACGACTATTGAGAACTGTCTTCAATCCATATTTCAATTGGAAAAATTATCTATAGGTATATCGAAGTTATTTGCTTTATCCTCTGTACATATAAACTTTTCCTCATTTCGTTCTAATATTAAGGCAGCTATGTTAATAACCAAGAAACGAAGCAATAAGTGAAAGGTCTGTCCAGTCCATAATTTTTTTTTTTTTTTGCCATTTCTAATGGCTCCAATTCCAGAAAACACATATAAAAAGTAGACAGAAGTTGCCTTTTGCTAGCCTCAGTCAACTCTGAGACCTGAAGGCCTAGTTAAGAGAGTGAACTCTCCCTTCCAACAAACCACCCTTTTCTGTTCAAGAGGCACACGCACTTTGCACTGCCTCTGGATAGAGTCAACACACTCACTGGCTTTGCCATGGTAGGCCTACATGACAGAATCATCTCCTTCTTCAGTTTTTCCTTTCCTTAATGTTTATTTTTCCTTCCTGTGAAGGCAGAAACCATTTGATCCCTGAATACTTTTCGTGGTGTAAACAGCTTTAGCATCTATTGCATAATGATGGTTAAAGTAATTAATCAAGGAGGCCATTAGTCTGGGGTGGCTCTAATGCCTTGGTAGCTTACACAAGCAAACCAAAACCTAAGCCAGAGTCAGTGCCCTTGGATCCAAGAAAGTGAAACTTAAGAACAACCAATTACAGCCAACCAGGCTTTCCCAAATAAGGCAACTGCTTAAACTACAGCTAATCTAATAAATTCCTTGTTTCAGTGTCTTCTCTATAAAAGCCTAATCCCTAGCTCCTGACAGGGAAACGCTTCTAACCAACTTTAGTTTAGCACTACTCAATTAGAATCAATGTATGCTCAAATAACCTCTTGAATTTTCGATGTGCTTCAGTTTACCTTTTAACATGATTACTACTTTAAGCTATAATTTAACAGAAATCCGATACTTAGAGATTATAATTCTCAAATATACAGGTAATAAATCTCCAAAACAATGACTTCTTTGATGTGATTGACTTTTTTCTATATTATCATTTCGATATATTTTATTGAAATTGTACTTGTTAAAAATTTTTCCAGAACTTTCATTTTCTGCTACTAATACAGATAGAAACAAGGGTGGACATTAATAACATTAACAAACTTTATCTATAAAGATACTGATAGTTTTTTAAAAAGAAACATTTCATATCTTGAACCATGACAAATGTTTAGTTGTTACTCTAATTAATATGCACTTTACCCAAGTATAAGAAATTTCATGAAAATGTTCCCAATCGAGTCATGGTAACACCTAAGAAGAACAAAAGGAAGTTAAAATTATTTTGACATATAATCATTTAATAATTAGCCCTGTGAATTCATGAAACTAAAAATAAAGATTCAGTACTTAAAATTTACAATTTTAAGTTTGAAATTTTTATATAGTTTACAATCTTGTGCCATCCTATTGTTATTGTTATCACTTGTTTTATAAAGACCACAAGGTATCTTCTGTTTGAGGAAAAACACTATATTGCTAGTGTTCAAAATCCAATCTCAATTTTAATATGTCTCTGATCACTGGAAATAATAACCAAAAAAAAATCTGTAAAAGTCTGCACCTAACTCCCCTCTCTCACAGATTATCATAATTTCTAATCCACCCTGGAAAATGTAACATTTTTTTTCAAGCAGCTGATGCTTTTAAACACGCTGGACTGGGCTGAGCATTCCTTCGTCCTGATGTCATGCACCAGCACTTGTCTCAGAAGACATCTTTTGTAGCTGTAACCAAAAGGCAAAAGAAATCAGAGCTGTGAACAGGGAGAGAAGGAGAGAGGAGGAAAATTGCTTAGACCAATTCACTAAAAAGAATTCTGACACAAACCTGTATATTTTTAGTCACTCAACATGCATACTTTAAAATAAAACTTTCTGACTTCTATAAGGTATTGTGTTTATTTTCCCACTATTGGTTTTAAAAATACTCTCTGCTTTATGGTAATGTGTCGCAGGGAAGTTAGCTATAGTTTCATGAAAGAAGTTTTCATCCCTGACTGGCATCTTCTCAATAGCTGGGGCCCAGGCACACCGCTCTCTTCCCGGCAAGGCCCTCTGCACTGAAACAGAGCAGCATTCATAACTTATTCTCAGCACCGCGGGGCAGCTCCACAGAAAAGCTTCTCCAACCTAATGGGTTACATCACTGAAAAGTCTTCCATTTGGCCTAGGTGAAAAACATGAATGCATGCCTCATTCATTTCTCCACCTTAAAAAAAAAAAAAGAATAACGTAAAATCATATCCACCGTATGTGAAAGACCTGCATGCCCATAGCCCAGCTCAATCAAAGCTGCTTTTACTGAATCTTATGCAATGGTACCGCTAACTTTTTAAAACTACCACTAACCTTCAAAATAATTTTTATGACTTGTCCCACTATTAAAAATGCCCAATAAGATACCAAAAATAACTAAAAATCTTAATGGAAAAGTCTTTGATTCATGCTAGCATTGCCTTTAGGTTTAAGTCACATTTTATAAATATATGTGACATATAGTTATGGAACCAAAAACTTCACCCTCCCCACTGACATCAGCACACTTAAACCAATGCACACAGAGGTTTCCCTTTCACCTTACTTTCCCTGATGGTCATAGAAAAACTGCAAACAAATCTTTTCAGAGTATGTCAAATACCCACCATTATTTGGAAAGCAGGCTCCTAGTAGTCTTTCTAAAATATTTTAAGTTGAAGATAGTACACTTTCCTGTCTCCTCACTGGAATATGCCTTTGAAGGCTGGACCATAAGGAATGTGGCATGAGAATGTTTCCATTTATTCTCTAAACACAGGTATGTAGTCACACTTGGGGGAGGGGAGAGAAACCCATTGCTCATATTAACCCATTGCTCATATTCTCTTCTCTAAATCATACAAATGACAGAGAGAGCAGTGTAAAGCTGGTGCTCCAGCCATGATTTTTTAAATGATGTAAAACATCCAAAACCACAGCTGCACACAAAGAGGCATGCAGTATTCTCCAATATGGAGTTTAGAATGCTCACAGCAGCATATGTGGGCTCTTAGGATTGCTGTGACAATAGCACATCCTTACTGATGTCTGTCTGAATGACAAGGGAAAGCCATGTCAATTATGAAGAATCATGGACCTTATGACTAACAACTCACTCAAAGCCATTTATATCTTTGATCGTGTAAATCCATCCTCTCATCAGCCCATGACATGATAGAGCTTTATAGCTTCTTCTAGGCTATATCTGTGCTTTATAGAGAATCAAGCTGCTGCCATCCATGTTCAGAATCTGAATTCTAAACATTCTTGTGAAATGCTCACAGAAATGGACTGTTTGCTCTCTTATAAGCCTAAGATCTTTTTGTCTGCCTTCTTTTCCATGATTTGCCCTTTCTTATGAGTTTGTTGATTTTTTTGTTTTGTTTTTCCAACATAATCCTGGAAAAAAGACAAGGGAAAAAAGACATCTCCCCCAGAAACTCTATATTGAGTATTTCAAAAGAGGCTCAATTCCTTTATTAAACATAACATATATTTTAGGCATTAGATAAATTCTTCATAAAAAAAAAAGCATAAACATTAATTCTTGAGACACAAAAATTCCCAATTTGTATAGGAACAGCCTTACGTCAATTACATAGATTCTTTTAATAACCAAATTCAAAGAGTGCTGTTTGTATGCTGTCACCGTGTTATTTGTATACTGTCTATTTTGGTTTTCAAAAATGTTCAATAGCCCCTGGACTGCATAGCTATATAACTTTCTCCTTCAAGACATATCACTGAAGCCCTTCCTAAACAAAGTAAAAATGAGAGTGGCATATATAAAAAACCACTATTACCAAGCCTATCTGTGGAATTCTTTTCTTCTCCATTTTACTTATCAGTATATATTATCTGCTTGTTTATCTAAGTCTGACCATAAGAATATATTGCTAAGATAGTATTCTGGCATATCATGCCCAGATTGCCCTCATAAATATCAAGTGATAATCATTACCATAATTTAAACAACTCCCTTTATGACAAAATAGGTATAATTTGGCCCTCAAATGCTTTACATCTTTATGCACATTACATCCAGGACTTAATTAGTTGGCAAGGTATACATCAAGTCAGAAAGCCTCCCATGATGCAATTGTCCTTAACAGTTTAATCAGATAATGTGCTTTCAAAACATAGGGATGACTCGAATAGAGCTGTGGACTTGGTGGCCATTCCTCCAGAAACTCTTCTAGGAGACAGGGAAAAAATTCACAGAATATTCACATGACTAAGGATAATTAACGTCAACCATTTCCACCCGACAAAAAAAAAATACAGCTTTGTTAAGAATGAACAATAAAGACATTATTTTTATTCCATTGTGCTTTTCTGAAGCAGTTCCCATCTCGAAAAATTACATGCAAACACAACAGTATTCTGGCTATCCCAAGGTTATTCAGTTTGCCTGATAACATTGTTGGAAAAAATTTTTTAAATACTAGAAAAGAATTTAAAACTGCTTTAAATATTATTTCCATGCAAAATGCAGCATAATAAAGGCTTATAGAGAATTGAAACACAAGTATTTAGGTAGTTGTTCACCTTACATGACCACGTCTCCAAAGACAGATGAAAATAAAATTTTGATAGAAGAATAACAGATCTCTGTTACAGTTCATCTCTTTCCTTTTCCGTGTTCACCTAACCATTTTTGAGCATTTTTACCTTATATAAGCACTAAAAAAGTGGCAAGATTTATATAATAATATCACTCCAATCCAAGTGGAAAATCTCTGAAGAGCAGTATGAAAAAGAATCCTCATTCAGCTTCCAAGGCCATCAAAATTCTAAGACCTTCCTAAACAAAGTAACATAGCAGGGATTAAAACCAAACAAAACTAAGATTGAGCCATTATAATCCAGGCCAGGGTTACATCTAAACAAAAAGCAACTCACTTTCAGAACATGGGACAACATATAATGTGTTATATATACTTAATCCAGTCAATTAAGCTTCATTTTAAACCACATTGTATTACATAATTTTTCCTCTGAATGAGTTTTTCTGTATAACACTATTTCATTCTACAAGCTCTGACAAACTAATAAATATAGCACAGCATCACTAATTTATAGCCATTGTTAGAAAAGAAAGAAACACAAAACATATCATATAGTTTTAGCCAAAAATTTAAATTTATAGTCTACGGTCATACTACCCTGAACAAGCCTGATCCCATATGATCTTGGAAGCTAAGCAGGATCGGACCTGGTTAGTACTTGGATGAGAGACCACCTATCTCTAAATTATAAATATGTATACTGAGTGTAATACTTCAACATTTCAATAAAAAATGCTGTTTAAAATTTTTTTTTAATTTATAGTGTTTGGTGAAGACTTTTAGAATGAATACTGGTGTATATTATTTTTTCATTTATAAAGGGAAATTTTGCATTTAAGATTATTACAGAAAGAACAAAGTTAAGTGAAAACCTACAATACCAGATGAAAGTGTTCATCTCAAAAATGAATGATTCAATATAAATGAGTGCTCTGCCCCCTAAACATTGGGAATGTAAACAGATCATTTAATCTAATAAATCATTCCATCAATATAAAAAGTACACAAGCACGTACACACACAACACACACACTATTGGTGAAGTAAAGAGTGGGAGAATTTCCATAGTCTAAAGAAACATACGAAATTTCACAAGGAAAAGTTTTTCAGGTATGTAAACCCTTCAAAATATTCTTAAAAAGACAGAACTTGAGGGATCTATTTTCTTTGATGGAGAATATATTCACTATAATTACTATTTGAGAACAATGAAAATCTTCCTCAACACTTTTGTAACGGCAACATGCTATTCAAGTATCTACAGTTCTGTATATTGAAATTTGCTTCTCTTCTTTCACTACACCTAAGAAAAATTTGTCCATTCATCTTCACTTAAGATAACTTAATATTCACATACCATGCTGTAAACTGTTACAAATGGTCAAACCAGACACACATCATTTCTGGTATAGCCTCGAACTTTTAAATTATTCTTGTCACTACAGAACAATAAATGAAAGCTGTTAAGCTACCCACAAGCTTTATCTTAGCCAATAGTTTTAACTCTGCCTCCACCATCTGTATGATATTAGCAAGTGGGAAGTTGAGTGATTTTGGTTTCACTTTCTTTCTTTTTCTTTATCCTATGGTTAGCAGTAAAATGTCCACTGACTGGTCCATATACTGTAGTGGACAGATGCAAGGGACCAGGCAGAAGGTAAGTGTATGCATTTAGGAACTAATTGGATTTGAGAAGGAGGTTGTCTTAAATACTGCTAAGTCTTGAGTATATATGCCAGCAGTAAAAGCATGAGGTGGGAAGTTAATTATTTAAGGAGTACATAGAGAGCCAGACATTATTTTAAGAGGTGTCCTACTTTGAAAACTGAGGTGCTGGGTTGATACCTTCAGAGGAGAGTTAGAAAATAAAGCAGAAACTGAGGCGAGACATGAGAAGCAGAGATAAAGTGCAATGGGCCATCAGCAGAGAGCTGCTATTTGACACCCTAAGAATAGATGAGATCATCTAGGGAAACAGTGTGAACAGAAGAGAATCTGGCCTGGGATTATTTGCATTTGTGTAATGAAGAGCTGAGTGCACTTTAGTTATGCCCATCGAAGACGGTACACTGCTAGAGATTCTTACCACCCCAACCAAGATGGTACAGTAAGGCATGAGCTGCTGTAAGAACACCTGAGAAACATCTGTGTGATATTTTAAGGGAATCCTTTACGGCTTGAAAAAAAGAGCTCGACAGAGATTTATTTTTAAATAGTCAACTTCTGAGTGTTTTTCTAATCAAAAGAAAATGTTATTTTTCAGTAAAGATGAAAATAAAGTCTGAAATTTTTAATGTTACATATAATTTATAGTTTCTTGGCAAAACATTCAATGCATAAAGACACAACTGTGCTTAATATGTACTCTGTGAAAAATAATTAAATGGCTGCCACATTTTACCTCAGAGGTGGATTCATTTCCATACTGGACTCAAAGATCACTTTCTATAAAGTAGTCTCAAGATGCATGTTCCGTTTACAAAAGCTCTTCAGATGAAAGATGATTTTGCCAATGCAAAATATGAATTATTGTCATCATCATCATTTTTATTATACTAGGCATGTGAATGGACTTTGCACCTGGTGGCTCTAAGGTTTTACCACGGCAGGGTGGCTGGGTTAAAATCTGAATTCCTAAAGCAATACTGTAATACTTTGAACCATAGTGACATCCAAGAGGGATAATGACTTTCTGATGAAGTGAGCAGCTCCTCTGTGGTAAGAGAAGAAATGCCAGACCTGGACCTGCTGCAAACTCACTGCTAACTCCTAGCTGAAAGTGGATAATAAATGGCTGCAGGCATTTCTTAGTTCTGTGTGAACCTCTAACAGCAAGAACCACGACAGGCCACAGTGCTGAGGAGCCCAACAATTTGAAATGGGTGTGCGTTGCTAAAAAAATTAAATTGAAATACTATTTTCTAAATACCTTCCACAACCTAAGTGGCCTGTATCTTCTTTGAAGACAGAGTATCAGTTTATTTCAAATTTAGAGATACTGGCCTCGATTCAAATTCATGGCAGTTATAGAAACCAATGTTCCGTGCCTTGATTCAGGTGGCAAGCATTAAATCTTTTTCCGGCTGTCATGCAACAACAACTTTAATACAAATTAGCACTGCCAAACTCAGTTTCCTGGGCTCAGAGGTCCTTGATGCTACTCCGAGAATTTTATTCAGACTTTCACATGAACTGTGCTCTTTTGAAATGGTAGCATCCAAGAGGAGAAATCTAAACAAAAATACAATTTCATTCTTTCCCATTAGGCATTCTAATTTACAATTCACCACAAGAAAATTTAATATCCCCCTTTTTGTTATTTTGACTACTGTGAAACTTAATCATTACATCATACAGGAGACTGTTCTTAAATGCAAATTCTGTTTCTGTAACTGCAGTTCTCCCTTCAAGCTGTTTACATTGAACAGAGACCTGTCAATCAATAAAAATTCAAAAACATAGTGCTTCTGTTAGTATCTCCTAGTTTCTGAGTCAAATCTTTCCAAAACTCACAACTATGGGAACAACAGACCAAAATAAAAGAGGCCCCTCTTTTCACTAAATAGGAAAACTCAATTAACTCTGAACCTGACACTCCAAACAACTTTGGGATGACTTCCAGCAAGGAAAGATCTGTCAAAGAAACAATATTTCAAGCTAGGAACTGATTCTTCTTGTTTCTCAAACTGGTTTTTAATTAAGACACCCCAGAGAAAAACATAGCTATAAAGTAGTTACTTTTAGCTTCCAGGTCTTTGAATATGTGATATATTCAAAATCATGATCCTCTGGCAAAATTTTAACACTCACAGAAACTCCATTTAGCTGCTTTAGAATTTATATAATATTATGTTGTTTTTTTACCTTAGAAAAAGTTTCTGGCACGTCAATTGGCACAATTCTAAAACTAAACTGACCTCCTGGTTTAGTAAGCCCCTTTTACTTAATAACCACTTCAAAGTCGCAAAAGGGCAATGTAACACAAAAAGAGCCTCATTCCAAATTTCGGTTATGCAGTTTTACTCTTTCTTGACCTGAGAAATCCAGGATCCAGTATTTTCAGCCAGAAAAAAAAAATCTAAAAAATTTAAAAGCAAAGAGAATTTGGGGAAAGATGTGATTCTCTCAAATGTTCATTCCACTATGATGTATTTAAATACCTAAACAGAGCAAATGACGCTAGGGTGCCTTGCTGTACTGCAACTCTCAAGCCCACAGATAGAGACGTCATAAATAATGGCCCACACACATGTATGCTCCTTTTAAATGGCCTTAAAGACACGAAGTACAGAAGAGTGGCATCAGACAGACACTGTACAACTTATGTGACCTTCCATCGAAACCCTCACTCTCTGAGCTCTACTAGTCTAGATTGTAAAATGAAAACAATGGTACTACCTCAAGAGATTTTTGCAAGGATTAAATCAAAAAACATGTATAATTCAGTGATGCACATAATATGCACTAAGTAACTGTTATTTCTTAATCTTATTTAAACTTCACAGCGATCAAAGAAGTGGGCATTAATATCCTCATTTTACAGAACAAGAAACTGGGACTCAGATAAGCCTAACTAGTTTGTTCCAGGGCACACAGGTTTTAAGCGGCAGCACCCAGAAGTGATGTTTTAAAGATAAGCGGCAATAAGAATAATAACATTAATAGCAAACATTTATCTTGTGCCTGCTATGTGGCAGGCACTATACCAAACTCTTTAAGATGTAATCCAACGCAATAATTTCCTATGTGATTCACACTATTGTCCCCATTTTATAGACAAGGAAAACCAAGGCTCAGAATAGTTGAGCAATTTTAACTCAGCAATTACTTACTGAGTTCTTATCATATCACAGGTATGGAGGCAGGTACAAACGTGAGAGGACAGACAGGACTCCTGATGTCTCCACTTTATAAAAATCATACCTGAAAAAAAACAATCTTGAAAGGTCGTTACCTTAGAGACTGAGGAAAATATCAATCTAGAACTGAATGTAGTCATCACCTGACACTTTGTTTTTGGGGGAAAAATAGCAATTGACCACTTGAAAAACTTTTCTCACCAGTCCACCCAACATTTCTCTAGTATGCAAAATAGTTATTATTGCCATTTTACAGAGGAGTAAACTGAAACACAGAAATGTCAACTGTCTCGAACCTATGGATTAAAAACAGGTCTCAAAAATGAAAACAGCATGTTTCTGAGGGATTGGAACCTAGACACATAGCGAGCCTCTCCAGTAGCAGTTTCCTACATAAAGAGTCTGGGAGGCCCTTCTTCCACCCAGCACCCTAGCACCCAGATCTACATACAGCTGTTAAGATTTATATACACACAAACTCCATTACCCTCTTCCAACTTCCCGTGCCTGAGACAGAGCTCCCAGACAATATACCCACTTGGTATAACTCTTAGGGGCACCATTATCTTCAAATACAAGGGAAATCATGCTCTCTGAGTTATACAGGGTATAGCGCTGCTCCCAATAGTGTATGTGGGCTTTTCCTTTGGGGTAGGTAGGACATGTTTATTTTCCCTAGAATGGTCTGTCCCCATTCTAACTCCCAACTTCCAATCTGACAAAAATGTCAAAAGCAGAATATACACAGCCCGCTAAAGAACAGAGTCTTGTACATCTTGAATCTAGCCTTTTCTTCTACTTAGGAGCTGAGTGATTCTTGGCAAGCTTTATCACCTCCCCAAGTCTCCATTCCCTCATCTGTAAACAGGATAATAACAATAGCAACCAACTTGTGTGGTTAGCACCCAACTTGTGTGGTTATTGCGAAGATTAAATGAGATGTTAAAGTACCTAGCACAGTGCCTGGCAGATGTGGGCTCAATAAATATCACTAATGGTTAGTTACATTTATTATCATTTTAACTCCAATTTTGCCATTCTTCTCCAATTTACCCAGACCCATCCAATAATTCTGAGAAACACCAGGGGGGAAGTGGCACTAAAAGAAGAAATAATTTTTAAAATGAGACCCCAAAATAGATTTCAGATCTTAACATACTGCCTGGTTTTCTGTGGCTACTAAAAGAATGACAAAATTGCAGAAACTGCTCAAATTTTTGCTCAAGCCAGCAATTTCCTGTGTTTTTCCTCCTCTATTGACAATTCAATTGAATAAATAGATTAAGTAGGTGTGTAGGGTGTGTGTGTGTGTGTGTGTGTGTGTGTGTGTGTGTGTGTGTGTGTGTAAAACTTGTAAAAAAGTAATAATGGTCTTAAATCTAGAAATACCGACTAGAGGAACCATGTCATCTTTGGACCCTACAATCCATTTTAAAGGATAGAAACTACGAGGAGGCAAAATCTCGCTGCCAGTTCCAGATATGGGAAATGAAAAGTTTACCTAATGGACTATATTCATAATTATGGTGACAATAGGTAATTTTAGCTGTTGTACATTAAAAATACCTTTAAAATATAATTTTATGCAGTGAAAGCAGTGCCTTTTTTTCAACCTTGCAGAGACATATTTGAGAGAAAGAGTCATTTGAGAACAGAATGGAAGGGGCTAACTCAGGGTTAAAAGTAAATGAGTTGAGTCTCAGAAAAATCTACATTTACACATACCTACTCTTGAGTCTCTGAGTATGCTGCGATGAGCCAGCAAGCTCTGCAAGTGAGTGAAGTGATAGCTATAACCTGCTAGACAGAAGTTACCTTGATTCTTTTCTACTGATTCCTCAGTAGGGGTTTGCTTAAATAAAGGTGTCAGATCAGATCATTAAACTTAGGCCACAGATATTTCTACCTGACATAAAGTGCAAACCCATTTCCTCCTCTCAATCTTTGTATACATATATACTAATAAAAAGAGCATTGACTAATGTCGCTATCTAAATGAAAAACAATTAAGGAACAATAAACTCTTACAAAGAACAGAAAAGAGGTATAGATTTTGGCCTTGTAAATCATTTAAAGCAGCGATCCCTAAACTCCTTTGATCACGCACCACTATCAGTAAAACATTTTCCAGAACAGACCTTTAAAGTGCATGTACCTACCTATCTCTAAATTATAAATATGTACAACTGTATTAATATAGCATGTACATTACCAAACACAAACAAGAAATAAATATTAAAAGGCAAAGTTAAAAAATGAACATAAATGGAAGTTTCATTCTTTCTTTCCTGAACCAAAATGTGTCTTCTTCTGAACTACCTAGAGCGCACATTCCCATTTTGGAGACGCCTGACTTTACAGATCAGGAGCAGGTGAGACACACAAAGACCTGGTGTGAGAGCTGTCCTCTTAACTGCCCCAACCGCCTCACTTACTGTCTACCTCAATGTTTCTTGAAGTGGAATCCAGGGTCCACCTATATCAGAAGTACCTGTAGATTTCCAGTCTCTATCCTTGCCTGACTTAGTCAGTATAACTTTAAGTTCTCATGTTTATCAAGCTTCACGAAGGATTTTTTACGTACACTAATGTCTGAAATCCACTAACGTACACCAAGCACCAGGGGCCGATTGCCTTTGCTCCTTCTTCGTTGTGGTCCCCAAGAAGACCAGAAGAAAAGTCTAAGGTTAGAGTGGTTCCAGCAAAATACACATACACAGAGACATGCTGCCACCACCACCATAACAATAGCCATGACAGCATCAGCAAAAAACCTCCAAAGAAGACAATCACTTTTGAGAGGTGAAGATGCTACTAAAAATTCAAACCTCTTTGTTGTTATTTTCTTCCATTAACTAACTATAGGAGCTATCTCTTGTCCATGAGCTGTTGGATTTTTAGTCTTCCTTTCCTACAAAGAATTTTGCAATCATCTACAAAATAAATTATAAAAATAAAAAATGATATGATACCAGTATAAGAAATGGTGAACATCTTTTGCTCCATCACACTGTTCCAGTGATTTAAAGACGACAAAGATGCTTCTCTACAAATCTCTTCTGCTGACAACATCAACAAAGGTGACCATGACCATTTGAAAGAAATAATGGCAACAAGTCCTTTCTAGAAACAGAAAGGAAAAAAAACATATTTTCTCAAAAAAAGACAAGGAATCACACAACTGTTAATACAAGTTCTCTAGGCTGGTGGTGTAAAAAGACTTGGTCTGGAGGCTTACATTCTTTATTCCAATACAGACAGTCCTCACTTAACATTGTCAATAGGTTCCTAGAAACTGCCACTTTAAGTTAAATGACATATGGAAACCAATTTTACTATAGGCTAATTGATATAAACAAGAGTTAAGTTCCTATGGCATATTTCTGGTCACAAAAATACCGAACTTCTAAATAGAGACCCATATACGTCTAATATTATATTGAAATAAATATGAGCTAGACATACATTTAAGAAAGATAAATAAGAACAAGTAAGATCACGATTATCCAAACCAATTATTCCAGTTCAGGGTCTGGGTGGCTGGAGCCTCTCCTGGGAGCTCAGGACACCAAACAGGCACCCACCCTGGACAGAACACTCTGCCATCACAGGGCCACTCACATACACATCCACACTCATTCAGATTGGGACCACTTCAGATATGCCAATTCACCTGATGTGCACGTCTTTGGGATGTGGGAGGAAACCAGAGTCCCTGGAGAAAGCCCACACAGACATGAGGAGAACGTGCCAACTCCATGCAGACAGTGGCCCTAGCCAGAACTGACTTTTTTCCTCATCCACGTATTAACGAAATGACATTGAACAAAACAATGCTATTCAAGAACCTGTCGTACTACTAGAAATCTTTAGTCATTCAAGTGCTTGCTGCAGAATATTACGTCAAATCTTTGCTCGTATGGTGCAACAGAAGACTATTCTACAAATAGCATCCTTTAATTGTAGACAAATCTAGAGATCATGATTGATTAGCTACTATATTCTGACTGATGACCTTATTGATCAGACATCTTTCTAAATTTATTCTCATTAGTAACACTAGAGAAAACCTTCTTTAGTTGGTTTTGATGTGTGTTTTTTCTCTTTGTTTTTGTTTTTGTTCGGTTTTGACCTTTTTAAAAGAGAAAATGTTCTAAGTATAATCTGGATGGTACCATGATAATTAAGGGTGGCCATGTGGTGCTGATCTGACCTATCAGATATGAGCAGAAATCAGCTTGGAGCTTCTGGAAAAGCCTTTTATCAGAATAAAAAGCATGAAAGTGGCTGCACCTCCATTTGCCCTCACTCATTCTGCCTTGAGAGCAGATATGGTAGAGCGGGAGTAGCTACCTCCTGACCATTGAAAAGAAGCCGAGGGAACCAAGGGAGACACTAGCTCTGTCTATTTGGTTGTTAAACCCACACCAATAGCCACCTACCCCTGTACTTCTAATTTTTTTAAGTTATTTGTTGTGTTAAGCCACTATCAGCCGATTTTTCTGTTATCTGCAGTGGAAAACATCCCTGATGTGTACCTTCTTTTTCTTCATCACATTTCCAAATTCAAATTCAAATGTCAATGAACACCTGAATTTTTCTTACTCTTCTGAACTACTTTAAAGCATTTTATCTATATCTTAGTTGTAGTCCACATCATGTTTTTCATGTGTTATTATTATGACTATTTTCCCACTGGAAAGTAAAGTCCTTGAGGACAGAGGTCCTGTTTCATTCATCTTGGCTCACTGCAAAGCACTCAGCACAGTGGCTAGCAATCCAAAGTGTGCAGTTTAATATTTATTGAATAAATTTATTGATAATAAAGTATAAACTCCCTTTGTCACTTAGATGACAATAATCAAACTCACAAATCTACTCATGTAAATGGCTCCTGTGTACATTCTATTTATACATTCTATCTCTATACAACCATTCACTCATTCTTCAATATTAATCTATTAATCTATGTGCAAAGCAATATATTATGTGCCAAAGGAGCAGATATCCATTTGATAAAGTGCTTGACTTCAAATAAAGTAATTTATTGTAGAAAATAAAAACTATTCACTTACGCCCATTATGGCCTATTTCAGATGACAGCACTTGAAAGGGTTACTTAATCTAGGTATGCTTGCTATAGAAATGACATTCAAAATTCAAAATACACTTGCAGAACTATAAACACATTTTCATTTACAAGCAATTCCAAATTTACAAACAAGTAATATTTGAAAAGTACACTTTTATATGAAACTTAGAACACTTTTCTCAAACAACGAATAACTTTTTAGATTGTGGTTAGGTGTCTGATCAACCCCAGATGCCTAGTCAGCCTTAATGTGGCAGAATTATGGATCAAATATTCCCATCATCAATAGTAAGTTCAGTGAAAAAGGAAATGTAAAAAATTTAAAAAGAGACATCAACCCACGCTACCCCACTCCTTGTTTAGGTTTGGAGTTAGCTCAAGGCAAAAACTTCAAACAGATGAATGTGTTCTTAAAATTTTTTCTTTCTTTAGTTTTCTCTTTCCTAGATACTAAGCTAAAAATGACTTTATTTAAATCTTAATAAGCACTCCCCTTCCTATAGCATAGAAGGGTCCCCCACTACCACCACCAAAACCATTTCTCTTCCCACCCTAACACCCCAAGCAAAATGCCCTTTACCTCCGATATAGACAGAAGGCAACGTGATCAAAGTAATTTGCAAGGGTACTTTCTGGAAGTATCTGCCTTGTGTTTTAGCCCTAATGTTTCTAACTCCAGAGCTTCAGTCCCACCAAAATGAGGTGAGCATTTCAGGTTGAGGAGAGCCCCCGTTTTCCAGTGTGCTCGGGAGGCTCTCTTGTGAGCAAACAAATCTGAAATGAGTCAACTGTGGGGATAAGCTACTCTATCCTAAACCTTCTATCACTTTTTCTAACCATTTCCTGTTCCAGAACCCACAGTTTTCAAGGATCCTTTTAAAAATGTACTTTGTTCAACAAAGAAATACGAAGGATCTACTACAGGTGAAAGTGTTGCTTTTTACCCCCATTCCTACAGTAGACACAGCAGGGATTTTAATAAAGGGGAGAACAACAAGTGAACAGGGCAACCTGCTGGATTTATTATGGGTCATTTAAAATTTGGCAACCATCTGTACTTATGGGGTTGAAGACTTTAAAACAAAAATGTGATTACAAGGAATTTAACTGTTCTTTCGGGCTGCAGACTTCAGCAAAGACTCGTGTGTGTGTGTGTGTGTGTGTGTTTCACTGAAACCTTGATTTTTGGGAATCTTCCAAGGTAATAACAAGCATAAATTATTTTTAACGTTTTTTAAAAGCTAAGCGAAGTCTTGCATTTGTTCCTAAATAAGGCTTAACAAGATAACTAAAACATCAAGTTCTTTGGTTTTAACTAGTATTATACTGCCAGTTTTACTACACAGGATATCTCAGGCAGACCAAGTGTCCCACTGGTAGACGCCAATCACTAACTAATAAAGAATGGCAAGACCTGAGTATATCTTAACGAGTGCTGTTTACAATATTAAACTATTGCAAAATGTGTTTAAAAAGAACGCAATAATTTGAGTCCTTAGTAATGAAATGTTTAGAAACCATGATCATGGATCTCATTACAATATGAACAAAATGGGGGAATAAAATATATCCCAGAAAAGTTTATACAGATATTAGTCATCACTGTATAAAACATTAAAATATGATCAGAAATGGAACTCACAAAATATTACCTCTATCTACCCATTGAAAGTTAAGTGTTATATGAAGTGACTTACTTTTACCCATAAAAGTAGGCATTTTTAATAAATATTGCCACCAGGAAACTGATAACATTATACAGGGCATATAATTTCCAGTCCTACCTTTTAAAACTTATCCATTTCATAAAAGAAGTCTTAAATAAAAAGCTATATTTCTTGTTAGAGAGGATGTACAAATGGTAAGACAATAAAGAAAAATATGAAAATTGTTTTCACAAAAGTTCAAATCATGATTACCACAGGGAGGTGGGGGATTGAATACCTCCCAGTGGTCATTTCTGGGATAGTAATAACATCTGTCTTAACCTGGTTAGGCGTTGTGTGGAAGTCCTAACCCCCAGTACCTCAGAATGTGACCTTATTAGGAAACAGTCGTTAGGGTGGGCCCTAATCCAATATGACTGGTATATAAAAAAAGGAAAAGTTTTGAGCACCATATGAAGATGAAGGCAGAGACTGACATAATACAATGACAAGCCAAGGAAGGCCTAAGATTTCCAGGAAACCACCAGAAGCTAGGAGGGGCATGGAACAGATTCTCCCTCACAGTCCTCAGAAAGAACCAACCTTGCTGACACCTTGATCTTGGACTTCTAACCTCTAGAATGGTGAGACAATAAAACTATTATTTAAGCCAGAGCTTTGTCATAACAGCCCTAGAAAATGAATACAGTGAGTAATTATTTTTTATAATTATTTTTAAATTGTTTATATATATGGACTTCTCTGAATGTGTTTTAATTAACAATGAAAAGTTTAAAAAAAAAAAACATTCCTTTTACAGAATTAAAAAAAAAAAACCATGAACCTTTGAATAAGAATCAAAATGGACATACCAGGTTAGGTCTCTGGGTTGGAAAATCAATGAAGTCACAGCACCTGAGGGTAACAGAAGCAACTGAAGGCAGCAATCACAAAACTGTGAAGACCAACAATGCCTTTCCTCAAAAACTGAGAATTTTTAGATGTCAATTTAACCTATTTCTAACCTAAGATATATTAATAGAAAAGAATCAAAATCAAGTTCAGTTGCTTTACCATTAATGACTTGATTATTTTTTGAAACTTTCTTCCCAGGTTTATAAACTCGTTTTTATTGATGGCCAGGTATTTCAGTGTATTTTAAAAATTTAGTCCCCACTATTGTAAATGCCTTTAAAAAACAGTTTTTGGTGTGTTTTTTCTTTGAAAGATAAACATTTTTATTCCTTTCATTTTTGAAATATGAATATAATTAACAGTTTGGCTGGTATATAATTCTAGATTCAAATTAATTCTCTCATAATTTTGCATAATAAATGAATCTCTAAAAGATGTTTGTAAAGTCCATTTTTTTAAAAGACTATTTTTTTGGAGCTGTTTTAGGTTCACAGCAAAATTGGAAGGTACAGAGATTTCCCTTATACCCCCAAAACAGTTTTAATTTAATCTCTCTTTCAACCTAAGTCCTGATGTCGCTTTGCTCTTCTCAATCAGCCTCATTATATTGTTATTAGTGACATGAATTTCTTTTTACTTATTTAGTTTTAAGAAGCAATCCCACCTGACATTCTTTTCTAAATTATGGCATAGCACTAAAATTTTTAATGCAATCTTTCTTTAAAAATGTTTCAAAAAATAAACATTTTTTTTGTCTTCTCATCTACTAATTCCACTATCTACCATTTATTCTTCATTACCAGACTAGGATTTTTACAAGTAGAATCTGCAAGTCTACAGGCTAATATTAATCTTATTTTATAGGTAAGAAAGTAGAGATTTAAAAGTAGTGCAGTGGGAAACAGAAAAGCAGACATTCAAACCCAGCACCTATAGTTTCGGATATTTTATAATAGTTCCATTATAAAAATGACTTTTTAGTCTGATATAACAAATTTCATCTATACCTACAAATTCAATGCAACAAAATTGCAAAGTGCTATCCAAGGCAGGAAGAGGATTTGGTTCAGGCTTTCTTTTTTTTTTTTTTTACTACAATTCTTGTGACACAATATTGGTAACAGCTCCTCATAAAAACCTCGGGACATTACTGGTACTTTTCCTAATGAAATATTTGTGGTAATCAGTCCCCAGGGTGGTTCCCAATAATCTCCCACCTCCTAGTGTTTCACCTGTGTGTAGTTCCCATCCATACTGTACCAGGGTTGATCTCTGTGACCAACAGAACATGTTATGATAGTTCCAACATCAGTTTCTAAGAGACTGCAGCTTCCATCTAAGCTTCCTCTTCTATCTCCCTCCTTCCCTCTTTCTCATCACTCATTCTGATGTAAGCCAGCTGCCATTGTAAGGACACTCAGGCAGCCTATGGAGAGGTCTAGGAGGAGAGAAAATGAGACTTCTAGCCAACAGCCAGCAAGGAACTGAGGCCTGCCAACAACCACATGAGCTGAGCCATCTTGGAAGGAATACTCTCACTTCAGCAGTTGACTAAAATCTCATGAGACCCTGAGCCAGAACCACCCAGGTAGGCACTCCAAGACTCACACCCATCAGAAACTGCGTTAGATAATAAATGCTATTGCATGAACGTATTGGTTATGCAAAGTGACGTGACTTAAAACTTGAAAATGTACCATTATTACTTTGGATTTAGAAAACATGTAATCCATAATTATATCCCAAGTACAAAACTGGTAAATTTCTTGACATAATATAGTCTAATACATATATAAGACATCAACCTGGATCATCTTGAGAATTTTCAAACCGATGGTTCAAACCAAGATATTTAATGTACATTTACATTATATGGCACGTATATTAAGAATTTTTTTTAAATAGTCTTTGTTTAGACTTTCACGACTGCCATTTTTTATGCTTCTCTAGATACAGCCTTTAAAATATGCAAACTCTCTCTCTGGCAGAACAAATAGGATACCTGATTTATAATAGATGCTTCCGTTAAATCTTCAGAATTTCTTCTACTCATATGGAATTTTAAATGTCTTCATTGAGATATTGCTTTCTCCTCTATTTATAGCACACTGTATGTACATATGTAACAGATGAATATTTTTTTAACTTAAAAAAATGGTCAAAATAATGGGGAAAATTTTTAGCACATTTACCGTAAAATATATGGTATATCAAACAGAAATCTGAAATCGAAAGTCCAAGAGACCTGGGCTGAAATCCCAGCTATAAAATTTACTAGCTGTGTGACCTTAGGTAATTTACTTAATCTCTCTGTACTGCTGCATCCTCATTTATAAAATTGCAACAATAATGCCTATCCCATAAGGTTGAATATGGAATGAATAATACATAAAATATTCTTAGCACAGAGTCTAGCATACAGCAAGCACTGAATCAATGAATGTTTGCCATTTTTAGTGTAGTAAAAAGTGAAACAAAAAACTGCAGAAAATTTCCTAGTTGAAGACAACATTATATTAGATATTATCAGTCATTTTTCCATATTCGACCATTATTTTTAAAAGTGTGATCGCTTTGGAAGTTATATTTCATTGAAGGCAAAACAATTATTCCTCAAATATAATTTTCAGGTATATTGAGGAAGAACAGACGATGAAACACTAAATCTTCCATTAACTAATGGCATCTCTGACCTCCCAAAGTATAGCTTCTCCCCAGTCTATTCTTCTTTTTTTCATAACAATAATAAAAGCCCTAAATACTGAGCATCAGGATTATTTATACCATGCAATTATCATATAACTTAGTATTTATAGAGAACTTTGGAATCTAAAAGGCATTTCCCATGTATTATCTCATTGAATCATCTTCTAAGTTCTAATTGGATACTGAATATTAATTTCAAATGTGAAATTAATTTAAACATTAAAATGGGGAGCTCAATTCTAAGTTCAAAGTTAATCATAGCACTAATGACTGCTTCTTCCAGAGGAAGAAGATAGGCAAACTGAAAGCTGTTAGCCACCAAATCAACAGGTATGTGTAAAGAGTCAGTACACCGTCCTCGGTGTCAAGACATACTTGTTCCATGCCCTCCCCTGCAGCCAGTAATTCACTGAGGTAAAAGGAGACCATTCTTTGCTTTGGAACAACCTGATCCATTATCATTTCTAGGAGCTCATTATTTCAATTTAATGTGTTTATCTATTGTTTTCTTTCCACTTGGTAAATCTCCTCTTATCAAAGGTTACTCTGTATTTAAATTCTGAAAGATAGCTAGTTTAGGACTTACTGCAGCAAACACAGAGAAGACTTATTTCGCCATTATTATTTGCATTCAGAACTGCTTGCATTTTTAAAGTAACTTCTTTAGCCCCAGAAAGTATCATTTTTATCATTCAAGTTTATCTAGACTTTCTTCAGGATCATCAACTATCACCACTAACAATGAGAACAACCACCGGATAATACTCATTTAAACAATAAATAGCCTTCAGAAGGGAAAAAGATGAAGGGATCTTGCATCACAATAAAGCATGTACTTTTAAATTGTGACATAAATTCCTAAATTCAGTATATTCTTAGATTTCATATAATGTTAGTAATCTATCTTATGTTTTCACTAAAACAGTTCCATTTATAAGCAAAAACTCTTCTTATTAAGCTAATATTTTTCATCATTTATTAATAATTTATTAAATGGTTCATCTAGTTCTACCTTTATGTTGATGTTATTACTTGCAACCTGAAATAAATCAGTAGTGCTTAATCGTTTCAAGTTTCATTTTTAATAACTCAAATAATAAAAATCTCATCTCTATATTTTTCAATTCAAATAAATGTTAATCAACCAACTCATTTTTTGTGGGCATCCTTCTTTACAAGTAAGAGGACATTCTTCAAAACATCTCACCACTGTCATGTCCTCTCCCTAAACTGAAATAGAGACACACAGTTTCTCACTGATATCAAGAAGTAACACAACACTGTATCAAACTATTTGTTTAACCCAAAAAAGCTTCCTTTTTTCCTAATTGCTTCTTTTGACTATATAATGGCAAATGAAAAATTTTTGAGGGATTTTATATTTATATTTGATTATTTACTTCAGAAAATCTTAACTTGTGTTACAGTTAGGTAACTGTATAGCACATGCTGTTCTGTATTTGAACATCTGAGCCACTTTCTTTACTCTTTTACTTTTTATTTACCACTAAAATGTAGGTTTCTAAAAAAATTTAAATAAGACTATGACTGATTAATAGAGAAGACTTTGTTCCTCACCTGTAAAATGGGTAGTTTCTTTGGGAATTAAATGAGGTAATGCGTGTAAAGCTCTTAGCACTACTTGAGGCACAGAAAGAGTTCAAGACATGTTGCTTTAATGATGATGATGATGATGATAACGATGATAACGACGACGATAATGATGAAGGTGGAGGGTGTGGCCATAAAGGATATCAGACAATACCAACACTATGAATAACCAAGAGGCATCCTCAATTTGAGACATGGAGCAATTTATCACAACATGTTATACAGATTAAGTGTGAAAGAGAGCAGAACCAATATAAGATGGCAGCACTACAATCAGATATGAATTCACATTTTTCAGAGAAATGTTATTAGGTTTCAAATTACTGGTAAAGTATTACTTTGAGTTTTAAATATTTGTTTCTGTAATGGAAACAGACACAAAATATTTTCAAGTTTAAAAATGTTTATTTCAAGAACTGCCATGAAATTGCCATTTACGTGGGGAATTAAGCAGCACAAACATTTCTCTAAATGCTTCCAGAGGTGGGTGAACATGTTTAAACACATATGCTGGGGAAAACACAACAAACCGAAACACAAGACACTGCTGTTCGGGTTCTTATGATTGAATGGAGCTGTTTAAATGCAGGTTTTCATCTCCTACTATTTCTTAAAGGATCATTATTAAGTTTTATATAAGTCCTTTGCTTTTTCTTAATTCCACATTAAACACATAAGTATACATGCTGTATGAATAAAATTCATAGATAAGAAAATATTTTATTCTATTGCCAAGGACCCAAATAATGTTTTTTTTTTTTAAGTATGACTACATCTGACTAACTGACAGAGTAATGAGGAAAATCTATTTTTGTTATTTCTGAATTAATAAAAGCTATAATAGTGTATAGAATAACTGCTCCTTCCGTCTCAAAAAGTCTATAATGTGACATTCCACTGTGTTGCACTTTAATGATTCATCTGAGAAACTCTCTCAGTCAACTACCTTTAGGGCACAGAAGGAGATATGTTTCTTTAGCTTCCATTTGTATTTGAACTGATTCTCTTTATATTAGCAATATTTTACTTTTCTTCTGTTCCAAGAAATGTTCAAGCATATAAACATATAATAAGGCACTCTAATGAATATTGTCTTTCCTGCTTCTCTCCCAAACTCATTAAGTGAGTTTGGTAATGACTGTTAAAAATATTTAAGTCAATGAAAAAATGTATATTAACACATACACACACACACACACAAAAAAACACAAAAGTAAGAAAATCCTCTTGTATGGTTTCCTTTTTAAAGTTCTTCTGTGTGTTCGATTACTATCTTATAACCTATATATCACCTTTCTTTCCTAAACTCCCTGATACATACTTGGAAAAACAGGAAGAACTGAAGATTCTGCCTATTTCAACAATTAACTATTATTCACAAAAAAAAAGTAACTGAAAACTCACATAAAACATTAGACATGAGGTATCCCTTACGTAATGTTCAGAAAATGTTTATGCTAGTTTACACAAGCTACCTCACTTCAGTCAGTATGTCCCCCTCTTTGTGGAGTATACTTGAGCAGGGAAAAACGATAGATAATAGCACTACATTCATACTTACTACTTGATAAATTCAGAAAATAGAGTTTTCCCCTCGGTAAACATGAAACGCACTCAGGAATTTCAACACAAAGTAGTGATGCTGTGACTGAAGAAATGAAGCTCATCCCGTGCTTCTAAAATCAGCTCTACGTGCATATTCACGGGGCTCTCACTGAACAGGTTCACTCCTTCACTATTGCAGTCATGGTTAAGTCTGTGTCCACCAGAAACTTTAACACGATTCATGCAAATGGCAGACTGCATGAGAGAAAAGAAGTCTAAAAATGGCAAAATGACAATAGAATCAAAGTACATGAAGCATTTACTCATGTAAATGTAAACATAGTTTTCTGAAGGGTTAGCTCATTTCAACTGTCTGACTTGAACATTACTAGACTCAAGGTCATTACTCATCCTTTGAGTCTTTATTTGAACTACAGTTAAAGCATACACGTACACACACACACACACGCATGTGCATACACACCCCTAATAAATACCAGGCATCCTGTCAAAACACAGGCCAGGTCTAGAATAAGAGGATTTATGGTTTATGGGGCATAAAAAGCAAAGCAAAATCTTGGGAACAAAATCATCAAGGCATAAGTACAGGAGTTCAAGAATCAGTCAAAATAAGTCATGTGTCTGGAAACCAGGAAGTCAAAAGAGAAACAGGACAAATTTCAATGGTCAAAGCAGACAAGAGTATCTGTGCCAGTAGTTTGACAAAGAAAGATAACAGTATCACTATCAACAGGTTGGTGTGAGCCTGTGCTGGGGCTACATTTCCTGCCCAGATATTTACTTATTTACTACTCACTCATTTGACATACTGAGCACATACTATGTGTCGAGCACTGTACAGTTAAGTTTTGGGTCCTTTTGAGTTTGAAGTGCTCAAGGGACATGTGAATGGCTATGGCCAATACACAACTGTGTACTGTGTATACAGGTTTAGAGATAGGAGAGATCTCTAAATGAACAACTGTGGTGTTGTTAGCATCTTTATTATTTCCTTTTATGAAGTCATGGGAATGAATAGCAGAATAGCAGATTCCTGTAGGGAGAAAAGGAGATGAGTAGAAAACCAGGCCAGAATGCTGAACAACAGAGAGCTGGGAAGAATACCAGAAAAGCATGGCTCGTGGAAATCAAGGGAACTGAGTGCCTTATAAAGGTAGGAGTGATCAATAGTGCCAAATGCTACCAAGAGATTATGGAGATAAATCTCTTGGATCTCTAGGAAGCAGCAGGTCATCTCTGGTTTGGAGAAATACAAGGAAGCTAAATACAGTTGGTTAAGAAAAATTGAAGATAATGATAGGTTCGTGGGATGAGGGAGAGAGTATTAACACTTCAGGTTTTTTTAGAGTTTTTGTTTTAAAGAATGTATAAGGTAACAAAAAATAAAAATCAAAGTAGAGAACAAAGGTCACAATTTTTTTCAAAAAAAGAAACAAACCTTTAGGTGGCACTTCGAAATGGAAAGACCCAATTTTAAGGCAATCGAAGTATATTTAAGGAAATGCTCAGTGAGTCTGAGATAAAGGTACACAGCAGAGAAGAGTGGTCAAAATGTGAAAGCTACACTGAAGCTTTCCTGTACTGCATTGGGGTGGCAACCGGGGAATGTTACTGCAATGATTCAAAAGCTAGAGTTTCTACATTTAAGCTACAAAATGTCTGAATTTATAAAACTCAGAAAACGAGAACTTCCATAAAGCTATCAAATTCAGAACTAAGAAGTGCACATTCCCCAAACTGAAAGACAGATGTGTCAGTCCAAACAATAAGTGACTCATTTAAACAAAACTGAAATTTCTGCAACTTTCAAAATTCCTAAAAGAAGACACAAATACAATATAAATACCTAGAACTGAAAATAAATGTTTACAATGAGTGATAATTTAAGATATCAAAGATGAATTACAAAGTAACAAATTCAAACGGTTAGAAAGTTAATATATTAAAGAGCTCTTCACTATGTCTGACATAAAAATAATGCAATAAGCATTAATTGTTAAAATATAATTACAAAAACTATAAGATTTGTAGTTGCTCAAATTTTCCAGGTAGGAAAGCACAGTCCAGAGATGGTCTGTGTTTTTCAGAAATAGAGTAATCTTTCTAAATAGATATTACATACAGAAGACCACTTTCATGTGGAGCTGGGAAGCCAGAGTGGATCTGACCAAAATAAATAAAATCATCATCATGCTAGGGCACCACACCAAATAGCCATGCATGGTTATACTTGTTTCTGGAACTAAGTGCTCTCATTAGGCAAATAGAAAGCTTTTGCCCATTGGAGTGTGTTTTCATTATTAACACTGAATAGAATTTCTGACTGTGTTATAGGATAGAGAGCCCTGAATCTATTTGCATAGTGTGTGTGTGTGTGTGTGTGTGTGTGTGTGTGTGTGTCTGTCTGTCTGTCTGTGTTGTGTTTGGACATATTTAGTTATAAACCTGAACATGTCAGATATGTCAGATATTACTTTAGTTTCAGAGAATTGGATGTGTTTGCTTACCTGCATGTTAATAAATTTGTAGTTAAATTTTATTCCAAAAATTATTTAAGACATACATCAATATATCTGAATATGAGTAATATGTATAAAGACAAAATTTAGCGACTAAAGATAGTAACCTTTGGAGAAAATGAGCAGTGTTTAGCGAAAAGAGAAGAGAGAAAAGAATAAGTATATTTTAATTACTGACCCATTCTTTCTCTAGAGTAATTAATTATTTCATTTCTTTATATATAGTAAGTTCAAGCAAGTTTATCGAGTTTTATCCCTCTACTGGTTTGTATGAAAGTAACAATGTCTACCACTATTAATCAATCATGATAAAGAGCAAAATTAATCATGGTTATTCAGTGTACCTTTACATGACATTTTCTGTGCAATGATTTTTGTTACAGGCATTATGTACACAAAGCCATGTGATGGCTGAACTGTGCTTCTAGAGGAGAGATCTCTAAAAAATGTCAGCTCTCTTTGTAACCTGTTCTATTTCACATGATTGAATTTTCAAATTTTGGTCTAATCAACTTAAATTATTATAGGTGCAA
Organism: Pteropus alecto; assembly: GCF_000325575.1. Classification (NCBI taxonomy): domain Eukaryota; kingdom Metazoa; phylum Chordata; class Mammalia; order Chiroptera; family Pteropodidae; genus Pteropus; species Pteropus alecto. The sequence goes on along the minus strand of NW_006431925.1, from coordinate 6,366,711 downwards.
TTTTGTAAAATACAGAATTAATGGAATTCAAATTTTATGGAACTATAATTGACTACGAAATGAGTTAAATATAATTCTAATTGGAAATATTCCATTGTTCCAGAATTCATATATTTGGTGGTTTTATTTGGAGGTAACAAAACTATCAATGGTATATTTGGTTTTAACTGATTTTCTTTTTTCCTTGCTTAATAAAGAGTTGTGACACATCTTTAACCTAAAACTATTCTATCTAAAGTTACAGGTAATCTTCAGGGAATCCAGAACAGACAATGTAAATAATTCAGCTCTGAAACCCATAATACACTAAAAATTTCTAAGCATTGGTAAAATATTTACAATTAAAAAATGCTTGTTTTTCCCTGTGAATTTCTTTTTTTAGATCAGAGGTCCTGGGGTATGTCAAGTGTGGTTGTGGATATTTGAAAGATATTGGGAATTCGTGGGCTAAAATGTAAATATGTAATAGGCATAATTAGGACTGGAATTCATTCATTCCTTTACTCACTAACTCAATCCCAGGACTATGTTTCACCACTGGGCATGCAAAATAAAAGAGACTGATTCCTTCCCTTCCAAATCCATCACAATCTATGCAGAAAGACAAGTACATAAAAAACTATAATTTATTTCTTTATCATTGATCATTTTGGTTAGTGGTCCTCTATACCAGTTATGAATATTTAGAATTTTAATGATAGATTCTAATGATGAACTATGATTTGCTTTTCAACAGATAGACAGTTTCTAAATTCCATTGTCACCTCCTCAAGGGCATCTTCCAGTTTGATATTTTAGCATAATCTCCAGATATTTGATTGACATTTATGTAAACATCTCCATTGCATAGAATAATTATGGAATGTATCCATAGAGAATATTTGGGTCTGAGTGGTCTCATTAGTTATTAGAACATGTTTTGATAATTAATTTGCATTAAATTATATTATTATGGTATTGCTAAATCCTACTGGGATAAAAATTGGGCTAATGGACTGGAAAAGGAGAAAGCAAAGTGCCAAGTCATTGGGCATTGATTGGAGATGAATGACTAATTTATAACTGGATCTGAATTGACCAGAAGCCATGGGTTATTTTAACCAAGACTTTGAGTGAGATACATGCTACATCAACACATTATGGTATATACAAAAGTGCAATGCTAAGCAAAAAACAGGAATATATTATGACCCATGCCACCACAACTGACAAAATGTGAATCTATTCACAATTAAATGTTATAAAAACTATGTAGGAAATACAACTACAGATTATAACTTGCTAAACTATATCATAATTGCACAACAATCTTTAATGTAATACTTTAGCACAATGCTAAATATGATCTGCAAACTTTTGGTTGTCCTGTTTATGTTGTGATTGCAATCACTAGCTTTATAGAGATAGTAACAATGAGATGAGAAGATAAGAAAGTGAAAATTTAGTATAATCTGGGGGTGCAGAAAAACTCAATACCTACAAGTCCACAGAAAGTATTAAAAGGCAACATATAAGAAGGGAGCTACAGCATCAGCTGAGCCATATAGGGTGAGGAGCAGGGTACAGAAAAGGGAAAAAAATTATGATGCAGGAAGGTGTTATGGGAAAATGGGGAAGCCCCAGAAGAATGAAAATAGATAATAAATCTACAAGAGTCAAAAAGAAGGTGGTATGGCAAAAGGATGTCATCTCTTTCATAGAGTAAGTCAATACAGACTGAGTCTTGAGCCCAGTTTCACATCCTTACTAACTGTGCCCTTATCTATAAAGTGGAGATATTGACAGATCTATCTTATTTGGTTATGATGAAACTTAAATGATATAATGCAAAGAAACAAAGGGGACTCTCAACAAGTCAAAGTAAAGCAACCCAGAAAAACTGTATGCTTACAAAAAAAAAGTCGTGAGAATGTGAATATATTAACATTATAAGGACCATCCACTACAGAGTCAGCTAAAACTATGTAAGTTTGATGTACTGCATCATATACAATTTTGGAAAAGTTACATATTTGGAACTTTTGTTATTTTCTCTCCAAAGAGTTGACTTCATGTCGCATTAAGTTCAAAGAAACTCTAACCTATAGGGCTATTTCACCACTAGTTCGTCTCATCCCTTCTATAACAGTCTCCATAAGAGTGGTTCAGACTATTGAGAGAAAAGTCACTATGGGTCTCTTGTAAGCAAGACACTATCTGTCCTTTGTCCTGCACTATCTATTCAAATTTGTACGGAAAACAGCCTTGGAGAATAGAGCTAGTGTTTCTCCTTCCAAGGGAAAGGGACGACATGTTTATTGTCCATTTTATAAGACTTAGGTTCCCTAAACTCAGAGTTCCTCTTGTAACACAACCTACTGCACATGGAGTTATTAGCTGGCTCTCTTTGCATCATCCTTTAGGAATTGGGGCTCAGAAAATTGCCTTAAATGCTAATACTCTGGCTACTGCTAATGCTGTATTAAACTTTTCATCTCTAATCCAATGGTTTTGCATCTTTTACCAGCATCCATTAAACTGTAGCAGGCTAACTGACTAACTTGCAAGTAGACTAAAATCTCAGATTCTTCACAATTCTTGACAGAGCTTTTGGAGAAAATATATCCTATTGAGTAACTGATAAAAACGTATGAATATGTCATCTCAGGAAATTCTCAGATTCCCTGAAGCCTATTCACCAAACATTATAACACTGATAACACCATGGGTTAAAAATCCCTGTTTAGGTCAAAAGAGGCCATATCCAAACGGGGCCTAACAAAAGTCTTTGTGACCATGAATGGAATAGATACTGCTGACAAATAAATAGCTGACAAATAAACAACAGCATATAGCTAAACAGTAATATCTACCCTTGGAACAAGACTTAGTTAATGAACCTAACTGCAGAAAAAGTAGGAAAGGGGGCAGAGTGAAGTCTAATGCATAATCTACTATCATTTGGTTCAACCCAAGTCTAAACATCTGCTACGGATTCCTTTCTACACAGAATACTATAGCCATCTATAAATTCAACATTTAAATTCTATTTCAGCACTGAGTAGACACATCCAAGTTTGGTGCCACAATATATCAACCAATTCTAAATTTCCTCACTTGATGGTAGCTCTTTACCACAGTGAGAGACTTTTAACTAGATAGAAAAAATGGTTAACAGGGAAAGTGTATACAACACATGTATTAACCCAACCGATACTATTTATCCATTTTTACACTTAATAAAGTGAAAAAATTAGTACATTATTTCTAAAACAACTTCCAGAAAAGTTATTTCAAACTATTGACTAATGTATCTCTTGGGAAAAGGTACATATGTGTGAAATGGAGAGACAAACAATGACACACTGAAGATTCTCTATGTTCTATTAATCGAAGTTTTATTTGTTATTATTGACTCCTTTTGAAAAATGAAAATAAGCTTCATTCCTAACTGCAAATTGTTCTAATCAGATTATCTCATAACACTTACCCAAAATCAGCTTTGAGAAAATAGGGTTTTCATGAGTGAAGAGGGAAAG
>NW_006431925.1:6351194-6363168 GCF_000325575.1 Pteropus alecto | reverse complement strand
CACTACACCATGCTTTTTTAATTTCCTGTTTTTATTATAGAAAAATGAAAAATTATTGAGGAACAGAGTGTTTTTAGGAAAAATATTTTTATCAGTGGTGTGAAATTATCACTCACAATTAAGAATAAAATAGGTTTAGGAGATAAAATATTCAATCTACAGATAAAATATAGAATATAAGCATAGGTAATCTTCATATGTAGAAAATAAGCAAAAAGTTAATTGTCTCATAATAACATACTTTCAGTATCTATTCATATCATTAATTGGGAATTTCCAAAGAAAACAATAAATAAATAACTAAAATGATACATCTTTTAGAAATCATTAATTTATTAGAAGCAAGAAATCTTATCCAATCATAAATATCAAAAAAAAAGGTGAGTAAGGGAAAGGAATTAGAAGAAAGCTCCTGTGAGAAACAAGGTTAAAAAGAAATAATTGTTGTAGTTCGGCCAAATATCTCACTGCAGAAATTTATTGCTTTATAAATGTTTTAGGAACACACAAAATTTTCAGAGATTAGTTATTCCCCTAAGCTCTCACCTGTCCATCAAATATTACATTGTTAACCTCCTTCTTTATAATATATCATCTGATTTTCAAATATTTCCAGAGTTGTTCTACTGTCTGGATTGAATTTAACCAACAAATGTATTTTTCACTAAACACTTTTAGTGTTTTTCTTTAGTGCTACATTGAATCATGTGCATAATATGTCTCTTTAAAAAATAACTTAATACAGCCTATTCTTTCCACTGCAATGTCCCTCTAGACATTCTTGTAATAAGAAGTTTCCTTTCAAAGATGTTTTCATAGAAGAAAACTATTTAAATATCCTATATTTTATTGATTGAAACCTGTAGGACTAGCCTCACATTTGATCTAAAAACTTATTTAACAATTTAATAATAAGGAATATTTGTACATGTTGATACCATTAGAAAAAAATCCACCATATACTTAAATTCATTATTTTGAATCATATAGCCACATAATTTGAATCATGTCGTCATAGATTTTTGTAGCTGGAAGGAAATGTTAGCAATTCAATACTGCACAGATGAAGAAACTGAGGCTCTAAATGGTTAAGAAAATCTGTGTAGAGTACACCTTCCTATAAAGATAAGGAAAGACTGACACTGGTTACCAGGATTTTGCCATTACCTGCTGTTCTACTAACAATCAAAGAGCAAGTTACCAATGGTAATTCATAATATAGAGCTCTGACAACCTCCATATCCATGGGCTCCCTCCTTAAGTACACATCTATTACTGAGTGCTGAAACACTGCTTGCTCTTTTGCCTGCCCTTCGTCATACACAAAAATTGATACCCGTTGGTATAGCTTGACTTTCCGGGCTTTCTACTGACTTATAGCCTGGTGTATTTGAGTAGCACTTTAAATCCCCCCTGATCCTGGGATGTCATAGTATTACTATTACAGTTATCTTTTACAATAAACGAAACCTCATTAGCTAGACAGTGGTGCTACTGTCATAAAAAGGGCTGTGCCTCAATCATTTGTTTAAGCCACTGCGTAGCCGCATCACTACTGCACAGAAACAGGCCTTGAGAAATTCCTGGCATTCTGAAGACAAATATAAAAATGTGGAACAGTCCTTTCTTTTTGCTAAGAATGTTCTACTTGTTAGTAGTTGTTTGTATCAAATCTGAAACGACTGCTAAAAGCACATCTAACCTTTTAAAGCTGTAGGCCTCCCTATGTCAATGGGAAGGAATCCACTGTATTTTTTAAGTGATCCTGATTTTCTTATCCCAAATACAAAAGAAATAATCTACAGGATTAAACCCTATGGATGAAACAACGGTCAAGAGCAGTATACGTTAGGAAAAATATGCCTTCATAATATCTTCTGCTATCTGTATTGCTAACTGTAACTCCTGCATATATAATTCCATTATACTTTTATAATTCAGGGTTTTGAAAATGCTTTTGAACCATTAATATATTTTCCTGGTTAAAATTCTTTGAGATGTTCTTAACAAGAGTCTTAGATAATGAATTTGGGCAAACTCTGGAACAGTCTTTACAGTATTATCATTCTCATTAATTTTCAGAACTACCCACTGTGTTGAGATGATTGTCATGGGCCTAAGACTTCAATTTGGCTAAATATTTTTGCATATATTTCAACATATAAGTAACTAACAGATGTTTAAATGTTAAGTTCATATAGAAGAAATGGTTAAATGTGTTTACTTTCATGATTTCTCTGCAACACTAATTCTTATTTTACTATTTCTTTATGTATTTCACTATTTCCTCTATATTTTGGTCTAAAGTGGACCAATACTTCCAAAATCTCTTCAAATATAACAAAACAAGCCTTTAAAATATTCTAGAATTTAAGCCACTGGTGCATTTATAATATTTAACATATACAGCATCACTAGTCTTTCAAAGGTGAAAACATAAAATACTAACTTAAACATTATTTTTGTAAAATATACAGAGTTCATATAAAGCATAGGACTATGCTTTTTTTGTAGATTTTTTTACAGCGAGCTTTCCATTTACATTCTTATTTGGCTTTACCAACCTGATATATGACACTGTCCCAACTTGCCAGAAAAAGATGGGTAAGAGGCTAGAACGATATTACTTTTAAGAGAGTTAATGCAGTACACAGTTCCATACTTTCATCCAGTTTTTCTTTTTTCTTTGCCTTTTTGGTTATCTCTGAAGACTGCTTCTGTTTCCATTGTTTCATCCTTTAGCATTCACATATCAGAGCAATAAGTATTTCATTACTGGTTTATCTGTCCAGAGGCTTGAGAAGCGGTAACAATTAACCCTCCCTTCACAGTGATTGATACAGGCTTTGCTTTCAATTTGTTCCACTACACAGATCATGAAATTCTGAATGCAATCATCCTCATTGACCTACACTTTCAAACACACGGCTACAATGAGACGAAAGTAATTATTAAAAGGAACACAGGACTACTGAGATCTGAAACAAAGTCTTTTAAAATTCTGTTAGATGACCTTCTGGTAAAATTGGCAAATTCTGATGTTAAAGAAAATGATAGCTTTGTGTCCCTGTCTGGAAATATTCAATGCAAGCTGATCAATGTATATAATTATGGCGGTTGCACTGACTACAGTATATACTTGGAAAATACAAAAAGCCATTTTAGAACTGTAATAAACAAGAGTTCAACTGTTAACATTGTAGCTTAATCTGTCTAAAATGTTTTTACAGGAAACTACCTGATTTGTTTATAAAGAACAAACCTTGACCACTGCAAAGAATGAAGGTTGGAAATGCCATAGCTTTACTCCATAGAAAGAGCTGCATACCTGGGTCCCTCATCTTCCCTTTCCTCCTCCCTTCAGATGAAGATTCACAGTAAGAAATTAATACATTTTTCACAAAGTCTGAAAAATAGCTTCAAATAAATATTAATCTACTGCAATCTATGGACATGAGGAATGGAGAGGGGCTCATAGGAGAGTGGTGACTATAGAACTATATTAAAACAAGGGTTGCAGTTAAAAAAAAAAAATCAGGGCGAAAAGCAAGGCAGCAGGCCTGAGGCTCTAATCACAGAACAGTGATGGAGATGAACCAATACTGCATGGATTAGCAATGAATTATTTTGAACTGTAATCATATGCCTGCATAGAAGAGAGGCAAAAACTAGCCATTACTCATAAACTGATCTGCTGATTTCTTGAGAGAGAGAGAGAGAGAGAGAGAGAATGAAAATAAATTCATATGCTAAACTAATTTTGAATAACGAAAACCTAAATATATGGTTACACTTCAAGTAACATTCTATTTTTAATGTCTGCTACACACTACACAATATGGGGTGTTTAAGTATAAACTGTAAAGTGCTTGGATTCAAGTAGGATTAAACCAACCATTTCTTCAAAGATTAGGATGTGATAGTTACTTTACTCTCCATTCTTCCTTGCCCAATAAAACTATTTCTGGATAACTTTAACACCCTCAAATATAAAAATTTTAAGTATTTAGTTATAAAGAAGAAACAGCATTCAAGGAATTAACTTCCTTGGGATAATCTGAAAAATTCATACCAAATGAAGATTCAATTGTTAGAACTAATTTTGTTAAGAAGGAAAAAAATCAAAACTGCTGGTAGCAAGAGATTCCTGAGATTCTTATGAACAGACTGTTTAAATGAAGAGCACTTTAATCAGTAGAGGAATCCTCACGTTTCTAATGTCTTGCTGTGCATTCTGCAGGTTATAGGAGCAGCTGGTAGAGGTCATATATCTTTTGTGAGCATCCCAAAAAGGCTCACTGCCAGACTGTTAAATTATGAATAAGCAATGAACAAAAGAATGCAGATACGGTGGTGACAAGATAATCCAAGCAAATTTATCTATGACAAATTTCACAGGATTAACAAATTACATTTACGCAGAACAATAAAAATGTGCAAAAAAAAAAAAAAAAAAACGATGAGCCTACTTTTCCTTACAGCATTAGGAAAACAAAAAAGTCACCAATCCACAGCATATATTTAAATTTAACTTGATCTAAAGTAAGACATTTATAATATGTTCAAGATATCTTTGTAACATCTTCCCATTTTAGGTAGCTATGTACAAAGAGGGTATGTGCGCTTTATATTTTATAAATTATTTTGGAAACAGTATATATATTTATATATGTGTCATATATAAACAATGTATATACCACATACAGAAATTTTGTGCAATAAAAAAAAATCACCTCATTCATATATATGACTAGAATGTTTTTCAGAAAGAGATTATGAGAAATATTACTTTTGTTTTTTTGAAAAAAATGCTCCTTAAATAAGTGCAATACATGTTAGTTACTAAAATATCTTTGTTCGTCGATATCTCCATTTTCTAGGACCAGAGAGATAGGTTCTACAATTTCAATCATTCAATTTGCACCTATCAAAAATATGGCAATCTTTCTAAGTAAAGTGCTTCTGAATGGAGTTTAGTACCAGTATCCTTTTCTGCAGTATTACAATAGCAGAAAGGAAAATTCACAGATTGGGGGCAGGGGATAGTGAGGGAAGGTATTAATTTCAGTTATGTTCACATAAAGATGACCCTCAATCCAATATTAAATTTTTCTTCATAATAAAATCCTTTTTATAAATCTTACAAATAAAAAAGACTCAGTCTACCATAAGTTACGAGATATTAATGAAATGACCTATGATTCCATAAAGTGGTCTTAAAACAGTACGCGACACTACTTTCCAAAATCTGCGGTAAAGATTTAAGTTTAAAGTTATATACAACCTAGATACCCAAGTCAGAGCCCATTAATTCTGCATTAGCATACTGATAATAAAATACTGTAATCAGATGTAATTTCTGTTAAGATGATCTGAACACTTTTTTAATTTTGTAGCCTATTTTTCACTTATACTTCCTATTACTGCTACTTTTTATCTTCAATATTTTAGCAGAACATCTCTGTAAATGAACCTTTTCCAACATTTTATAAGGCAACCTATTCTTTATGTAAACAAAAAAATTTCATGAATGTAACAGTGAATATTTAATTAATATACACAAGCAAAATACTCAGCTCGTCCAACACAAATACTCAAGCACTGCTTGTCCAGTCCTTTCCAGTCCTGAAATTCCAACTACACATTTTACTTTGTTTTAAGAACCTATCTGGTTGACAGTATTACATCCAAAACCATAAAGATAAATGTGGCATGCTTGTCTGCTAACTCAAAGCTAGTATGTATTCTACAATTAGCAGTGATGGAGTCAGGAGCTACAAAGTCTCATAAAGTATAGCTTTGGTCAAGGAATTCCTATGATTTCTGGCATTAAAGAAATAAAAATGTTACCGAAGACTTTCCCTTTTCGGAGATGCCACAAGTGTGTGCACGTGATACATACTTATCATTTATGTATTTATTGTGGTCCATTTTTTCATGTTATGTTTTTAATTTAATGAGTTAATTAATATGTGCAAAACCCTTAGAAGAGTACCTGGCACTTAGTGCTATATAAATGCTTGCTGTCATTATTATAATGCCGATAAGTTGGCAAAAGGCCAACTTGTAGGAGTCCTTAAATATTTTAAAAGACAATATCTAGAAATATAGTTAGGCACTAAAGCGTGTTATTCAGAAAGCTCTATGAGGTTGTTTCTACCCATTCGAAGGCAAAATTACCACAAAATAAAAATGCCTCAACTGTAATCTTTAAAAAAACTATCACACAATCTGAAGCATGGATCACACGAACCGAAGAGGCCCTTGCGTACTTCATAGTCTATGACCAAAGAGGCTTATGTGCACGGCAAACTGATTCTTCCCTAACCATTCGGTGAAAAACCTGCCCTAAAGTGTATATAGCTATGGAGCCTGCCCACAAAACTACTGGAATGTTACAGGGCGGAGTGAGAATAAATTAAATATTGATTCTTCCTCTAACTTTATAAACACTGTATTTCTAAAGTTCTCCCAACATCTGATGAAGGACCAAGAAGCAGAGTTTTAGTTCACTACCCATAGTGCCACAGTCTTTCTGTCATAGGAACTCTGGCATCGGCTTCAAAATCCCTGACTTCAAAAATCCAGAAATGCACACCCCTCACACTGCTACTAAAGTGTATTCCTACAGAGACAAACCAAAATTCAATCTCTAGCCCTACCACCTTCCTTAGGAACAATAAGCCTCTATTTTCTCATCCATAAATAGAATATTAGCACTTCCCTCATAGGGCAATGGGGAAACTAGTGAGAAAACTACTGTGAAGTATTTAATACAGGGCCTGAGATATAGTAGTATCCAATAAATGTTTATTATTATCATGCATGATCTCTATTTTTAAATCTCATCAAACATCTTTTTTTTAATTTGCTATAATTTATATTTATATAGCATCTTTTCTTTCCTCCAAGAACCTCTGTTCATTTTACAGTCATTAAAGTATTTTACAAGCTGAATGCTCATCCCCCCAGAACACTAAGCTAACAGAAATCAAAAGTGATAGAGCCTTATTTATACTCCTGTGAATTCTGCACATCCTTCTCTTTTAGACATAGTGTTCTCTGCATCTCTGTAATATTTTGCATGCCCATACTAAAGATAAATCTCTAACCAGAGCAACTGCTATTACTAGGCATACTATGCACTGCTATCCCTAGCACAAGTCACCACAGTCCATAGTAGAGGTTCAATAAATAAAGTTGAGTGAATGAACTAATCAATAATTACAGTTGAGGGCCACGAGCACTTTGGGCCATAGTAATATGGGATTTTGATCTTGCATCTTATGATTTGGTACACAAGACCACAAGTATTCCAATTAGTTCACTAGAACATTACACTTTAAAAATGTAAACAGACAACAACTTCAAGTATTGTTTAATCTCGTCACTGCCCTAGTCATTTCGAATATAGTAGCAGTCACTTCTCTCTTACTAAGCAACGTTCTGCTTATGCACTGTAGTATTACCAATATTACTACAAATTATTCTAACTACGTAAGGTTCTATCAAACTTAATAGTGCAAACATCCTATTCACACTAATGGGGCCCAGCGCCATAAAAATACCATTTGGTTACAGTTGGTTTATTACACTGCCCAATAAGGGGGGAAAAAGGGGGGCACTATTTACTGTGAAAATACTAACATCATTAAATGCAAAGCAAACAGAACTGAATTTTCCCATAAATTCTGAAAGTTCTAACCTAATCATAATACAGATTTAAATATTTAAAGTTGCACATATTCCATTATGTGCACCTTCAGTAGCATTTAAATTTTAAAATTAGTACTTAATCAACTAATCAACTAAAATATTCAACACACTAACTCTTCCACTAAGTTTCAGCCTCATCCATTGTAAGCAATTAAGAAATGTCTATAAAACACCTGAAGTTAGATTCTAAGCCAATGTCAATGCAGAATTTTTAAAATATTAATTCAAGTGATGAAATGCTACAATGTAGAAAAAGTAGCCATGTAACCACCACAAAGAAGGGGGCTAGTTCTGCTCTCATGTGTGCTTAATTTTCTTTAAATTCAGTGAGTGGCATTCTGCATAGGAAAAAGGATCAGAGGAATTGCAGGAAAAATAAGAAAATAAAAATAGACTAAGGTTTACATTAGAGTCATTATTACCAGTAAGGCACTTAAGGAAGTTCATAGGGGAAAACATTGCTAGGAATGACTGAGAAGTCTTCATGACCTACCCTCCACAAATATCTCACAAAATATAAAACCCTACAGCTTAAAAATAACTAAATAAAATCTACACTGCCTACATCCTCCCCCCAAAGTGGTGCTTCACAAAAGTACACACACACACACACACACACACACACACACACACACACACACACATATGTCCTGTCATAGAGAGCCTCACCACAGGAGATTCTGAACATCAGGTCCTATTTCAAACAGATGTAATATGGACATGCCAGTGGATTCCAGATTAAGATCAGGGACCAAGCAAAAAAGTTGAGGGGTTCATGGAAATTCTGACATTCCCATAAAACAGCTCTATTATAGGGGCAACCATCTTGTAGAAGAATTTCAGGGAAAAGTCCGACTTCATATCACTAAAAATATCAAGCTGTTCCAATCTGTAGATGCTATTTAAGCTGCAATGCAATTCTTACCAATTCATTGCTGAGAGAGATTATTTTCACAGAACTTTTAGTCAAAAATAAAAGTCGTATTTTTAAGAATATATAAAGACATAGGGACCAAAATTTTATTCATGGTACCACAGGGTGCTAAAAATGCCTCATTAACTTTATTTTATTTTATTTTTTGACCAAAAGCATCAAATAATGTTGATTTCAAGTTTGTTCATTTAACAAATCAAACCTAGTAACTGGCATATTATAAGTCTGGAATAAGTATATGTCTGTCCATACATAAATTAGAAACTGGAAATATGAAAGGATGCTGTAATGTGGGAGGGTCCCACATAATAAAGGTCATTATAACTCCTGGCTCCAGAGCTATATGATCTAATATCCTCTCCGGTGGTTCTATGATATGCCCATGCATTACAGTTCTTGTTGACAGTCTGTTGCCTTGGAAATATTTCATTATTTCAGTTTTTCCATTTGTAGACCCTTGGCCTTGTGATATGAAAGCCATCCTATTTCATATTTTCGATTATCATTTAAGCAATCTTGTGGAGCTATTTATATATAAGCAAGTGTTAGACAACGCATATCATCATTTATCACTCTGTGTTTAAGCTTACATTGTAGAAAGAAATACTTCCAAAGAAATCTCCTCCACCACCTTCACTTTTTAAACCAAAAGCCCCGTACTACTGGAATGTGCTTCGCAAACCAGCATAGGCATATCACATGCTTGACACTTCTGCCAGTCTAATTTTCTTGGTTATACATCCACACAGTGGAAAAACTCTGTGGTAGTGCTATATAATTTGCAGCCTATTGGAGTTTAAAGAAAAATCAAACAAGTTTAAATATACTTGTTTTTTCAGGCTCTAAAGAGGCATTTTTCTGTGTGTATGAATCAGAGAAATTTAAGGAGTACCAAAGAGTAATCAAAGACATTATTAAGAAAAACCTTTTTCCAAAATTTACTAGATAAACCTTATTAGAAGGAAATAAATTTTATACTGTATTATTATATTCAGGTCAGATATTTCATAAATAAACAACAAGACAATTCAAAAGATATCTTTTCTATATAAGTTTTTGATTACTGGTGTTATTTGAAAAGCAGTAAAGTGTTCAAAATGCCTTTATGAAATCAATAATTTAGAAACCATTTTTTAAATAAGTGAGAGGCTATCATTTAAAAGCATGTCCACATGAAAGTCATCTTTTAAAAACATAGTTGTGTTCAACCATTACTGAAATACTACTAACCTACCAAGTTCCAGACACAAAGTGCAAATCAAGGTGAAATGACTCTACTTAGCAAGTAACTATGAAAAACAACCCCCTCCAGAACAAACCATCTGACTTTCCATTTCTCATTACCAAACCAAAATTGACAAGTGTAATGTTTACACCTAAAGTGTTAAGAACATTTAAAACCCTAAAAACAAAGTGAACCCTCGGGGCATAAAACAACTGTTTGGATAACAGGCCAAGTCTGTGGTTATTACTGTTTGAAACATTTAGTTTATAACTCCTTCCTTCTTTTCCCCTATATGGCTCCTTCTGCCCCCTATCTCCTTATTACTCCTCCCTCTCCCTACAGGTTAAACCTTCTCAGATCCAACCTTAAAAATGACAGCATCCGAGCTGAACAAGAAGATGCTATTAAAGGGCATTAAATTAAATACAGTATATCCTCCTACAACTTCAATCAGAATTTCAGACCAAGTGTTATTTAGTTCAGCTCTCAAGTGGAGCAGAATAACAAATCGCGCACTTTGATTTACCTTCTTCGAATGCCAAATGGAGACAGGTGATAAAGAACGCACTCATGCACAGGCTATGAAGTTTCCTCTAGAAATTAATTCTATCTTCAAGATTCCTATCTCAGAGAAATTCCCAAAATGGCACACAAATAGGCCTCTGCTAGAGAGATTACTGGGGCCATCCCAGTAAATGTATTTACTACCCATAGAACCAGGAAAGGGAAGGAAGGAAGGAAAGAAGGAAGGAAGGAAGCAAGGAAGGAAGGAAGCAAGGAAGAAAGGAAGCAAGGAAGCAAGGAAGCAAGGAAGGAAGGAAATAATTAACTTCTGATTTCAAAAGGATTCATCACCATGTAGATAAAAATAATTAACAGGCTTGTACAATGCTCTGAGAAATAATTTTTCTATCTAAAATTGTAAATATGTGAATTCTTCATAAAACACTAATACTAAACATTCATTTTAGCTATATGAGTTGTCAGGTAGTTGATGCTATACACATTTAACAACTCTAAAACTGGATTATGTATGATTTACTCTCAGGTATATGATTTATATAGACATTATCTAGAGTTTAGAATTACTCAGTTATGTACCTACTCAACAAAATTATTTCCTTAATCCTAACAATTCTGCAGTTCTTGTATGAAGTAAACAAGCAATAATGCAACTGAAGCTTTTTTAAATGAATAACTTGTTTAAATACCTTCCTACTTTCTCTTGGTGGAAGCTATAGGTTAAACGCTATGTTGTATCAAAAATTAAACTGCCCATGTAATAATAATTAAATCTTGCAACTATGGACTTCCCTCACCTTCCAGTTCACTTAAGCCTATGAGGAAAGTAAACAACTCTTGGGAAGGGGCGGAGGCATATATCTAACTGCATTTGTTTTCCTCATGAATCAATGGGCAACATTTCATACTTCCTACTGAGCATTTTCTGTTCGGAAACAGAAAGAGATACTCACTTTGCTCCAACTAATACGCTATATGCAATTAATGTCATCGACGCTGCCAATTAATAGCAAATAGGATTCCAAACAAAGTAGGCTGCGTGGACAGCAAGAGGGAAAACCACGTGGGTGGGGGGTGCTTAGTTATTCTGAAACCTAACAATGCCATTCATGTAGGAAGGTTAAGGATATTTTTAATACAAACTCCTTTTACCTTTGCTTTGGCTTTAGTTTAACTAACTTCAAACAGACAGTTCGGCTGTGCCCCTTGCCAGGATATGCAATTCTCCCCAAGAACTTTTTAAAACACTGATCTCCCAAACGGTAACTAACGGGCAGAGATGCTCCAACTGTTGGCACATTTTAAATCTCGCTGTTTGGTGGCTTATTTGAATTGGGGGTGGGAGTCTCTTCTTCAGTCTTCCTTTTTTTTTTTTTTTCCTCGAAGAGCATGTCGTTCATACAGAGCCAAATGTATCTGTGCCCCAGGCTCAGTCTCTCTTTGCTCCTCTCTCTTCCTGATGTCACTGCACTCTCCTGTGGGTGGGTTTAGTCCCTTGTTCAGAGGTTGTGTGAGTCTCTGTAAAGATGCAGGGCATGGTGTCATGGGTGCTCTCAAGCCTGACCCACTGACCAGGG
>NW_006431925.1:6348503-6350004 GCF_000325575.1 Pteropus alecto | reverse complement strand
GTGGGGCACACACCCTCCCTGCGGGGGGCGGTCGGGGCCTAGGCCAGGAGGGGCGGGGAGGGGAAGACACGCCGGGGGTTCCCAGCTTGACCGCTGTGAAAGTATTTCTGGGCATTTTCCAGCTGCTCTGCTCCAGAGCGCTCTCGCACGCAAACACACACATACACACACCCCTTCTCTCTGTCTCTCTCCCTTTCTCTCTCTGTCTCGCTCTGTCTCTGTCTCGCTCTCTCCCTCTCTCCCTCTCTCCCTCTCTTGCTCTCTGTTTCTCTGTCTCTCTGTCCGAACACAGAGGTAAAAAGCACAAAAAAAACACACGAGCCGCAATCAGGTGGCCCAGCGCCCTTCACCCTCTCTCTCCCTCCCTCTCTCTCCCTCTCTCTCCCTCTCTCTCCCTCTCTCTCGTTGGGGTACTGGGAAGCTCGGCTACTGGCGCAACAACGCCACTCAGTTGCAGTTTTGAACACTTCTCCTCTCTGGAGTATCGCAGCCAGGGGGAAAGGGGCAGACGAACTCGGAGGCCACGGGAGCCTACTTGGGCAGGACACCGTCCCGGGCGAGCCTTCGGGCGACAGCGGAAATAAACGGCGAGTGGGGAGTGCGCTGACCAAGCCAGCGGCCCCAGAGCCCTGTGGGCAGGCACAGCGGCAGCACAGGCACCTTGCGGTCCTGGCGCTCTCAGCCGCGTTTCCCTAGCCAGAGCATCTGCATCATTTCACGCACATACATATCTGCAGACCCCGGGGTACAGAGGTGAATTCCCAGGAGTTTAAACTCAGTTAACATATAAACGCTGCTTCCAACTCGGCTCCTGGTACCTGGGACAGGACCAAACCGAACTACGGTCCTCTCGTATCTAGCCCAGCTGCTTCCCGATTTTGCAGCCCAACTAGGCCTAGAGAAAGAGCCATTCAGGGCAGAGCAAATGCTGGACTCCTGTTACCTGGGTAGACCCTGGTCGGCGCATTCTCCACTAAACTGTTCTGCTGGATGTGGGCAGCCTTGGGAGCAGAGACTCGGATCAGTCATGTGTCAACCAAGAAAGTGGAAAGGACTCCCAAAGCACTTCCACTTTAAATAAATGAAAGAGCTAGGCAGAAAACATCAGTCCCTACGTGAGGCTTTGCATTTTACTTTAAACTTAAGAAAAAATAGACCCGAAAAGTGGTATCATTCGGTCCCACCATTCCAGTAAAGCAAGGTGGAGAGTTGGAAACTGAAAACATGTGTTTTCCATAGCAGAGGTGTTTAATCTGTATGATGTGTTTGAATTCTCTTTGGAGTACACTCTACAGGTAGAAGATAAGAGTGATTGAAAAATGAACTTAAGAGGAGAGTGTTGAGTCCAAGATACATGGGCTGGTAGGGAGGGGGAGGAGTTGCAAGTTGGAAGTTTTGGCTCTAGGACAGCCAGCCTAGGGCATTTTTGCCCAAAAATGACAAATGAGAAAAGCTTGTATTTTTCCAACAGGAAACCTTTTGCTTGAACCTCCCCCCCCCC
>NW_006431925.1:6345314-6347773 GCF_000325575.1 Pteropus alecto | reverse complement strand
ACACCCCCCCACACACCACCACCACCACATGGTAAAATGATGTGTCACCATTCATTTTAGCAGTTATATCCAGGTCTTGAGATAGAAACTAAGTCAGCCCCTCACAGCCCCTAAAGCCTAACATGTTGGTTTACATTCCTGATGAAGTGCCAGAGGAGGGGGGGACTCAACTCCTGACTTAGACCCTCCATTAAATACCTGTCAATAATCTTCTGGCCCCACATGACTCACTCTTCTGTCCCCAAATTAAAACTAAAGGCAGTAACAGGTGTCATCATGTCTGAGTAATGAAACCAAAGACGGCTATATTTTTCACAGCAATCACCTTCTCTTCTGTCAATATGACAGAACATAAAATGAGAGAAAGGGAATAATATATCCCAACGGCTAAATTTTAGAATTGATTATTTATAAAATTTAGTTTTTAGAACTAGTGGTGGGATTAAGTGACTTGATAAAATGGCCCAAATTCAAAGATGAACGCGGAAGGCATAAGTGCAGCTTTCAGTATTGGAGTGGGGGGGACTATGGAGGATTACCCCTGGATTCTCCCGACTTGCAAGAAAATTGGACCTGGAAAGATCTTAATGGTGAAAGACACCAACATTCTGAGAGCAAACCTACAGGCTGAATTCACAACCTTCCCTTATCCAATATATTTTATGGGTTATCCAATTTATATTTTATGGGTTATTTGAAGTTCCCCGGAGTTCCCTGAAATCATCCAAAGGCCGTCTGACATTTCTGACCCTTGATCCCTACTTCACAGACCATACTATTGTGACTATTGCCTGCATTTCCTAGTTAAAATGACCGCCAGATTCTATTGTCATTTAAATGTTTTATAAGTGACAAAAACTATACCTGAACCATGAAAAGGAAAAATCTAACTCTTTTCCAAGTCCTTTATGTTTGAAAGATTCCTAGATCTTTTGTATTAAAGGTTCTTGTAATCACTGAAGTAAAACAAGACTGGAATAATTTAAGTTAAAAAAAAATCTCTTTGACATGGAATAGCCTCTTTTTGAGTTATATTCAAGACCCTCTTTTAAAACTTCCAGTAGTAGTCAGAGCATTTAATGAAGTCTTCTATGGAATATTTGAAATATTAGGCATCAACTTGGAAAACACTCAGTGTGTTATGCAGAATCTGCTCTGGTCGCTGGGCCATTGGTGAGAAGGCACAAAATATGGCAGTGATAGATTATCTTAACCTTTTCAGTTTAAACACTGTTGGTTCAAATCAAAGGTTCTCAAATCAATGAAGTTTGAAATACAAGGTAAAAATAGGAACTGTTATTTGAATTATGCATTGTGTATATTTTAAGTTAAATGCCATTGGCAAATCTCTCAGATGTTTAATAGTGTGCAATCTGGGAAACACAAATATTTAATTTCACACTTTCATGTGTTCTTTTTTTCCTCCTATCTTCTGTAAAGCTGAGCCCCACAAATAGGGAGCTTACCTTTTACACTACATTGTTAGTTTTTCTCAGCACATTTTTGTGAATTATATTTTCAATAAATCTTGGAACATCGCAAGTTGTCCTTAAGGGAAAAGTTTAGGGTTCTAAGGCTGTTGGTGGTGGTAAATTGTTTCCCTTTCTTTCCTAATTGAATCAAAGAACGTTCATTATTTCAATGTCACAACCATAATTTTCTTTTAAAAATCTATAAATATTTGGGAGAAATGCAAACAAGTAATACTCTAAAACTTCCTTCTCACCGTCTATGCTAACTTTGTAAAATTTGCTTCCTAACTCGAAACTCTGAATCTTATGCATTTGCATTATAATGCGTTTAAGATGAATACTTAACTGTGCCGAGAAGACTCGGATTTCATGCTGTATTTCTCTGTAGTAACAGGTGACATGATAACACTATTATGTAGAATTGCAAGTCTACAGCTACACGTGAAAATCGTTCCTATTCTGTTTGGAAACAAATGATCAATCAGCCTCCGGTGATCAATTGCCGCCCTGGCTGCCCGTCAGCACGGGTCCGCAACCGGCGGAGGCATTGAGAGAATTCTGCTGAAGGGGACGGGGATCCCAAACTTTCCAAAAGCACCTTGTGCAGTGTCTCAGACTTCGCCGCAACTCCTTGGCTACGTGAGGCTGAGGCTCTGGATTTGGGGCCAGGCAGAGGGCAAAGGATAATTTCACTTTGCTAGTACACTGGAGTTCCTTTCAAACCGAATTGTGAATTATTATTTTTTCTTTCTTTCTTTCTCGTCTGTATAACGAGGGGCAAGCAAAGTGAGCCCTGGCGATGTGCATGTGTGTTGTAACGCATAAAACAGGAGGCAAAGTGAGTCCCACCCCAGCACCCCGGGGCGGGGACACTATCCCGGCCCAGGCGGGACTACTCACCGCTGCTGGTAGGAGGTGATGCCCTGGACGTTCTGCGGGGTGCCGTTGGCCGCGGTGCCGGCCCTCCCCATGCCCGCCCGGCCGGCA
>NW_006431925.1:6343733-6345123 GCF_000325575.1 Pteropus alecto | reverse complement strand
GGAGCCAGGCACCAGCCTGCAATCCCATTAGTGAGCCGCGGCCACTGTGCGCGGCAGAGAGGCGCTTTGATGTGCGCGCAGCGGGCTGGGGGGGCCTCGAGCGCGAGGAGGAGGTGCGGGGGGCGTGCGAGGGACTTGCAAACAGCAAAACGTGTCAGGGTGGGGCCTTTTTTCTCTTTTGGGGGGCGGTTGTGCTCCCCCCTCTTTCCAGGATGTTGCTCTCACTGGCTGCTTCGGCTGCGCGGCGCGAGCCCAGCTGAGGGAAGAAGGGGAGGGGGTGGCGGAGGAAGGATGCACCGGGAGGCTTGGCGAGGACTTGGCCGGTGCAAGGGAATGACGGGCAGCGGAGGGTGCCTTTCTTTCCCGCCCCCTCTACACACACACGAGCGCGCGCGCGCGTACACACACACACACACACACACACACACACACACACACACGGCGCACTTCCGACCCAAAGTGCAAGACAGGCGCTCTCTACCCCCTCTTTTTCTCTAGAGAAATAACCACCACCATCCTGGCAGGCTCGAGCCTCCTGCGGCTTCCAGCAACCTGGATTCCAACCCGCGTGTGCAGGAATCGGGGCGCAGATCCTCCCCTCTTAGCCGGGACTCCTCTCTACCCGCCTTCTGTACACCAGACAGCGCTAGGGTTGCTAACTGCAAGTTGGAGTATTGGAGAACTTGATGCTTGCTTATCGGGGAGAGATGGTGTGCAAAAGAGGAGGGGGAGAAAAAGACGCTTTTGTGCGATGGAGAGTTTGTTCCCTTTAGAAGAAAGGCCTCTCCTCGCCCCCGATAGGCGGGCGGGTTGGTCTTGGACAAACTTATGAGGTGGGAACTGTAGGTCCGGTTAGAGAAACCCGGGTGTGCCCCCCATGATTCGTCTCTGCACGCCCCTTTCGAGCGATGAAACGAATAAATTAGCAGCAACAACTGAAGTGAACTCTGCAAATTCCAACCACCAGGGAAACAAAAAGAGAAAACACGTGCGTTTATTTCCTCGTGTCTCCCAGTTACTTCTCTACATTGTTATATCGGTGCTTCTTTGGGGGGTGAGCAGGGATGCTTGTGGTGTGGGCGGGGCGTTTTAATGACAACTTGCGCTTCTCGCCTGACTGATAGGTGGGGGCAATGGGAGTCGATGACTCCCCCATTCCCTGCCCCGGACCCCTGTTGTCCCACTTCCTTCCTCTTTCTTCCTGATCTCCAGCTAGGACCGGAGTTGCCAGTCAGAGGGTGCAGCCCCTGCGCAACGCAGGTCTCGGGGTTCGCTCCTCTTGCTCGCCCCCACCCACGACCCGCTTTGCTATTGCGGCTTTAGGTTTCCGCATCTTGTTATCGCCTCGTTTCCTTTTCTGCGCGCGGAGGCCCTGGCCTGGCAGCCCGGG
>NW_006431925.1:6304894-6343699 GCF_000325575.1 Pteropus alecto | reverse complement strand
GCGCGCGCCGCGCCCGCCTCAACTTGTGCTGGTGGAGCTTGGTGGCCGCGGCCGCGCAGCCCCGGCCCTTGGCCAATAGCGCCTCGCCAGGCGAGGCACCTGCTTAACCCTTTAAGCCTGGGGCGCAGCTGGCCGACTGGAACCCAGAGGGGTAGGGCCGATTGGCCAGAAGTTGCCAAGGCCAAGAGCAGCAGACACCGCCCAGCCCAGTGTCCCCGCTCACGGTCTAGGGGCCAGACGCTTGCCATTGCCGCGGACTTGGCCGTCCCCTTCCACCCTCATGGCTCTTAGGAAACAGCCAAACCTCACAAAGGTCGGTTCGCGCCCCAGTGGCGTCCCGCGCCTGCCGAGGCCACCTCTGCGGTCCCCTAACCCGAGTCAGTTTCTGGAGGAGCCTCAGGCACCCAGCAGCCGAAGAGAGACAGAGGGAGGGAGCCCTAGCTCTGGCTGGCCGGGCCCATGGTGCAGCTGCGTTTCCATTTTCCTCTCAAAGAAAATGCTTTGGACGGCAGATAATACCACGGGATATGAAACCGCTTCATCCCCCACATGTTGCACGTAAAAAGAATCGTAATGAGCATCTGTGGCGTGTGCTGGGGATCCTACGAGTTAGTTGAAGACCTCACCGAGGTCCTGACTCCCTCTTTCCTAGAAAGGGGTCATTTTCTATCTTAACGGCATTTCATTCGGAGACTCTTGTTCAGAGGCCAAAGGCAATGTTATTGACCCGGATGGGGGTGGAGAAAGGGATGAGGACTAGAGGGCCTGGGTAGGTGGGAAGGCCACTCCATAAGGATCTGGTCACAGATGGGAGTCCTCGTTCCACTCGGAGGACCACAGCCAGGCGACGTGGGTTAACTTCGACTTCCGTCTCTACACTCTCCCCCTCCTCACCTCTCATGCTCAGAGCTGGATCTAAAGAGATCTCAAATATCCCTTGGTCCAGTGCAGACTTTCCTGTTGAAAGAACTGGAAGCTAACACTAGTTCTAGAGAGGTCAGGAATATTTTAAGGGTTGGGAAAAATTTTCCTCTGACTGCACAGGTCAAGGGCTGCAGTCCTGTAGGCCAAAGGAAGCTTAGTAAACAGCTGATGAATGAGGCTAAAAATGAACATAGATGCAGGCAGTGGCTCTCTATAAAATAGGATTTGTCTGAATTATTGGCCCATTATGGGGTGGTGCTGTGCCTGCCACCTGGTCTCTAGGTCAACCAGTTCATGGAGGCTTCCAGCAAGTGGCTCCTGCTTCCCTGTGCTTGGACTCCAATAGCTTAATGCAACATTCTAAGGTAGATCCTGTTGATCTCTGTGCAGTCTTAATGTGATGAATGATGCCAAAGGGGGTAAAACCCTCTTTGTCCAAAAGAGCAGAATTTCCAAAAAATTACTTTCCCTTTTAAACTCTTTCTACGCAATCAACAATGAGTTATATTTATAGATACTATCACCATTCTTCTTTAATTGTTTCGATACAATTTCTATAAATAGAAAAGGCCAGCGATTAGATTTTTTGACTACTTATTTTATGGAATAGCTGGTCTAGAAATATGAGGCATTGCTTCCCTTCCTTTTTGGAGGGCAAGTTTTCTTGAGAGCCCAAAAAGTAAAATCATCCCAATCAAAAGAATATGTGAGATCTGTTGTTAGATATTTAAAACTAGATATGCTGAAGCTACTTCGATTTTACTTTATAACATTAAAATAGAGCTTAATGAGCACATTCAATTTCAAAGTTCCAAGCTTTCAACTACCTATATTGAAGAGAATTAATATGGCTCCTGCCCTCCAGGAACTTTCTTTTCTAAAATAGAAATACACAGAATACTTAAAGAAGATTTGCACAGTAGGTTACCTTAAAATGCATATGATAAGTCTGTTTCAGTATTTTGTTCTCACATGCATAGTTTCAGAAGTTTGGTCTGCATGTATGAGAGACAAATTCCTTATTGGATCTGCTTATCTCCATGTTCATTAAGGACCTTAAGCAAAATATAAGTTTATTCATTCATTAGTAATTCAGATTTCATTACTTGGCTTTTTCAGTTAAAATCTTTACATGCTGGCAGCTGTTTTGAAATATTTTGAAAGTTGCCCTGGCACTCATCCAACCACAAGGGCTCCAGTTATCATTAAAATATATACTTTCTCATTTTATATTCTCCCCCCTCTAAAATCTACATATTAGTTTACGTAGCGATATAGAGAAAGATTTTATGATCTTTTAACCCTGAATACATGCATATGACAAATACTCAGCTTTCACAATTACATATTTACATCTTCATCCTTGTTGTCAGTGTACAACTGTGCCTTTTGCTCATATGATAAGAATGTCTATTCTCTGGAAATTCATTTCTATCTACTTAGAGTTAAATAATTTGATTTGGAATTTTCACTATTGGTTGTCAGAAGCTGCCAATGATAGGTAGGAGAGAGGAGCTACAAAGCTTGATTGTATCTAATTTTTGCTTTGCTTTGGTCAGATATTTAGGAAGAAAATAGTACACAGAGATCAGGATATGATAAAGCAAAACAAAATAAATAGAATAAAAATACTATATGTAATGAATAAGGTAAGAAATGCCTTACTCTGAAATATTGTGTTTTATTGAAGTGATCATGCTTCAATGAGAGTTTTTTTTTTTCCTACTAAAAACCTCATGTGATAATTTAGAACAATCTGAGAGATGAGTCTTCATCGTAGGACAAGCCATGAGCTAAAATTCAGGTCTCTCCATATCTTGTAAAGGAGATTTTATATTCTGCAGAGGGGTTAAATATTTGATTTAAACAATTTTCCATCTTTGCTCCTCAATCCAAATTGAATTCAATCTCTTACTGCTAAATTTGCCATAATATTAATATGTCCTCTAGTCCATTCAAAGCAAAGCTACACTGTCGGGAGAGAAAAAAATAACATAAACTTAGCAATATAGTCTTTCTTGATATTCCAGAAGACAAACTAAGGAATTAAGAGAGAATATCTAATAAATCAGTATTTATAATATATATATGTACATATATAATATATAAAGAGAGTGCTGGGGATTTTTTTCATATTAATTCTACCTATATCAAACACTAAAGATCTGAAGCTATTATGCTAAACTAATTCTCAGAGGATTTTATAAATATATAGCTAGAAAGAGAAGAGATTTAGTTGAAAAAGAAAAATCCTTCAGCTATTTTTTTTTTTTTCCGTTCAGCAGCAGGCAGTAGGGAAGGAGAAATTGTTTCTTAAAAATTTTTGGTGAGTGGGAAAGGATCTCAAATCCGCAGTATTTTTTAGTTAAAATATTCACATATTGTGGCAACATTATTCCAAAACGTGTGCAAATTAATAGAATTTAACTAAAGCTAAATTTAGACTTAATGAAAATAACTAAATACTCTCAACATATTCAAAAGACTAATTTGTCTTCAAACAACAATCTTAAAATTGCTTTTGCTTATTTTTTCATGGAAGTGATTTGATTTTGGAGTTGAAATATTTCTCATTTTTAGGAGACAATTTTAAATCTACCTGTAAATATAAAAGAATTCCAAATGTTGGTTCTAGTTTGGTTCCCCTATTACTGTCAGCGTAATTAGAACTTGCACAGAGTCACTAAGATGTAAGTTAGTACTTGGTCCACAGATCCAATAGCCCATGCTACTTTTTGTTTTGATGAAAATTGTACCTAATGCTAAGTGGAAATTTTATTTCTGTTTGACTTGGTTTCTCCAGGTAGGCATAATATGTAGCCAATGGACTCTTTTCTTCACTAAATTTTCTTAGCAATTGTAATGTTATTAATTCTGTACTTGGTTGATTGAAGAAATGACTAATTATCTTGAACTGACTTTTTTTTTTCCAAAATAAAAACAACTGAACTAGATGAATTTTTACCTGAATTTTTCATTTTCAGTAGGATGGGATAGTTTATAAACCTAATCAAAGAGCAAATCAAAGAAATGATTTTATTATGCTACATGCTAAGTTAATCAGTCTGTTTTTATTTAACTGTTATTTCTCTTCAGCTAAAGGAGTGATTCTCAAACTTTAGCATGTATCAGAATCACAAGAAGGGCTAATTAAAACACAAATTTCTGGGCATTACCTTTATAGGATCTTATTCAGTAGGTCTGAAGTGCCCCTGATAATTTGCATTTCTAACATATTCCTAGGTAATTCTGATATCGTTGGCCCAGGCACCATATTTGAGAAACACTGCCCTTCAGTGTTCACGATAAAGGATAGGGATGGGAGGTTTAGATTCAGATCATGACTTCTCCACACACAGATTGAATGTTGAGGGCAAGTAGTTAATGATGGATGTTCTTCTTTGCTATTACATCAATGCTCAACAAGAAGTAACTTCTTAAAAGTTAGCTGTAATGTGGAATCTGGCTAGTTCAGCTTGCAACTCAAACAATGGCACAAATATTTTTTTTTAGTTACTTATAAATATGCAGTGAAAGTTCTTTGTGTGTACTTTCCATTTCATCACAAAGAATTTTTAAAAGATATGCATTCAAGGGTTCAGATTTAATAAAATTAGTAATTCTTACTGCTCCATTAAGGTCATTCTGAAATGAAACTGGTAGCTTTTTACTGTGAGTATATGGCAGGGGCAAATATAGTGACTACTATTACAGTTTGGTATCACTGCCTTGAATCATGCTAAGGCCGGAGTTTTACTCACCATTGCTTTTGCACTATCAGTTCAACCACCCACAACAACAACAACAACAACAAAAAGGCAAATAATGTTTGAGTCTTATTACAAAATAGTTTTGACCTTACAACACTCCAAAAAGGTCCTTGGCCCACACTTCAAGAACTGCTGTCTTAATAGTATGTAAGTCTCAAGTTGTCATTACGACCAATCAGTGAAAGGAAATGTTTAAACTCTCCTTTTGCTGTATTTTTTGAAGAAAGAAAATATACTTTTTCATTATGTATTGCTTGCTATAAAATCATGAATCGTTACAAATGTTGTACTTAGGATTTTGATTTCATGTAGGACACAGAAATAGGTACTTTGTTTTCTTATACTTTCATCCAGGAAGTGGGTATAGTTTTGAGCAAAACAATTTAAATACTTAATGTTGAAGATTTAGGGCCAGGAACTTAATTTTCCCTCTATTCTCCAAGAAAGCGATGGGAATACAGAAATCAGAATAATACTCCCGAAGGATACAAAGATGAAACACATTAGGAGCTAGATTAAATTCCACAGCAGAAAGAAGTTTTCCATTATTCAGAACATGAATAAGCCACCTCTGGAGGTGCCAAGCCTCCCTTACTTGGAACATAATTTATCAGAACAAGATGACCACCTTCTAAGAATTCAGACAAATTTTTCACTGGGGGTCTACCGGAGTCAGTGTTCTTTAAGTTCATAATTTATATAAACATAATCTTTAATCATGTTATCTTTATACCTTAAGCAAAACATCATGGTATTTGAAAACATGTTATCAAAGTGTTGTACAATCTTTCTAACGTAGATTACAAGGCAACTACAAATATTTTCCTTATCGTTTATCATTATTCTCAGGATAGAGAATTTCAAACTCTTTTTCAAAATGGAAGTAAAAACTGAGTTATTCTGCAAAGCACCTTCATTTTTCCCAAACCCAGAATCCAAAAGAAAAAAGGAAAGATCTGTAATTTAAGTATTTATAGTAATTAATTTTATTTAAGTACCCTGGACAGCTGCTTAAGATACAGACCAAGTAAGAGAAGAGTAGTAACTCAACCTTTTGAAGTTTAATCACTACTTGTTATTAGTGACTCATAACCAAAGGCATATCTCAAAGAGATAAACTACTGAAGAATTGTTTAAAATAATCTTGTCCAAAAATTATATTCCAACCGTTAGGTATACATTTGGTGAAATTCCTAGAAGCAGCAGCTTCTTGCCTGACTTATTTAGAGACAACTTCTCAGTGTTTGTGTCTCAGGGGAATAAAGAATGGATGTGTATCAGAGATATGTTATCAGTGTAACTTTGCACAAAGCTAAGAGACTAATGTGATTGTTTTCATTTTACTTATTTTGACTGAGAAATAATCCCTCCTAAAAAGTGATCATTGTGTAAACTTGAATAAGATTCACTGAAAGTCATAACTTACTATATATGAGGGAAAACATCTAAACTGATTGTTCAAATTTCAAAGTTTTGCCAATCTTATTTTATTTTGTAGAGTGATACAAAATATTTCCACTTGGAAATGTCCTTATTGCCAAAGATCTTGGCTTATTATAATTTCCTCATTTTTAACTTTTATTGAAAAGAAATATTGATTGAACATTATAGGAGTAGAATACACTGTATACAAAAACAGTTCAGTTTTGTATAACAAAAACCCAAGTTAATAATTGGCTTACATAAGAGAGAAGTTTATTTCCTTCTCATGTAAATGTTTCAAAGTACTCTATACTATCATGCAGGGACCTTGGCTCCTTCTATCTTGTTGTTTCACCTTGGAAAAGGTGTCAGACTAATACAGATGAAGATGATCAGCTATCACATTTACATTGTAGGCAGCAGATAAAAGTACCAAGATTGAGAGAGATAAGGGCATGGGTCTTCGCCCTAAGAACATGTTTTAGAAATGCCTCTTGCTACCTTTACATCTCATCTAGCAAAACTTAGTCACTTGACCATGAATGGCTGCAAGATAAGCTGAGTAATGAAGAGTCCACCTTATAGTCATGTGGCCAGATAAAAATCAAGAATTCTACTATTGTAGAAGAAGGGGACAGTTAAAAAACCCACTTGAAATTAAGAGACAAAAATAAATTCACTTAATCTGAAACTAAAATATCAGAGGTAACTATTCATTAAAGTTAATGAGGATTAGTTTCCAACAATATTTGCTTAAAATATCATAGCCATATTTTGAAGTGCGCACCAACAAAGCTGATAAAGGTGCATTTATTTCTGATTGCCACTGAAGCTAGAGGGAAAGGGATATAGGAGTAAAATGTGATGACAAAACGTTTTCCTTTTGTTAAAAGGAAGACGTTGACCCATTTTTAAGAAGTCCAGGATAATGAGAAATCTTATATTGGAAGATATCATTTTCATTTGATTTATGACAGAAAATTAAACCAAGTAAATGTGCAGATATTGTTTATTCAACAGTAATGTGGTTAACTATTGTTCCTTTGGCTCATATTCAGAGTATGAGGAAGAGATGTCAAGGATCAAGATTACCCCATTGCTATATACTCTGTGAGATTTAGAAGGCACATGGATCTAGGGAGTTGCAGTCGCACCTTTTATTAAGGGAATGCCTGCAGGCAGTTTGAGAATGAAAGAACCTCCTAGTGGGGATCTCAGATGTCCTGTCATTTACAGTCTGGTTCTGCACAAAAACAAGATCCAACTATAGAATAACTTGCTCCTCCTAACCATTCTCTACCAAAGACTCACAACCTTCAACTTGAGCTTATTTTAAACTTTTATCTAAATTCCAGATTTCTTTTCAAGCACATTTCAATATTACACATACTGTAATTACCACTTGAAAGTTACAGAGAAACTC
Organism: Pteropus alecto; assembly: GCF_000325575.1. Taxonomy (NCBI): domain Eukaryota; kingdom Metazoa; phylum Chordata; class Mammalia; order Chiroptera; family Pteropodidae; genus Pteropus; species Pteropus alecto. Next base: position 6,336,160 of record NW_006431925.1, on the reverse strand, counting down.
AGATATTGTAATAATGGTTTAGAAAGGCCTATATTCTGTAGTGTATGTTAGGGGTCAGGAGAGGAAAAACTTGAGTCAGAATGCCTGGATTTTAACCTGGCCAGGGGCTTGAGGCAAATTACTTCACCTCTCAGGGAAGAGTTTCTTTCAATTATTTCCCTTCATTGATGCATGATTTTATTTTTAAAAAAATATTCCTTGAGCACCTACTATAGGCCAAGTGTTCTTTTAAGCCATGGAGCTATAGCTGGATATAAAGCATAGTTGCTACTCACATGGAGTTCTTGCTATAGGTAAGAGGAGGAGATAATATTAAACAAATATCTGTAAAATTTGGAAAAGACAACTTCATAGGGTTGTTACAGGAGTGAAATAAGGTAAACAATATGAAGTGTTTAGCCCAGTGCCTGACATGCAAATACACTTCTATGCAGAAGCCACTATTGATGCTATTATGTGAATTTGGGAATAGTATGAATCAAAAATTTTAGTTTATAATAACAGTCTAAAATAACACGCCTACTCTGCATTGAAGGTGTTATTCCTATTTTCTAATTCTTACTTCAAAAAAAAAAATCTCCACTTCCTTCAATATCTAATGGATAATAATTCTACCTCCCTTCTCTTATTTCTCTGATTTTTCAGAGTAAAATTAATATTTCTTGATAATCTGCTGCTAGTCAAGCATTATGTTAGGCATTCTATGCATACTCTCTCTTTTAACCCTTATAACAATCCTATAAAGTGTTTACTATTAGCCCCATGTTTAGAAATAGAAAAATTTTATAAATTGCAACAGACTCTAGTAAATATTTGGGAAAACAAAAGAAAAATAAAGGCTACCAAAATAGATTATATTTTTAGTTGCCAGTTATTGTTTTACAATATGTATTTTCCACATGTATTTTCCTGTAAGAAACAAAAAATGTAATACTAACAATCAGATGGAGAAGATAAATGACAGTTTTTATATCTTAATAATTATTTGTGCTAAAATAAACCAGGAATTTTTTACTTTCCTTATGAAATTCATTCAGTTATGATATAAATGCTCATGACACTCGAGTTCGATTAAGAATGCTCCTAGAAATTTTACATTTTAAAAAAATATCCCATTGAGTCATGATAGCAATGGTATAAATTAATGGTTCTCAAAGTGTGGTCCCCAGACCATCATCATCATCATCATCATCATCAACATAAGAACTTGTTAGAGATGCAGTTCTCCACCCCTACCTATTGGTTAAACAACTCTAAGAATGGGGCCCAGAAACCTGAGTTTCACTGTGCCCTCCAGGTGATAGCATGAGCCTAAAGTTTGAGGACTACCAGCATGGATGATTAATGGTAAACAACAGACAATGTTACAGATAATTATAATACTATTTTTTCCTCTGAGGCAAGAGTCTCTCTCCTCCTTAGCCTAAAATAATTGCCACTGGTTTCTTCCTATGAAAAGAGAAAAGAGAAAACAAGACAATCCTTTAAAAACTCAAAATTTCAAAACATTTTCAAATGTTACCAATTTGGATGCTGCGCAGGTAGTAAAACTGGAGCAAGTATTTCAAAGGCAACCAAAGTTCAATTCCATTTCTAAATTCTTCTGCATCTAAAAGAGTAGGGAATATATTGCAAAGACTCAAGATCCGAAAAGTACAGAAAAGAAAACCATAAGAAAAAGTGAACACAGAGCCCTCACAAATGTGCTTTAGAGGCTAACTTTCCTACCTGGAGGGCCAGAAGGCAGGTCTTGTTCAATATGTAGGAGGCCAGAGAGCAGAATTGGTTTGTTAAAGCTGTCACTGAGATTAGAGCTTCCCGAAGCTCCTGTCCTAACATCAAGTCAATTTCTTGCTAAACTCTTTCTCATTTTAAATGGGAAAAAGATTAGACTGTTGAGTGCTTGGGGAAAAATATAAAACTGGCTGGTAGGCAAGCTTTCTTTCTTAAAAGCAAAATTCTCTCAGCCTTCTGAACTCAAAGATAGCTTAATAAAAGTTAAGGAAAAGACTGAGACCAGTAGGAAAAAAAAAAAAAATGGGAGGGTAAGTAAAAGGAAACAAGACCCCTCTCTTAAAATCAGTGAAAGAAAATATCTTCAAAGTTCTGACAGAGGTACAGTTGGGACAAAGGAAGAGACTAAGGAATAATTCAAAATAATATTTGGAGAATTTAACTTCAGAATAAGACGAGAAACACAAGACATAAGGATGCAAAACTATGCTTAACATTCAAAGTCACCATATTTCTCACATGTACATCCTTCTGTGGTAATTGAAGGCTCTTTTCACCATCTAATCAGAAACTTTTTTGACAGAGAGCAGTCACAAGATAAAACCAGAAAGGAGCAAGGAACACTAAATTTTATTTTCATACACATGTAAAAAGTAGTAAAGAAGGGACTCCTGAAGGTTAAATTATCACTCCAGTCTGTTCACCACAGAACTATGGCTTGCCCTGCACTTTTCAGAAATGAAGCTAAAGTGAAAGTAACTGAAGCGAAATTTCTGGTGTTGGCTCAAATGGGGCACTGGAGAACAATCTCCATGAACCACGCTGGAGGAAAGTTCAAGTGCTCTTGAAGCAGGTGGGCAATGTAGACTTTAGCCAAAATCAGAATTTCTACCAAGTTAGTTATTGTGACTGAGACATAAATGCTAAGGTAAAGACAGGACTGCAAGAGGTTTTAGGCTATGTGGGAGATGGGAAGTGGAGTAACACCTGTGAAAGATAAAGAGAGAGGAAGCAGGACTGGGCAAGGAAAGCCTTTATACCAAGGTATAAATCTGAGATCTGTGATAGGAAAGTAGAGAAAGCCGAATTGGGCAGGGAGAGTCTCAGACTGTGAAACATTGGGGATTGGATTGCATGTCAGAAGAATTCCACATTGGGAAGAAATGTTCAGGGCTTGGTGCTCCCACCCTTCTCAGTCTTTTTTTTTTTTTTTTTTGAGGACCACCAGGAAGGAATATGGCTTTGGTTTAAAGTTATGACATACTCCGAAGGCACCACTGCTGGAGGCTGTCAGCTGTCTGCATTCCACACAGCTGAATGTCAAGTTCTTTCCAGAAGGGAGATCCAAGTAGCCCTCCAGGATTCTAATGGGCCTTTCTTCCTAAGACAATGACAGCCCTTCTTGCAACTGGTATTCATCATTGCCCTTCTCTACTCTCCTCTATAAACTCTCCCTTTCCTCAGTCATCACCTCTACTGGTATATATTTCTCTGCTGCAGACAGATCGGACTTCTTTCAGAATGCCAGGCGCCTGCACTGAGATTCTCCAATTGGGTTTGCCAAAAACTCCCCTGCATCTTTTCTACCACAGACACCTTCAAAATCATAGAGCCCACCTCATCACATGGTCCACACAGTCTGCCCCCTGGTATTTGGGCAGAAGTAGTATTTCTAAGTATGGAATATATTGCCTCCAGAACTCATAGAAACTTTACTGATGTGACAGGCCCCTGAATCTTCATATAGTTGTTTCCTGTCCTCTGATGTGTCTTAACAAGGCTTTCAGTATGCTAGCCACTTCTTACTCAACCTGCCTGATCTGCATATTATCATTGATGCAATAGAAAAATGTGGTATTCCAAAGGGTAGTCAATGCTCTAGATCTCTTCGGACTATATTATGGTAGAATTTACATAGCACTGGGCAAAACTGTAAATGTATATTGTTGTCCACACCATGTGGTTGTAAACTGTTTCTGTTCTCAATTAGGATAGAAAGGAACAATCATATTTGCCAAATCAAAGGCTGCATCTTATGTCCTGAAGCCCTTGCCAAGGCGAAATTCTATATTCCAAAAGTATAACCCTAAATCAATGAATCTCCTTATCCAGGAGATTTATTTTTCTGGCCACCTTTGTCAAGCACCTTCAAAATCTAATCCCAAGGGTATTTGCCCAGCCTCTGCTGAACTCGCTAATTTTTGAGGCAAATTTAGGATTGTTTTGTTTTCTCTATTATCAAGCTCAGCATATCTCTAGCTGGGCTGTGCGGAGACTCGATCCTAGTTATCAACATGGCGGCCAGAAGTGGTGGAGGATCTTGCTTCAGACTGTTTGAGAAAGGTTTAGTCACTTTCAAGTAGAAGAGTCTCATTTATTTGTTTATTTTTTAGACAAGGCAACCCTTGGTTGACCTCACAGATTGCAAGGACCTTGTCAGTTTACAATGCCTTATTTTTTATTTTTTTACGCCTACAGCACCTGATCTTCCTAGGTGGTTTCCCATCCAAGTACTAACCAGGCCCGACCCTGCTTAGCTTCTGAGATCAGACGAGATTGGGCTTGTTCAGGATAGCATGGCCGTAGACTACAAGAGTCTTAATACAAACAAATGGTATAGAAAGGACTAGGTATGGAATAGAGGTATGTCATAAGGCATAATCCTCTTTAGTACAAGCCCAAGAAGAGTCATTTAGTATTAGAATTAAAAAAGACCTCACACATCATCTAGTTCCATCCAATGCCTTTAATAGACAGTCAGCAAAAGTTCAGTGACTCATCCAAGGTCACAGAGCCACTTAGTGGCAAATCACATTTTGTTACTAAGTCTACAGTTCCTAGGCCACAGTTATTTTCACTGTTATATCCCATGTCCCTTGAGAGAAGGGAGATTATACAATGTAATTCATAGAACTCACGGAAACAGAAAAAAATTAATTTATAAACAATAGGAATCAGCTAATGCTAATTTAGTATTTAATGCCAGTAATCCTGGATAATGTGACTATATTGAAAGTAGTTACTAATGTGGGCTTCATACTATAATTTCCCATTACTTAAGTGAGAACAAAATCAAAACATGCACTTTTGAACAAAGTGTGGAAAATGTTTAATCCTTATTAATTTTTCTTCTTTTTGATTTGCCTGAAAATGTTCTTTTCTTTTGTTCTGCACATTTCTATTCTTTAAAACTTATTTGTAAAACCTGGAATATTATAAGAGGGAAAAAGCGTTTTGGAAAATTTAAATGAACTTTTTCCAGTACATTGTTATTTACCTAATTATAGTTAAGAATTTCAAGACTTTTCTGTCTTGAGAGAGCCACTACCTTGTTTTTATAATGTATTCTTATAGCAGCATTTTAAAAAAAATCAGCATACATAGGTATTAAAATTTAAATTAAAAACTAAATTTTTGAGTGATGACTGTATCCACATAAAATACCTTAAGGAAAATGTGAAGCATTTATACATTTATAAGTAATTGATTCTTTTATAATTTTTTTTTTATTTTCCAGAAAAGGGCTTATAAACCATCTGGAGCTTTATATTTCAGAGAAGATTTATTTGTGGGATTTTGTTTGTTTTACTTAGGCATTGTATTATTTCTAATTTTAAAATATATTTGGATTTTTTCACATGCCAGATTTTGGGGGTATTTTTCTAAAGGCAACATTATGATCAATCACATTCTCACCATCACATAATTAGCTTAGTGGATCAGTTTCACACACTGTAAAATGGAAACAGAGAGGTGTAGACCAAAATTGAAGAGAGCAAAGAAGAAAGTGCACGCCATTACACACATTATACTTGACAACATTCCGGGAGTCTATTTTTTTTAAGATAAATTTGATTTCAGGATATTCATCTATAATAGTCAATTTAAAGACTACTCATCTATAACACTCCATTTAAAACCTCAAGGAGTCCCACACAAACCTTCAGATTTACGATGTCATAATTGCAGATAGATGACACAAAGTGTATACGAAAATGCCGTTATTGCAAACACCTAGTTAAAAAAATAATTGATGACAAGAAAAGCAAAGAAGCAAGATGAGCATATTAATAACAAAGGAGGAAAGTAGTATCTTGGTATCCTTGGTTCACTAGGAAGGAAAGCTTGGGGTTTTGCCCCTTCAAATTCAATAAATTCATTTATACATTCAAGAAATAGTCACTGAGCATCTATGTTCATTCAGCACAGGAGATATGGAGATGGATAGATTCAATCCTGATGCATGAAGAGCTTAAAGAAGCAGAAAAGATAGACACATAAACAAACGACTAGGGTACCATATAATAAATGTTGTAGCAGAACTCTGTGATAACTGACATGAAAGCCGAGGCGAGACAGTGAAGATGACTGTGCAAATGGAAGGGAGAGTAAAAAGAGTCTTCATGGGCGAGAAAATCAGTAGGAATTTAACAAATACAGATAGATGAAAAGCGTATTCTAGATCGGCCGTTTTTTTAGGTGAATGGGAGCATGTATGTCTCATGCAGGGAATGGAGCGTGGTTTGAGAGCAGACAGGGTCTGTGGTGGGCCATGGAGGTGAAGCAGCAAAGCAAGATGAGCAACAGGAAATTAAACTCAGTTGTGCAAGGCAGGTGCCAGATTTTAAAGGCAGGTGCCAGATTTTAAATGCCAAGCCAGAGAATTTAGATTTTTGTCTCATTGTCCAGAGCGTTATCAAAGATGTTTTTATTTTAATTTAGCAAGATTATGGAATGATCATGTCAGAATATAGAAAGATAAAGTCTTCATCTTTAGCAGAGGATAGATAAGTAAGAAAAGAGTTGGTAAAGTGGAGAGAGAGGAAGGACATGTTGGGTTTGGGACATGGTAAGTTGAGGTGCCCGTGGGTGTTCAGTTATAGCTATCTGGTAGACCATTGGAATACGAGTCAAAAAATAAGGACAGAACCCAGCTGCTGAGCCTAGCTGAAGAACAGCTTCATGACACAGAGGGAGGACAGACAATTGAAGACCACTCAAGCCTATGTCAGCTATAAACTACAGAAAATTGCACTTTTATCATAATTGACTCCCAGGTGGCTACGAACACACAAGGAAATATTTTTGAGCTTATATAGCTCTCATTAAAAAAAAGATGTCCAGAGAAAGTAGGTGACTGGATTCAGCCACCCAGCTGGTAGGTGGCAGAACCTAGAATTGAATCCAGAAAAAAACAAAGAAATGTAATTGAATGCTTGATGAGATTGACATAGTCAATACTCGACTTTCTCATTTGCGAGAAATTTTTTGGATGGCATGATCTCAAAACTCCCTCCTAACTCTAAAACTCTATTATTATGTGTCTCATTAATGATCCAAACCTACCATTTCTAATCCTGGTTTACTGCATCCAAGATGAGGGAATTTGAGTGAATCACAAATCTGCTAAAGCCCAGTTTCCCCATCAGTACAAAATATTACGAAGATTTGATTATTGTGGCACTGTGCTTTTACATGTATCACAGTGGTCACCAGAGAAATGCAAACTGAAACAGCTCAATGCTACTATATATTCTCTAGAATGGCTAAATGAAAAGGACAGAAAGGACCAAGTGCCAGCAGCTATGTGAAGCAACTCTCGGTTGTTGCCTGTGGGAATGCAGATCAGAACAACCATGTTGGAAAATGGGCACTGTCCAATAAAACTGAACAACAAGCATAACTGTGATCCAGCATCTCCTCATTAAAAAAGTAGCCAACAGAAACACATGCATCTATGAACCAAAAGCCATGCACAAGAATATTCATGCAACACTATTATACAAACCCCAAACTAGAAATTTTCCCCAAACCCATTAACAACAGAATGGATAAATAAATCAAGGCATATGTAAGATACAATGAAAACAATGTGTCTAAATGATACAATGTGTCTAAATCTCATCAACAGAATGTTGAGTAAAAGAAATCAGACAAAAACGGTATAAACAGAATGTTTCAATTTATTTAAAATTCTGAAACAGGCAGAGCTACGCCATGCTGTTAGAAAATACAGACGAGTTACCCTTAAGGTGGAAGGAGTTGCTTCAGGAGTGCTAGTAATATTCTGTTGTTTCTTGATCTGCATGCTGATTATATAAGTATAGTTTATAAACATTCATGGAGTTCTATACCTAGAACTATACCATGCACATTAAACTTCAATAAAAAATTTAAAAATCTTCCCAGTAATTAACAATTATCAACATTCTCTACATATAAATATTTGTTTCCAGTTATATTTATGTATTTACCTTCTAAATATCCACTTAGCTCTCTATAGAAGCTCATCTTTGTGATTAGATCAGTCCTTTCTGTACAATAAAGTTTTTTGTGATGTGGAAAAAAGCATCCCCATTCGTTGTGACTGGCAGCGTTTCCTGGGGGACAAGTGCCGAACTTCATGTAACATTGCCAGTGAACTACTTGAAAACATTCTGCTCAGGGTCTTGTGTGTGAAACTTGCCTAATAAAAACCAGTTTGAGGGGACATCGAACATTTGTCCTGGAATACAAAAACCTGAAAACCAAATCAACTAGGTTCTTAAATGAATTGGCAAGTAGATTTTTTTTTTTTAAAGTGTTGATTTGAAAGCACCATATAAAAACATCCCATGATCTGATCTCCTTGTATACTGTATTCTATTTTTATCATAATTTATTACATTATAAAAAATTAATGTTGATTCTACTACAAATCATGCTTTCTAATTGTCATAATCTGGTAAAAGTATGTTCTATTGATTCAATTATCATTCTAAAATAACACACAGTTTTATTAACTAAAACATTGAGACAGGAATACGAATACTTAGAATTAGGTAATTCTTAAATGTAACACCATCAGAGGTTTAAAGCTATGAAAACTAGCAGGAAAAAGATTGAAAAGATTGTGACAGTTTCAAATATTGGATATTTGTGGTAGCATTTAAAAATCCAGATTTTTAATTAAAAATTTCAGAGAATATTTAACACGTTTTTTTCCAGCCAATTGTATAAAATTGGAGAACTAAGATTGTACTATTATTTGTCAAGCTTGGAGGAATGCTTACAATTTGTTAAATGAGTTAAGATTCGTAGATTGAATATGATAGTACCTAAATCTAGTTCTCTAGCACTTTTTCTTTGTCTTAATTAAAATAAAAAAGGATTTAGGTTTGAAATTCCATGCGATTTATTTCCTTACACTGCTTTATATTTACAAACCATCTCTAGGTGAGGTGAACTTTCCTCAGAAGTATTTTGTTTGTTTGTTTCTTGTTGGAGATAAACCATTTAACTACAATACATTCCAAAAAAGTGGACAATTGATGGTGATGAAAGTAGCTACACAATAACCACTGAGAGGGAAACTAATAAAAGATAAAAGATGTGAGTATTTACTTGTTTGCCTCAAAAGAGTTTTAATATGGTCGCTTTCTCTTAGCTGTTGGTTTTCCTCTTGAATGCGTACCATACGTGTGTTGAAGGAAACATGCTAACATTCTGTTATTTAGCTTCCTTATATTCAGTGGCCAGTGGGCTGGTCTGGGGCGGGGGGTATTTTTAGCAAATTGGATTTATAGGGACCTGGACATGGCTTTGTATTTACATTTGAAGAAACATTTTGGTTGCTCGCTTCTTACTGGCCTTTCATTTCTGAACTGATGAGGATGTTCCAGTGCTATCCCTGCTCCCTGCCATACTTCTCCCTTTCTCCTGCTCCTTGCTTTTTATTCACACCACTGCCAGAGGCCATGAGGAGTATTTTCATTTCAAGCCTTTATTTCACCACAGCTTCACTGAAGCAGGATTCTCGAAATAAATAACACCCATTACCAGCCCCCTACCATTGTGTGACAGAAAAACACCAATTAAAAGAAGAAACAAGGTTAATGTAAAAATTACAGCTCTTGGAGAAACGACCACTAATATTCAGTTTTAGAGGAAAATGCAAGTCTTGGTGAATAGGAAATTGCAGTGTTGCCGAAGAAAGTGAATAGCAGTTTGAAGTTGCAAGTCAAACAACCACCAACACCAGAAAGTAATGGCAAAAAAAAGGTTAGAAAAGAGGTGACAGATATGCTGATTAAAAATGGTCTTAAAAATGAGCTTCCTTTGAACATTAAATGGGAAAATCCAGACTTTGGATTGCCAACTGTTTACAAAGAAAAGATTATCCAGGAGAACTACGTGACTTAAACAAAAACATCTTTTAGATTCTTCTGGGAAGATTGGTAGATGATATGAAATTTAAACTAACACTTGGACTTTGTCCATTTTATGCACAGTAAAGACATTTTTGGCATGCAATTTAAAATATTTTCATATCAATTTATCATTCCAAAATATAGTGAAAACACACACACACATCTGCAGTTATACCCTGTGGTAAAAAGAAAAAATTGAAAAAGGCTGAGTCTACTTTATCTTATATAGAAATAAATAACAGTTCTCTGTATCTGTTTTGCACTTATTCTCACCTTTTAATGTATGTAAGACACAATTTTAAGAAATTCTTTGTCAGAGTAAAATTGTCATAAAAACTTGAGCAAGTTACTTAACCCTTGCTATGCTTTAGTTTCCCAGTCTAAAATACAAAGACAACAGTAGAATGTATTTCCTTGAGTTACTGTGCAGATCTAATAAGTTGATATGTAAAACTACCTAGGACAGTGCATGCATGCAGTACCAAAAAAAAAAGAGAAAAAAAATAAATAAATATAGCACTGAGGCAAAATGTACTGTTTATTAAATTACCGGCTATTAAAACATTTGAACTGCTAGAAAAACATTAAAAGAATATGTGAGAAAGACCACATGTGGCCTGTAAATTCTAAAATGCTTACTATCTGGCCCTTTACAAAAGTATTCATCAATCTGTGCTCTAATAGATAATCCTGACTACAATAGATATGTTTATTAAGTGTAAGTGAATAATATATGTGGAATGTCAGAGATATTTAGATTTTCCTATGGGGTTACATAGCATTTACTAAGATTAAAAATTGATTATATAACCAAATTATACTTTCTTGTATAAATTCAAATGTTACCAAAATTCGATGCCAGCAAATTGTTAATCAGGGCTTTTCGTTTTTGTTTTTGAGCCTGGCCTAAGAACGCCATCACCAGGAGCTAACATACAGGCATAGATGCCTCAAGGCCATTACTGACAAATTAACCTCATTCAGAGCTGGGTGGATGCACAACTCCGGGGGGCACCAGCCACATTGTGTTCTCTGAGTATGAGTTATGCTTCTGGGTTGCCTTTTGAGCAAAAGACAATAGGAATGGAGCCCCCTGAGTTGTGCGGCACAATGGCACTGACCTAAGCTCCTTTTTAAGTGGAATTTAAGTTGGTAAATAAGAAAATTTAAGTTAGTAAAGAATTTACACAATGTATTTTTGTTTTGACGGAATATTTGACAAACTCTACCTTCACATCTTCTTGTGAAGAAAGAGAAATACAGTTAAGATGCTAACAATTTTAAAAGATTGAATATTTTTCCAAAGTTTAAAAATCAAACTGATGGTTGCCAGCTGGTTGGGGACCAGGGCAGTAAGACTCATGGCTTACCATAAAACAATTATCTTGGTCCAGAAAATCTCGTTTGCTTTAATTCATGGCGCAGATGAGAACATAGAAGCTATGCTTATCAAGTTTGCTTATGACATGTCTAGAGGATACTAGACATGATTTCCAAATGAAAATTGTAACAGTGGACCAAAACTAAGCAAAACAATCACAGTAGAAATCAGTCTTTTGGATTAAGGAACCCTCTAAATCATGACCCCTAATATTAATACATGTAATTGATTTTTGAACCGAATATATTTTGGGTTAAAAAGACTAAAGGAATTTTTAAAAGGCTTGGTGAAGTATGGAGCTTAATGGTTACCCTTAAATAACTGACTTTTTCTTCTTTAAGTAATGAGTGTAAGTTTAATACATTCTTTTCCAGGGATAAAACTGTAAGTCAGAATTTATCTCAGAAGTTAGAAAACTGAAGGGCTTCCAGCCAAGTTTAGCTGAGAGGTGTGTTCGTTTTATTTACCACTGTCCTCCATCTTGTTTTGTTTAACATTTAGTTGCTCACATTGAAGAGGCAGGAGATTTCACGTAAATATCTAGATTTTTCAGCTTCTCTGGAGTAATAGGAAAATCCGGCAACATTGGCCCCTCACTCCTCTGCCCGCATTAACCTGGAGCAGATTGGCACTGTCAGTCACCATTGTCCCTGCCAGCCCTTATCGCATCACACCTGGACTGCTCTATTCATTTATGTATGTGCCTGGCCTCTAGGTGTTTGAATTTGTGATGAAATTCTGAAAAACTGGAATCTGTCCACAGATGTAGTGGGTATGCCTTAAGAAATATTAAACTTCCTATCAGGGAAGGGCAGCATTGTTGAAGTATAGGTCGGCATGGATGTTACAAAGACGATTCTTGCATTGGACCAGAAATCGGGCTAGATTGATGTTTATAAATTTCTTTCTTTTCTTTTCTTTTTTTTTTAAAGAGAGGCTTGCAGTCCTGTTTGCTTAAATTATTTTCATTCTAATGACTCTTAAACATCCACGAACATAACACTTGTGAGTTAAATTCTTATGCTTTAGCTCTGATTTGTATAGATGCTAAAGAAATTATAAAATTAAACCCCAAAATTATTGCTGTCAGCATCTCTATAAAAACTTTTTACAAAGTCAAATTTTTGTTTTTACATTTTTATTTTTTCATATTTTAATTTAAGTGTTTATGATGTGTAGACACAGGCTATATTTACATTTCATCGTCTATGTAGTTTTGGATCGACACCTAGGCACTGTACTTAGTTGGAACTATAAATTTAGGGATGATTCCCACAGTCCAAGATTCCCATAAAGTTAGGTCATTCACAACCAAAATTGAGAGAAAAATAAGACGATGATCCTAATTGTCCCAATTCATTCCAATTATGAATTTTGAGGAGTTGGTATATACTATGTGAGATTCAAGTGCACACGCGTAGGTTCTTCTTTCAAATGAAAAGCTCTGACTCTTAAAGAGGTCAACAGGTATTTCTACTAAGTGCTTAATGAGTGGCCACCATTGTCAGACAAAAGATGTATAAGATAAAATTCTGGGGAGTATACTCCGTCATTAAAGACAAGTCCTACACAGAAGAAATAATTTAAAAAAAAAAAAAAACAGTATATAACCAAATATGCTACAGGCTATATACACAATAGCATTTGGAGAAGAGAAAGATTAACACACACTGATGTAATTTGTGGAGAATGAGTAGAATGTGGAAATCTGGAGGGAGAAAGATACAGGAAACAGACACAGCATGTGCTAAGAAATGTACTTCTCCTACATTAGGGAGAAGTTCACGGCATGTGTGGGTATGTGAGAATCTTGATTACAGAGGTCTTGAACACTACTTGAGGTTGAAACCTGAAGCAACCTCTTATTGATGAAAGGGATGATGTGAGGTAATGAGTGTGACAGCATCCTGAAGACCAGCCAGAAGATGAGTGCTCTGATCCAGGTGGGGTGTGAGGAGGGCTCCTCCAGGACACGACTGATAGGAATTTTGATTTTTTTCAAAACTTGAACGCATCACACTTGGCCAGGGATTGGTGTAGCAGCATGGTGACAAAACAAATAGAAATGTCATTCAAAATTTGGAGAATTTCAAGCACACTGGTGTGCTGACAGAAATAGTTGAATAATAAATTCGGAGTAGAGACTGTTGCATTTCTTTTAATATTATGGTCTCAAAGGGTAGAATTAGGTGGGCTAATTTTCTTAAAGACAGAAGCAAAGGTGGAGTAAGGGTACAAATTTGGTGGTAGGAATAAGAGAAGCTGAGGGGGCTTATGTAGTAGTGTCTCTATTGTTTTTACAGTGAAGTAGGAAGCAAGGCCATCAACTGAGATTGTGTAGATAAGGTTAGGGATGTAAGCAAGGGGAATGTGGAAAAGCAAGCTAGTCTAGGGCTTTGAAAATAAATAAGATTGCTATTTAAGCAGAGATGAAATAGTATGAATTTGTAGCTGAGTCTGGTATCATGGCTTTGGGAACTTTTTCCAGCAAACTTTCATAAGATCTAAGGCTACAGAACCAAGAAAGTAGACAGTAGGTACAAGAGACATAGGATTTTAAAGTGATATCTCACATGCTATTGACATGATTGTTCATTTCAAGAAGGCCAACCTGGGTAAGGAGCAAATAAAATCAGAATTGCTTGGACATGGGTTGAGAAGTAAGGAAGCACTAGAGTGCATACTGAGAACAAAGTGGAGAGCAGAAGGGATAAAGAAGCGAATAGGTTGTGTATCGAAAAAAAAATTCCTGTGTTCAAGATGTGCAAGTGTGAGTGATGGAGGTAAGGTTGAGTGACATCTGAAGTTGAGAAGATTTTAGGCCAGGAAGTTAAAAGGTCATCACCGTGTGTACTGAAGTCATGGAAAATGGTGACAGACACAGGTCGTAGAGGAAGATGGAGGTTTCAGTGCCAACATCATTGAGGAGGTTGGAACTGCCTCCTGATATCTGAAAGCTGAGATAAGGAAGAGAGTGGTCAAGGGAGATGTCATAGATTCTGGAAGAGGATTACTGATGGGGGAAATAATGGATTGATGAAGCAGTGATTAAGGAGCTGGCTGTCTCCCATATGGAACACTTCACGTCCCTCTTCGCATCCCCTCGGGCCACTGCTTACTGCAGGAATTGGGACAGTAACCAGTTTCACACAGGTGTAGTCCGACAGCACCTCAGCAGAACTATACCTCTTAGCTCTTGCCTTCCGCCTAAGGGCCTTTCTGACAACAAAATGTGGCACTCATGTGCAATCTAAAAATGGAGGGAGTAGACACTGACTGGGACAAAACTTGACCAGTACTTAGCTGGTGGATATCTTCCATCCTCTCTTCCATCCCTTGGGCAAACAATTCTGAGGTGCTTTCGACAAGGCTCCTCAGAGCATCCCAGGTGGATTGATCTCCAATCATCCACAGCAGTGATCAATTTGATAACATACCTTTATATTGGCTTTCCCTGCTTCCTGGGTTCATGCTTTCCATTTCCCCCACACTGGTCCCTGGTATTGCTTGTTAACATGTACTACATAAATGCAAGCCCTTGTTGCAGATCTGCTTTCTGGGAGAAATCAAGAACCCTTATAGGTAAGTAGAAGCCATTAAGTGAGAAATAGGGAAGGTTTCACGATCAAGTAAAATGTCAAGTTTCAGTTAGCTTATAGAGGAAGGAGTCCTGAAAGACATTGGAAAAGTTTATTACAAAACACAAGTTTCAAAAGAATCTTCTTAGAGTGGGTGGCAAGTCAGAGCTGGAGCAGGCAGGGTTGATAGAGATGAAAACATGGGAGGAAAGAAAGGGAGGTGAAAAATGAATTACATATGTTAAATATATCCCCTGCACTAAAAAATAAATTTACGAATAACCATGAAGGGCACGTTTTAGACAGTTGTATTTATTGCTATAGCTTTGCATTTGCCTTCATCTTCATTTGTTCCACCCTGAACAGAACACCAGACAGTCTAGCCTTGCTGTGTATCTCTATTTCTTGCCAACATGCTGATGTCATCCTATATCCAGCCCTTAAAGTCACTTCAATTTACATTTAGTCTTTTGTCTTTTTCTTTGTGTCTAATTTACTATAATTTCATTGAACTTACTTTTCCCTAAGTAGGATACATAGTCAATTCATTTAAGAGAAAATGTCAAGAAACAAGCTATATGTACACATAATAATACCACATAGTGTCCATTGGGAAAAGTTTTTTAAATACACAGGTATATGTAATTATATAATTAAAAATGTACATGTGTATTTTTTTAAAGTACACAATTCTGAGAGATCACTAGATTCTTGGAGAAATTGTTGCAGTATCAACACCACACATTGCCATATTCCTCAAACCTTTGAAATTTGAACAAATAAATCATTAAATAATTTTAGTCTATTCTGAGCTGAACTTTGTTGTTTTTAGACATTTGGTTTAAATTTTTAGACATTTAGATTTTTTTTTAGACATTTTGGTTTAAAATTTTAGGTTATAAGAGGCATTGGTCATGAGTTTTAACAGACAGAGAAGTCTTGTTGTTACTTCCTGAGCCTGCTGAGTCATAAGCCATTAAGACTCACCAGACCCAAATCAGACAGCCTGGGAAAGGGGCATACATGTTTGACATTCAGGTGGACCTGGAATTGTTATTACTAAGAAAGAATTCACAAAGGAGACACATTTGTTTTGGAATCATGGAAAACTGAGATCAAAGAGACCTTTCGGGTCGTGGGCTCCCATTTCCTACCTATCTTTATGCCACTGTTTAGTTTTGTTTTCTCTATTGCGTACTGCTCAACCTACCCTTAGATTTGTTCATGGACAACTCTTTATGAAATTATTTCACAGTTTAATATTACTGATAAAATTGCTTTCCATTTGTAGGTCTCTGGCCCGTATCAGTTCTAGATCTGGTCTTTCTTAATGCAGAGTGGTTTCCATAACCCAGTTCCACTAGCCCCTCCTCTTACCTGCCCCCACATTGTGCACATCAGAATCATGTCACTCTCACAGTCAGGACTTAGTTCTTATACACAGGTTTTAGAATTCATCTTCTTTATCTAGGCTATTTCAATTATTTCTATTTGTTTTTTAATTTGTCCTACTTTATCTCTCACCTCTCAATGATGAGTTAGTTTTAGTAGACATTTTATTTTATTAAATGTAATTTATCACCCCATCATCATAGTTAGCAATGGCAGTTTAAGTTCTAGATTTCAAAGTATAATCCAAAAAACATAATCCTAACCATTCAACAGACTCTAATTCACAGAAACAGCCTTATTAAGTACCTCCCTCCTTTCTTGAACAGCTAAACTCTGTAAAAGCTACTTGGTCATGGCCATGCTAATGATCAAGATAAAAATGTATTTGTTAAGCATGTATTAGCACGTGATTATTAAGCCTCATACAAAACAAGTTAGTTTCAGTGCTCTGTCATTAGGAGTTTGAAATATAAGATTATCCATTTGTACAGCTAGTTAGAGGAAATCATAGTATTTTACTAGCATCTATGTGAAATGTGTGATGTCATACACTCGGGCTGCTTTCCATCACTAACATGTTATTTCTGTTGCTGTTATTGGGGGAACAGGGAATCATTGTGGTCAGTTCTTACGGTTTAATTGGAGCTGATCTATGCTCTCCATCTCCCAACACATATACCCATTCACTCACTTTGGAGGGGAAAGGGGTCACCTGAATCTGGCCTGGTCGTTCAAAGCACTCTGAAAGTTTTTAAAATGGGAATGTGATAAAACTCCATTGAATGATACTTAATTACGGGACTTTTGTCAATCCAATGAAGTTTCTGAAGAGATGACATGAAAGCACAGAACTATTGGTGGCCTTCTTGCCAACTCTTACAGAGAGTTTTCCTGAAGGAAGCAACATAGAGAAAAAGAAATCCAAAAGAGAGAGAGAAAAATTGAGGCCCAATGATACCCTTTGAAAGCCAAATGATGGTCAGATCTTTACTGAAGCCAGCTCTACCCCTATAGTTTCCAATTATATGAGTCAATATATAACTCTCGTGTAAGCCAGCTTGATGTGTGTTCCTGTCATCTAAAACTGAGAGCGTCCTTACTAATGTATGTAGTTTGCCAAAGAACCAGTTTGATCTGCTTCTTATGTCAGATCTTTTGTATTCCATCACTTGTCGAAGTGAGATCTACATACCACTTGCTTTAGAATCGCCTGGAATGTTTACAAAATGCAGATTCTTAGACTGTACCCCAAAAGTCTTAATCAGAACTATAAAGGTGAGGCTTAGGAACCTCATGTTTGTCAGGCTACCTGGTGATTTTATGCGCATTAAATTTTGAAAAACATTACTAAAGTCATAACTTTGGATTGTATCAACTCTGATCAATCAGTTTTTTATCAAATTGACTGAGTTTAGTCAAATAGCAATACTTTTTAAATAATTGATTATTTAAATGGCAAATAACAAATCAAATTTGAAAATGCCAGTATTGATAAAGATAGAAACTACTTAGGGCACATGCGAAGCAACTGTCACGGGACTTACATTTTTAAATAACTGCAGAAAGGTAGGAGGGGAAAATTAAGTAACTTTACCTTAAAGAGGTGCAGGAATCAAGGCAGACCACAGCGGAGACACATGACTATTCAGTGTCTTTGTTCTTTTAGATGTTGAATTAACTTTATACTTGTCCACTATGGCATTGATTTCCCATATGTGAATAATTCCTCATTTCCCAGAGAGCGTTGGCATAATGAAATACTCTTTATTTGTAAGGACCCAGTGGGTCCCTCTGTATCTTTGGACCTTTTTTATTGCATTTAAGTGCATATGTGTTTAATTAGTTGTTTTTGGAGCAGAAGCTAGGAATTTATTTCCAAATCAGTATCAGAGGGGATGGAAGATATGGAGCAAAATCAATATGAATCTGTCAGTTGGTCAATAGATAAACATACTGTGGTAAATACTCAGCAAAAAAAAAAAAAAAAAGGAAAGAAGTTTTAACACTTAACTATACTGATGAATCTTAAAAACATTAGGCTAAGTGAAATAATTCAATCACTATAAGGTTAAACTGTATGATTCCTATGTGAAATTCTAGAGAAGACAAAGCTTCAGTGAGAGGATGTAGATCAGTGGTTGTCTAGGGCTGGGAATGAGAAGGCATCTGCTACAAAGAAGCACAACATAACGTTAGAGCGATGGAATTGTTCTACATACTGCTTGTAGTGGAAGTTACATGACTGTATATAATTACCAATATTTATCAAGCTGTACACCTCAAATGATACCTCAATAAAACTATTATTAAAAAGTGAACTTTACATGAGATAAGAACAGATTTTAACAGAGTAAGGGAAGTAGGACCCAAAGCACAATTCTAGGGCTGAGGTCTGGGGAAACCACCCACAGCCTGGAAATGGGGCAGGTCCCAGCTGAGGAAGGACTTTGCAGGTCTAACGAGGAGGAGAGGGAAACTCTTATGCTACAGTGACAGCTTCCTTTCCGCCCATGTTTATGTTCCTAGTTGGCTTCAGTACCACAAATCATCAGAGACAGAGGAGGCTCAAAGCTCTACCTAAGGATGATGATGGGAGAAATGAGGCTTTTTGAATGAGCTCACTGATAGGAAAAAAAAAAGCAGCATAGGAGGTATGGACCAGGAAGGGATTTAATAGATAAGAGGAATACACAGAGAGGCATCTGGTGTGGGTATCTGTGGTGTGCAGCTAAGTGAGGTACTGGGAAGGAAGAGGACACCTCTAAGTCTAGAGGATATTTGTCTAGAGAGCGATGACCTTTCATTGTATGCTAGTTTCCCTAAAATTATTATAAATATGTCACCAGGTTATTTGCCCTAGAAACAAATTCTAAACCATTTATAAGTGAAAAACTAAAGGATACTAGTAAATATCTATCTGTTGAGTTAAAAAGTTATCCTCTTGGGGCTGGCGGGGGGCAGGGGAGTGGGAGGAAGGCTTTGTAAAAGAGAGAAAATGGTGACTGAAAAATTGAGGTCATTTAGCAAGCAATCCTGATTACCAGAGCTTTATCCCAGACCTTCCCAATGAGAATGGAAGGGTTTTTTTTTTTTCCCAGAGTGCTTTCCCATAAATATCCTGTCTGCATGCTGAGAGAACAATTGAATTCTGTCCATTTCATGAACCCCTTAAAAATAATAGGGTGCCCCCATCAGGAGTGTTTTATGAGCCAATGGATGGCTTTGGCCTGCCAAGTAAGATAACTTTTTATTTAAACCTTAATTTTCTCTTTCACTCGTTTGCTATCATAAAGAAAATGAAATTTGGCTTTTAAAAAAAGTGGTAACTCATGTAAAGAAACAATTAGAGGGATTATTAAAAATCCATAAATTATATTAAACTTATAAAAAGCTCTTAGTGCCAATAAATAAGTCATGTCCTTATCTAGACACATTCAAACTGAGCATCCATAAAAAAGCACAAGGAAATGAAAAGTTCAAATGGAAGAAGAATCACTAGATGAATTACTTCATCCTAAATGTTGCAATTGGCTTCTTTTACAGGAACAATTTTTTTTTTTCCCAGAGGTGATAAACGCAGAACCTCATCAATCTAGCTCTTTACCCTTGGCGGATACTTGTCTTTCTACATGCATATTTTTTTCTCTTTGGCTCCAGACACAAAACAGAGTATCTTTGTGATCCAGGATTTGTTTGAAGAGATTTCATCTGGAAAGAAGTCAAGCAGGGCACTAGCAGGGGAGCTTTTACAGATTATGACCTGTAATCTGGTTAATACTCTGAAACACAAAGATCCGAATGTTGGGATAAGACGACTTCATATGTGGCCATGTGCCCTACCTCCCCCGCCCCCTGGGAAGTCATCTCAGAGACTGAGAAGAACCCAGCTTGCACATGCTGGCAGGCTAAGAGGGAAGATAACATAGATATAATGGCATATATTCCAAATCTGGCATAGAGTGATCATCTAATAATAAGATTCCCTTATTCTATTATTGTTATCGGAATCAATTTCCTTTTTAGTTTATTATATCATATCTATGGCCTTTGAGAAAGTGAGGGTATTGAGGTTGAATGTAAGGCTCTATTTCACCCAGATATTTGAGTTAATCCTTAAAGATTTAGTTTTTTTTACGAAAAGGTTACATGAAACCAATGTTTAACTTTATACACCCATTTGGAGACCAGTAAATTTTAATTTGTCCTTTTTTAGGAACCATCTGGTGAAAGTAAAGCTTCACAGCGTCTATGTTAAATTGTGAATATGTTTTCCCTTCTTTAAACACAAAGAAGGGAAGATACTAAATGATATGCTTTTTCTATCCAAAATGAAAGATTAAAAGTTTATCTCCCAACTCAAATTTGATGCTTTTTAGGTCATATGGCTTACAGATTTTTTAATGACCATTTTCAAGTCCTAAGACATTACTTTCATTTTGAAAGTAACAGTTGCTTAAAAGGGACAGACTCTCTAAAGCTCTAGCTTTGCACACATCAGTCTTCTAACATATTCACTTGCATACTCATGCCCTGGGTGCATGGGGATAAGGCATCACAACAGTAAGCCCCCAAGTGATAAATGTGTGGCTAAAGAACAAAATATATGCAGGAAAAGTTATTAGAGGAAGCAAACTCTAAACCCGTAGTTCCTATGGGCACCATCCCTTTGTTTCCCAGTCACATGTGGGGAGTAACTTAGAGACATAATTTGTTTAACAAACTATAAGAGAGAAAACACTGGACCTTGGAAATATCTGTCTACCTGCTCTTTGAAGGAGTTATTGTCCTCTGAATCCGTTCCCTCTAATGCCCACCAGGGCAGAGAGATGTGTGAGAAGTCAGAGTGCTCGTTGCTACTCAAATAACATTAACGTTTCCAATTCTCTATTGGTGAAGTTTGTGCAGACTAGTTGGGGAACCAAATCGCATCTCTAAAAATACTGCCAGGGAAAAAGTAAATTTCAAATTTAGACAATTGACTTATATATTAACTCTTAGAATTAATCCACTCATAAATTGAGAGCTTCTGGATTATTCTTCCAAGGTCAATTACTCGCCATATTGGTTGAGAAACTGAAGTTAGGCTAAATAATTTCCTCAAAATGTTCCTAGACCAAAACGACTAGAAATTCCAAGACACATTCGCTCTGTAGATTTTTCATCTCATTCACCCTGCACATTGTTATTTTGTTCATACACAAACTCACTTGTCAAAAAATGAGCCAAAGCATTGTTCCAAGTGAATTTTTAAATAGAAACAGTTATTATTAAAAAATCTTTTTTGGGTGGGCAAGATAGATTTTAATTCTCAATTCTTCAATGACTCAATGGAAATGATCAGTTTTAATACCACCTTCGCCATCCCACACCGTTAATATAAACCTCATTTAAAAACTTATGTTTTGTCTATGGCCATGCCACCCTGAACACGCCCGATCCTGTCTGATCTCGGAAGCTAAGCACGGTCTGGCCTGGTTAGTACTTGGATGGGAGACCACCTAGGAAGACCAAGTGCTGTAAGCATAAAAAATAAAATTAAATTAAAAATAAAGGATTGTAAATTGACAAAGTCCTTGCAAGCTGCGAGGTCAACCAAGGATTGCCTTGTCTAAAAAAAAAAATAAAAATCTATATTTTGCACGTTTTATATGTGTAGAGAAGAAAATAGAAAAAGAAGCTCTCAACCTGAAGAGGTATGGCTGACTCAGGCAATTAGGAAGTTTCTTTCCCCTATTTTCTCTCCTTATTAACCTTGCTTCTCAATGCATTTTTACAAGATTTTAAAAAATGAATTTATTTTAATAGAGAAATACAGAATAAAATTTAAGATACAGTTAATACCGCTCTGGGATGAAGCAAAGTGTTAATGCAAAATGAGCATACATTAACGAACATGTCACCTTCCCCAGGATGAACTTCCCACATAAATCCTCTTCTTTCTGTGGAGGTTGTGAGACAAATATCTAGGCTGTCAAAATCGAAAAGCTTTTGACTCCAAGTAATAAGGGGCCTGGGGCAAGTGACATAATGTTTTATATCATTGTCTTCATTTGTAAAATGACAATACCTTCTTATTCTACAACACCTTTAAAACTAAAAAATATTCTTAAAAGTTTCAATTTTGCAGAGCTACACTCTTAAGTATCTTAAGTATCTATTCTTAATTTCAAAAACCACTGGACCATTTAACTGTGACTTTTAAATACCGGAGCAGGTGCATTCTAGTTCTTTTGCACAACTAAACCTTTTTTTTCCCCTTTCTTTTAATCAACAAGCTTTTTAAGTTCAAATATTTATAGTGTGATACAAGTTTATAATACCCTTCTACATACATCATTTTATTTGATCTTCAGCTTTGTGAGGCAGATGTGATTGTTTCCAGTGAAGAAACTGAAGGACAAAGAAGCTAGTATTATGCCTGAACCTCACGACCTGGAAGCAGTAGAGTTCAACCTTGAACCTAGGTCTGCTGGGTCAAATTGCCATGTAGCTTGTGCAGGATCATGCGGGACACAGTCAGTTCCTCATCACAAAGAAGAAAGCCATGCTCTCCTTTAGCTCTCTTGTTCTCAGAGCTCCCTTAAAACCCATCAGAATAATGGGATGAGTTCTCAGGAAGGGATATGTATATACAGCACAGAGAATACAGGATCTTTCTAGGCAGAGTTTTATATAGCTCAGCTAAGAATTGCTAATTGTTAGTCCTTTACCTTATTTGTTCCAAATATGTTTTTTAAACAGTCAAATGGGGGATGAGCATAGGAGGGAATGAGCAAGAAAGAAATCCCAGTAATCATGGAGAGTAACAGTCTTAGGAGTAAAGTGACAGCTCAAGGCTTTACAGTTGTCATAAAAGTGGTGCTGTTTTAGAGCTTTAAGATGAGCAAATTTCTGGGTCTAAGTTCCACTGTGGTTCTAATAGCATCAGAAAGGGTGAGTTGGTATAAACAATAACAAGATATATGTTAGCGCAAACTGCTGACTATTGACTCTGATTTTGAAGAGAGGAGAAAAGAGAAAACAAAACTAGACTGGATTCCTGTTATGTCCCCATTTAAGGTAAAGTGAGAAACTTGACCAATTCTAGTGAATATTAACAGTGGAAGGCAAGTAACTGATTCTGAATCTTTAAGATTATAGTCAATAGAAATAAAATGGAAAAGAGGCAAGTTTTAAAAAGCTTTACGGTGGCTATTTTGCACTGAGGATTTCTAACCACCGAAAGGGACTGACAGAGTTAGCTGGGTGGGACAATTGTACACACAGAAGAATAAGGATTTTGAAATCCTACTTTGTGGAACAAAACATCTAACCTAAAGTGGCTACCAGTGGAAAATAAAACTCAAACACTCTTTTATTTATGACTTGTCTTTCAGCTGATAAAATTTATCTGAAGCAGAAGAAAAACAAAACAAAACAGGATTTGACTCTTCGCCTGGACTAAACTTTTATACCATATGTATAAGGGATTCCCACCTCCCCAACCTCTTCCCTTTTTTTGTCAATAAAAGACTGAACCACACTATTCTCTTTTCAGTTTATTATCAGTTAGAAGAGGTACTTTTCTACACTGTGGAAACTTCCTGTTGGCTTTATGATCATTTTTGAGGTATCACAAATATTTTGGCCTTATCAGCTGGATCTTTTCAGCAACAAAAGAATGTTCCTTATTATATTCTCCTAGATAGGAAGTTTATATTCTTTAAAAACCACATAATTATAAAAACAAATTTGTAGGAAAGGGGTCTTTGGCCACAGGAGGGAATTTAAACAAAGTACCAATGACACATCTTAATAAAAGAAAAATCAAGCTTAAAAAAGAGAATTGAATACTTGAGCACAAGATCTGCTCCCATAATCTGGGAGTTTTATGGCCTCCCTAAAGGAAAGAGTATGTGGTCTGTTAAATCTGATCATAAAATATCTCCTTGAGACCTTAAAATGTAATGTGTCGATGTCCAATCCATTCAGTGTGGGCCAATTGTATAGCTAAGATGTCAGCCCCCAATTTTAAGACAGTCCTTCTGGTGTTACTGCCATAGTCTATAGCTTTCAGAGAAAAAGATGGAAACTATAAAGCTGAGGACATATTACAAATATTAAGGTTGAAATATACTGTCACAATATATTTATTAAATATATTTGAATATAATGTTTATATATCTACTTTTCTGTAAAAGACATGGAAGCACACAGATTAAACTCTTAAATGGAGACAGATTGGTTAAAAGCAACTTTTACTTTTCATTTTGTATATTACTGTATTTCATTTTTTATAATGAGAATTCATTAATTTAGCAATTAAAAATAAAGCCAATACATTTTTTTTTCTAAAGTGTGTATAAAGTGATAGGAGACATTTAAAAAATATCTGGTAGTCTTAGACGAGTTCGGTGCACATGTAAAACCAAATATTTTAGGGGTGATCTGAAGGCTAAAACAGAAATCATAATGTTGAAAGGGTTATGTTTATATATACTAGAATGGCTCTGCAAATTCACTAATTCATCCTAATTTGTATTGCCTTTGAGATGCATTTAGAATCAGGTAGTTAGCAATTACTTCTGCTTCAGGAGAATGAATGATTACCCCAGGTAAGCAACTGATCCATTACTAAGAGTTTATCCATACAAAAGGACATTTTATAACACTAGGGGTAAGTGTTATAAAAAGACATACTCTAATGGTTTGGAATTGAGAGCTCATGCTCCGGAGTAGAATAGCAGCCAGATTTAGCTTTTGACAAGCCTATGCTACTTAGAAAGTTGGAATGCTCTGGGCATAGAACTCTGTGTCCTGACATGTGCAGTCTCAAACTGAACAAAGTATGTGTTTATATAGACATGTTTCCTGTGAGAACAGAGGCTAGTAACCAGACTGCAGTTAGGTTTGTTTGTCTGCTAATATTTTAAAAATATGTAGTAGAAACAAAGGACCTAATGCTGAGGTACTCAGGTGAGGGAAGGAGGGAATGGGAAAGTCATTAGAAGGGGATGGGGGTTGGGAGCTTAGAATTGTTCCAACCAATATCATAAATCAAGTCACTTATAAAGGTATAAGAAGTAGAAGACCAAGTTCACAAAATCCCAGAAATTGTGGATTCGCAGAAGAGACATCCTCTCTAAAGCAATTGAACAAGGAGATAAAGGGCAAGAAAGAGATACTTCATAAAGCCAGGTCTAAACTAATGCTTTTTGCCCTACACCTTCGCATTTATACTTAACCTAAAAAGATTAAAATATCATAATAATTCTGAGATTTCTGGCTCTCAAGATTTCCATTATGACACATCAATAAAGCAAGGCAAGGTGACTGAGAAAGAACGGCCGGCTTTCATTTCCTGCTCATTTGAAGGTCACTTTTGGAGATAAAGATTATATTTTTGCAGAACCAGAGGATACACGAACATTTCTAGAAACTTGTAACATCAGATGTTCTGAACGAGCAAAGGAAAATGAATGATCCTATTAAGATACTTCTGACCATAAATCAGAGGTGTTAAGCTCTGACTGGCTAACTTCAGCTTCCCATTTGACTCATTTGAAAATGGAACTGATGTGAATATAGATTGAGGAAAGATGCTCAGTACTATTAGAGGTGGCTCATAAACTACTACTTTCAGGTCTTAGATTGAAATACAGTATGCCTAGCACCCAGAGACAAATATTTGCATCATTTCATTGACTCTGTGCGAGTAGCAGGAAAAAAAAAAGGGTGTCACACTTGTAATACAAAAGAACTGCGTGTGTTAAAACTCACAGGCTCACAGGGAAGAGTGGAGAGTAATTTACTACAGTTGAACACTCAGGAAGGGTGATCTCATTTTCAAGCTTACCTCTCTGACGTTTGCAAAAGCATCTATGTCTCCTTTCATGTCTAATGCTCTCATACCCTCCCTCCCTCTAATATTCTCAGTGACGTTTTGCTTTGATTCTCTAGCGAGCAATCCTTTAGCAAGAGAGATGTGGATCGATCTTCTGCCATTTCTTCTGAGTTCTTAGTTTCCAGAGACTTTTTCCCAAATAGCATGGTGATGTTCTGCTACTCACTCATGGACAAGTGATTCAGCTGTTAAAAGCCTCAGCTTTTCCATCTGCAAAATGGAGCTAAAATAATTCTTATCCCAGTGGTTCGTGTTGAGGTATACAATTGGATTTGTTGCCATATGTGAATATTTGGCACTTAATAGGTGGCCAACAAATGTTATTATCTTCTTTCTATTCTTTCTACTAAAAAGGTGCCACATGGGTAAAGACAAACTACTTGATAACAAAAATCCCAACAATTAAGTGATATGAATAACTTAAAAAAACAAAACAAAAATACATTGAATGCATTTACCTTTGTTTTGTCAGGACTCCACGCGGTTTCTGGCACACAATAGATACTCAATAATGTTTGCTTCATAAGTATTGCTTAAAGTGTCCTCTATAAATACAAGTAGGTCAACCATTTCAATAGTCAGCCGAGGGGAAAAAAAGCCATCAGAATAGTTTAAGAAATGTTATCAGCAAGCATCCGTGATTGAGGCAAGTGTTCCCGAGCTTGGTGAGAGCCTGTGTGACTACCTCCCTTCTGAACGGAGTGTGATTGCCATGCCACGTGCCACTAATCAACACAACTCACAGAGCAGAACATTAGAAACAGCTGCCTAAGGACTTCGTAAATATTACTTATCCTTAAATGTGAAATAGCGTTGAATATACTTGTATCTGTATAGTAGAGAACAGAGACACCAAGGCAAGATCTTTAAAAGAAACAAAATTAGCATCTTATATATTCTAATATAACTGCCATAGGCATTACAATTAGGGTAGTCACATATGAAGACAATTATATGGCTAATTATAAAAAAGCAACCTGCGAACAAAAGACTCTCTCTATAAATTATAATTTTATTATCTGGGCAGTTTTTTAAACTTTGAGTTGTTGAGAAATAGAACTAAATATTTTTCATATTTAGAGTTTAAATGATAAACTATAGTTTTTAAATAATAACACATTTTAAAGAAAGAAGAAAAAAGATAGAGTAAAAAATTTTATAAGTTTTTAGTAAAGGATATTTTTTGGACAAGTCTATGAAATTCTAAAAGAAATACAGTACTCCAAATTAAGCAGACTTCACTGAAAACCCACACAGTCCGTCTGAACTGAGATTTTTTTTTTTTTTTGAGTAAATAAATGATCAAAACCCTGTGTTATAAAATCCAGAATCTGTTTCTACCTCCTAAAAAATTCCTGGAGAGGATACTCTACTTTTGTTTTGATGTGTTTTTGGTGCTTGTAGGGATGAATTTTGCACCGAGGTACAAATATTATAGTTTGTAAGGCTTCGAAGGTTATTTGTTTGTTCATTAATTGCATGCCAAGATTTTCTTTTTCTATTTTTTTCGCGAGACTCAATTTTCTTTATTCAAGTTGGAAAATTAAATGAAAATAATTAAAATATCAAATATTTCTCAGAAGTTCTGAAACTATTTACAAATGCAGTTTGGTGTAGATGTTAAAATCACACAAAGAATATTGAAAACTAGGCTGTTAACTTACCATCTAAGAAAGTATTTTCAAAGTCATCTAAACTTTATAAAAAAAAAAAAAGGGAGTAAAATGTTTTGTCTTTATTATATATTATATATCTGATCATGTACCCAAGTATAAAGTTCACAGGTTCTAACAGTCATATACCCATTTGTTCATTCATATAAGTGTTCATTTTATAAATTTTTGTTGTTTCCCTATAATGCCCTAAGCTTTGGATATAATTATGAACAAATTCCCTGCCCTTGGGGGCTCTACATTCTAATATAGGAGACATACATAATTTTTTTTAAAAAGTCACACAAGAGAATAATTATAAACCAAAAGTGTTGTGAAGAAAACATATTGGGAGCAATTAGAGCATAGAAGAGAGGACCTAACCACTCAGGGAAGACTTCCCCGAGGAAGATAGCTGGACTGAGGTACACAAAGATTGCTGGCCAGGCATTCATTATGGAAACAGCTAGAAATAAATGCCAGTTTGCTGACCTAGTTTAAAAATGGGGAAGAGTCATTCTACTTTTTGATAAATAGAAAAAAGATCAGTGTAGCTAGAGACTTTGAAGGAATGATTCCCAACCCTGACTAGACTTGGGAAGCTTTACAAAAGACACCAGGTCCTGGGCTCCATCCCTAGAGACTTACAATCATTCTGGGATAAGATCGTACAGTATTTTTTTTAAGTTCCCCAGGTGATTCTACTACATAGCCAAAATCCAGAACTACTGCCTTAGAGTTAGGAGAAGTATGGCTGGAGAAAATGTTGGGATTAGATCATGTAGAAGCTTTCACGCTCTCTTAAGGTTTTTGGTCTTTGTACTAAGAGCAATGACAAACCGCTGAAGATCATGTGAAAAGTGAATATGCAAATGTAATGGCAGCTGAGACAACCAATGGCTACAATAATAATAGCAAGCTATTAGCTTTAATATCCTGAATACACTAATTCATTCATTTAGTCATTTCCACCTCCCCTTCCCCGCCCCCCCCTGTGGAAAAACTGTTTATTGATATGTTTATTGAGATTTGTGTTTATTGAGATTTGTGTTTTGCCCTCTTTCTCCCTCACCACTTCTATCAGGTAACCTCCTCTGCCTCAGAATTTGAAGTAAATTCTCTTACTGTCCTTTGCAAAAGTTTCCTATAATTGAAAAAAAATATTTTAGGTGACCTAGAGTAGGAGGGGAGAGTTGGCAGTGCTTGCAAAGATCAGCGGTGGTTGAGCCAGAGGATGTAGAAGACCTCATGTGAGAATGGAATGAGGTCATGAGTGGTGATTTGGTGTCCCACAGTTGAGGATTTCAAGAAGAGTTGGTGAGCGCACCATCCCCCCACCTTAACTGTCAATGTTGGTTAACATTGCATTTCCCACCATCCGTGCAGGATTTGGGCTTCCGGTGGAGTTTAAGTTGATTTAAAGAAAATGAAGATATGTGACATATCTAAGATACCAAAGTTATGGTTGCAGATTCGCAATCTTTATATTATGCTGGACCATATACCTGAGCGCATGCATATGACACTCATTGTGTTAGAGGCTAGGAAAGAGGAGTTATTTGCAAATTAGTCCCTAGCTAGAGCTCACAGCACAGTGAGGAAGAAAGACAGGAAACAAAATTATTCTGTAGAGAGAAGTACTGGAAAGAAATTAGCAGGGATGGTAAATGTGTGGGGAGGTTACTGATATAGAATGGTAAGAGATGGCTGCACTAAGTTGATTTTTAAGCTGAAAGCTGAGAGAGCCAGAAGCGTCTGGGAAAGAGGAGGATGAGGGAACCTGAGTTGGAAAAATATGGCCAGTCAGGCTGGCTGCTTTTTAATAAGCAAATAGTTGAATATGAGGTATGGTTTTAGAGGTAAGAGTCAGATCATGTAGTGCCTGAGGTAGGAAATCTGAATTTTATTAAGTGTAGTGGGCAGCCAATGAAAATTTTTAAGCAAAGGAGTAACATGATCCAATTTTAAAGTTAATTATAAAATATTCTAATATACATAAAGGTACAGAGAATAAGGTATGTATCTTATTCACCACCTTTATTCAATAAATGTTACAGGTATCTTTTTAAAGATCTAAACTTCTACCAATGCATTTGAGTCACCCATTTGTCTTATTTTCCCAGAGGAAACCGGTATCCTGAAGAGACCAGCATTATCCTGATACCAAAACCAGACAAAGACATCATAAGAAAACTTTAGACTAATATCTTTTATAAATATAGATTCATAACTTGTCAACAAAATACTAGCAAACTGAACCCAGCAGCATAGAAAAAGGATTATACACCAAGATCAAGTGGAATTTATCCCAGAAATGCAAGGTAGTTTTAATATATAAAAATCAACCAATATAATATACGATGTTAATATAATCAAGAGCAAAACCCATAAGATCATCTCAGTAAACTTAGAATAGGCATTTGACAAAATCTAACCCCTTTCATGATATAAGCATTCAACAAGCGAGAAATACAAAGGAACTTCCTCAGCCTGACAAAGAACATCTATTTTAAAAAATCCACAGATAACATCATACTTAATGGTGAAAGACTGACTGCTTTCCCCAAGATCAGAAACAAAGTAAGGATATCTGTTCTTGCCACTCGCTTCTATTCAACATTATACTGGAGGTTCTATCTAGGACAATGAGAGGTGCCAAGTTCTGCTGAGAGATGTCCCGGGTCCTCTGGGACTGCAGGGGAGGCCCAGGGCCAGAGGAAAGGAGAGAGAGACAAGAGACAGAGAGAGACAGAGAGGGAGAGAGAAAAGAGAGAAGAGAAAGAGAGAAGCAGGAGAAGGAGGAGGAGGAGGAGGAGGAAAGGAAGAAAGGGTGAAAGGGAGAGAAGGGAAGATCATCTAGACTGAAAAAGAAAGGGATAAAACAATCTATTCAGAGATGGCATTGATCTTGTATATAGAAAATCCTAAAGAATACATACATACACACAAACTATTAGAACTAATCATTATATAAAAAATCAATATTTCTATGTATTGGCAATGAAATTTTTAAATTAAATTAAGAAAATAATTCAATTTACCATAACATCAAAAAGGTTAAAATACTTAGGAATAAATTTAACAAGAGAAGTGCAAGATATATAATTGAAAACTATAAAGTGTTGAAAGGAATTAAAACCCAAGATAAATGGAAAATCATCCATGTTCACAGATTGAAAGACTTAATACTGTTAAAATGGCAATCTTCCCAAAATTCATCGACATATTCAATGTAATCCTCATCTAAAGCTCAGCTGCCTTTATTACTTTTGAGAAATTGACAAAAATATTAAAATTCATATAAAAATTCAAGAGCCAAAAATAATAATAAAAAGAAAACATTAAAAGATTCAGTGATTTCAAACCTTACTACAAAACTACCACAATCAAAACAGTACAGCACCGAAATAGTGATAGATACATAGATTAATGGAATATAATTGAGAAATGAACTCTT
>NW_006431925.1:6270028-6304846 GCF_000325575.1 Pteropus alecto | reverse complement strand
GGAAAGAATAGTCTTTTCCGCAATAGTGGAATAGTACTATACTAGTTTGCTGCTAACGCGGGGTCAACAGCCTCGGCACACCCCATGGGAAGCTCTGAAATTGGAATGGCCAAAAGGAGTTGTTTCAGGTTTTAATTGGATGTGGGTCATCCCCAGAAGGGAATGGGCTTTAATGAAGTGAGTCTCTACAGCTGAAGCCATCCTAGAAAAGGGTAGCAGCTGAACACTCTTCACTGACAATACTTCCAGCTGCTGAGGCAACAAGGCCTTTCCTGAAGAAGCAGCACAGTTCTAAGTCCATCAGAAGAATATTTCCATCATCTTGAGAAAGTTCCCTCATGCCTCTTACCAGAAAACTCTCAACCCCATCACAGGCAATGGCTGTTTTAGATATTTATCACCACGACATGGTTTTGGTTAATCTTGAAGCTCCCATAAAGGGAATCATAAAATCTGTTCTCTTTTATGTCTGACCTCTTTCACTAAACATGTTTTTGAGTTTCATCCATGTTGTGTGTGTGAGTAGTTCATTTCTTTTTAATGTGTACTATATATTGTATTAATATACTGTAATCCATTTCTCCATATTCCTGTTGAACAGTTAAGCTGTTTTTGGATTTGGCTATTCTGAATAAAGCTGCTATAAACGAGTCTTTGTGTGGACAAGCATTTTCATTTATGTTGAGCAAATACCCAGAAGTAGAAAACTGGCTCACGAGGTAGGTGAATGTCTAAGAATTGCCAGACATTTTACATTCTCATCGGTAATGTAGAGATCCAGTTATTCAAATTCTTTGCCAGTATTTGGTATTGTCAGACCTTTTAGTTTCAGTCATTATCGTGGTTATGAAATGGTATCTCTTGGTAGTTTTAATTTGCATTTTCCTGATGCCTAACAAACCTTTGTGCTTATTTGCCAATTGTATGTCTTTTCTTGTGTAAGATCTATTTAAGTCTTTTGCACCACCACCATCGTCTCCTTTTAAAATTAGATTGTTTTCTTATTTTTGAGTTGTCAGAGTTCTTTATGTATTCTGAATATGTCTTTTATTGATATATATTGCAAGTATTTTCTTCCAGCCTACGACTAAATTACTATCTTTTGAAGAGCAATGGTTTTTAATTTTGAGTTCATTTTATCATTTTTTCTCTTTATAGTTTCTATTCTTTATGTCTTATTTAAGAAATCTTTGTATAAGCCAAGGTCAATATTTTTCACCTATGTTTTCTTATAGAAGTTTTATAGTTAGCACTTACACTTGGTTTTATGATTCATTTCAAGTTAAGATTCATTTCTTTTCTTCTTTTGAAGCAGTTACAAGCCCACTCAGATTTGAGTGCAGGGCATAGACACCCCTCCACCTTAAAATGGGATAATACTATTTACCATTGTGTATATTTGATATGTGACATATTTGTGTACTAAGTACTTGAATGGAAATATATGTTGCATGCCTAATCATTTTAGGTTGATGATTTCACTTTATATTACAAGTAAAAAAGAATATAACTTGAAATTTTGATGGAAAGATTAGGACATCCAAATACGCAGAAGTGAAAAATTTCCTATTGACATGTATGAAGAAACTTTTATAGAATTTGAAGATAATGTCTTTTATCTTGAACAGAGGTAACCTAATAAAGGTTATAAAGCACAGTTGGAGAATATGAAATAAATTTGTCTATTTTCTTCTTCAACAAATAGCTACTAAGTATGTGCAATGGGCTGTGCAGAATTGAGCTCAGGTACTCAAAGTTCACTGCTGACGATTCCTGCCCTCAGTGATCTTACAGTCTAGTAGGGAAGATAGTCATGCAAACAAACAACATCCTAAAGGATAATTGCTGTTTGGAGACATATGCTAGGTGGTGTGCAAGTGTAAGACTCCTACTGACTGCTTAGGGGCAGTAATATCCAGTTTCATAGGATGAATAGCGGTGTGCCATGGGGCTTCTGTGTTCTAGGCAAGGGAAGAGTTACATGAGCTAAGGAAAGATTAGAAAGTTGTAAGACAGCACGGCATGTGTGGGGAAGTCAGGGGTTCTTTCTGCCTAAAGTCTGATTTAGACATCTTTTCCAGTCCACAGAGGTAAGAGATTGTTTCTGACAGATTCTGTTGCTCTTTGTTTTGGCACTTCATGCTGAGGAAGTCAAGGAAACTACTCTTATCCTCTTGTTCTAATAGTCATGGACCAGAAGGAATCAGACATCCTACAATTACCCTGGAAGGTGAAATTATTTCATAGAATGTGGAATTGTATTTTTTAACCAATTTATAGAATATTGGTGGCTAAATGTTGATGTTAAAAAAAAACTTTCAAAGGCGAGTATTATACCTACATTGACTGTTGTCTACCCTGCCATTTTACCAAATGTAGTTTTAAAGAAATTGCTGAAATTATACAATAGTAACAGTTAAACAGTTATACATTGCTATAGTCCAGTTAGTCAAGGGAATGTAAGTCTTAATCTTAAATTTGAGGAACATAATATTTTAAAATTTGGCTTTCTTTCCCATCTGCTAAATACATTTTAGAGAGCATATAAATTAAAATACACATATATTTATATATTAACGATGCTGGGAAATTTTGAAGAAATATGAGATATATTCATTTAGAAATGGCCAGAAAAGTAAGTCGTGCCAGAGGCAAGCACAAAAGAAAAGAACCTGGAGCCTTTAGAAAACATAATTCCTACATATGGAAGAAAGGCTATGATGGAGACATTCTTCTCAACAAATAATCCTAAATTCAAAAGGGAAACCTAGTATTTCTGTTCAGTGTTTTTTTTTTTTTTTTGAAGAAGGAATAACTTTAATTCGATTGAGATTTGATGAACCTTTTTCTTCTTATCAGCAAAAAAATCACTGACCATTTGAGCTGCTCTTCAGGCAGCTTCTGTTCCCTGAAGCTCAGGCCGCAGAGCCCTCTGAGAGAAGCATCCTTTCCACACCGGGCATTCATCACTGTCACACTGCGTGGTCGTCACTTACAGTTTCAGAAAAGTTTCAAAAATATCCTCATTCTATCCACTCAAGTGATGTAAATAACACTGATAGTCTTTTCCACCATGAAAATGATATTATGGCGATGACATTAATTTGCACCTACTGAATATCTGAAAGACTCTCAAGATGTGCCACCCAAAGACATTGATGTCCGAATTTATGTTTGGAGAGGAGCAGAAATGCCAGGTTTCAGGCCTCAGTGGCCTGCTTGGTGGTTGAACCTGTTGGGTGTGATGTTATAGGAATTTCTCCCACTGTCCGTACTTTGTTTATCAAGGATTGCTTTCTTTTCACATAATTACACTTTCATAGCTTTATTTGACTGAATTCTGGGAGACACTATCCTGCGAAGGTAGATTAGTTGGTGGGAGGAAGATAAAAATTCTTCCTGCTTCATTAAAGTATCCAGGTACTACTGATTCCTCTCACCCATATATAGGCATCTCTCACCCATATGTAGGCCAAGGTATAAAAGTATGACAGGATAAAAATAATTTCAAAGCATCTAAAATTTCAGAAAGTTCAGATTATCAACTATAAATTAGTTTATTGGGATGCATAAATTTGGGGGGTTTTGTTTGTTTGTTTTTTGACAGACTATTTTTGCTTGTGACTGAATACATTCTATATGGTCCTAGATTCAGAGTTACTGCTGCTCATTACCATGCCAATGTTGGATCTTTTTTTTATTCCTAGTTAATCATTCTATATGCAAGAGGTACAATAAACACTATACACAGCAGTAGCCATGTCGTTAGTAAATCTAGCCCTTGATTCTAGCCAGGGTAAACCAGACTCCTTAGGTGTCAGTTTTCTTCCTAGAAGCTCCAGATTACTCCAGGGAGAAAACAGGAAGGTGAGGCCTGATCTCTATTTCCCTTATTTCCTATGTTAACTTCTTAATAGATGTGGGAATTACAAGAGGAAAGAACGCTGAGAATTACATATATGAGACTTAGATTAAAATCCGAGAAGTGTGTTCTTGTGCAGGTTGTCAGGATAGGTGTGGGAGCTATGATGGTGGAGTGAGCTTATTGGAGTTTAATAATGAGAACTTCAAATGAAGAGCAAGGAAACCTTTTCTGATGCTTACTTGAGAGATCGTCAGGTGATTTGTTGCAGGTGTCGATTCATGCCCAAGAAAAGTGAATATACAGGCTTCGAATCCTATTGACTTAGTCTGCTTTTAATGTCTGCGGCTAATTCACACATTTCATCAATGAGGTGCTAATTAATGGATAGAGCAGTTGATTGTGGATGAGTTCAAGTTGACCTTTGAAATCTTTAGCGCCATACTCTAAGATGGCCCCCTATGATCTTTGCCACCTGGTATTCACGCCTTTATGTTGTCTCCTCCCACATTTAATCGTGGCTGGTCTGTGCGACCCATGGAATATGGCAGAGGTGACTTCCTAGGCTAGGTCATAAAGGACAGTGAAGTTTCCACTTTGCTCTCTTTGATCGTTCTTTCTGGAAGAAGCCTGTGACGATGTCAGGAAGGCCCTGTGCAGAGGCCCCCCGCCAACAGCCAGGTCAGCTTGTCAGCCATGAGAGTGAGCCACCTTGGAAGGGAACCCTCCAGTCTCAGTTGAGCCTTCAGATGACTGTAGCCCCAGTCTACATCTGAATGAACCCATGGGAAACTGAGCCAGAATGGCCTCGCCAAGCAGGTCCAGAATTCCTGATCCACAGAAAAAAATAAAAAAATTTTATTGTGGTTTTAAGGCATAAGTTCTGTAATAATTTGTTACAGAACAATAGATAGCTAATACTGAACTTCATCCCCCATACTTTCCATCTGCTTTCTCTAGTCTACTCTAGTTGGCTCAAAAATACCTAAATTTGGAAACCAAGCCCCATCCAGGCCTGGTCTCCTTGTGGATTGCTGATCTTTTACCAAAATCTATTTTCCTCAGCTTTCTGAGCACACAGCCAGGCTACATTGTCCAGCCTCCCCAAGGTCAGGTGGGGTCATGTGATTAGGTTCTGAGCTGTGGAGTGTGGTGTAACTTAAAATCCAGCTCATAAAACCTCCCAAGTGTGTTCTCCTATGCTATTTTCCCCTTCAATCTGATTGGGATACAACCCCCAGGGTGACATTTGAAGCCATGTATTGAAAATGGCATCACCACTGTCAACCCTGGGCCCTGGAAGACTGTGTAGAGAAATGGGGATTGCTTTGTAAGCAAGAAATGACCTTTGTTCTGATGCCACTAAGTTTTGGGGGTCTATTTGTTACACCAACCTAGCGTATTCTAATCTACTCAGTACCCTTCCACTTTCCAGACCCTTTCTGAAATCTTTATTAAATGTTTTTACCAGAAAAATTTCCTTTCCTATGTGTTTTCCTGTAAAGTTAAGTTCTTTCATAAACTGGTAAACAAAACTATTCTAGTATGCTCAAAAAGTGAGCCTGGATTAAGGTTTGAGCATTGTAAAATAAAGTTTTACAACTTAACAACCTATGCTGACAGATCTATATTAAACTAAAGAAGCAACTCCAAAGAATTTTAAGAAACTTAGCAAGCCAATGAAATAGATTTTGGAGGACATACCGATTTTGAGTGACTCTAGTCACCGCACGCAGAGAGCTTCCAGTATCTGTAGGATGTTGCTACCAAATTGTAATGTAGTCTCACATTTTTTTGTCTGGCTGACTGAGGGAAGATGAGGTTTGTCTATAAGCTTGGTGTGACATGACACCATTAGCTCCGTTGCTTCTGGAAACTGGAATTTGGGCTCATTTCTCATATACATTGGTGGCTGAGCATTTTTAATTCTCAAATATTTTCCATGTCCTTTAGGCATCGATAAGAGAGGAGGCCAAATACAGGGATCTGATGATTTGTAATGTACTGAGACACTGAGGAAAATCCCACAGCGTCTTGAGGAAAGCATTTTAGTTTTAGTTCACTTTTTTGTTTTATGAAAAGGAGGTAAGAAAGAAGAAAGGAAGGGGAAAGAATATCACATAATGTCAGCCACACCTAGAAGGTTATGCCAGCTAAGAAAAGATTATGCCAGCATCCAATTTTACTTCAACACTTTCCCTCATGCCATCTTCTACCAATTTTCCAGCACTTCCCCAAGTATCCAGAAAGGGGTGACTGAAGAGCATGTCATGTTCTGACATATTAACATCTGCAAATGGTAAAAGAGCAGTTTAAGAACGTCTTTATGTGGATAATAATAATAATATGAAAACATTTTCTTTATAATAGTGTCTTAGCCTGGGTTGCCCCAAAAGCAGAACCCCAGGTAGAAAGCCTATGTGCAATTCTTTTATTAAGAAATACAATTCTGGGGAGCAGAGGTAAGGGATGAGTAGCGTAATGCAAGGTAAAGGAGAGGTGCATTTATCCAATGGTTTCATCACCTGTTAGCCAGAGTCTCCTCCCAGCAAGGTGTTAACTCCCCTGAATTTCTGGGTTGTACTTGGAGAGGGACATAACCCTATAGATTAGTTTGCATTTTCTATAATTTATGTAAATGCAATTAAAGTATGTGTTCTCTTTTGTCTATTGTTTTCACTCAGCATAATTTTGAGATTTCTCTGTGTTGTAGCATGCATCAGTAGTTGTGGTGGACACAGCCTAATGTGACTTCCACTGAGCCACCCCGTTTTTTATCCTCATCCCCTGAGTATGACTGGGAACTGTGACTTGCTTCTAACCTATAGAATATGGCAAACGTAATGAGATGCCATGCTCTTGTTTGTTTTACCTTTGTCTCATGTTAAATTTAGATCTTTAGTTAACCTAGAATTTATTTTGATTATGATGTGAAGTAATGTTCTAAATTTTAAAGTAGCTTATAAGCAAACAATTTATTGATTTCTTTTTTCCCATCATGTCGTGTTGCTAGTTGTATCATATATGAAATTCTTATACCTAGACTAGATTTTGGAATGAGGAAGAACTTTCCAAAACTGAAAACCAATGAGGGAAAAAATCTCAGAGGAAATATGATGAGAAAAATTAAAAAGATAAAAAGCTATCATAAGGAAAATAATCTGGCATTTAAAGTGGGGAGCAGGGAGTTTGTTTCCGAATTATAATGTTCTTAAAATTTTGCATGTAAAGGAATTTACAAAAGAAGAAATAAAAGTTTTTGATAAATATAATCACAATAAAAGTTGATATGTGTTGAACAGTAGTATGCCCAGTCACCAGACTAATTGCTTTACATAAATCTCATTTAATCCTCACAATGGCCCCATGAAGTAAGAGTCTGAGTAAATTTTAATCTGAGAAAAATACCAAGTGAAAATTATTTATTTTCACTTAGTAAATTAGCAAATTTATTGAAGTGTTGTTGGTAAGAAAACTTCTTCAGTAGGACAGAAAAAGCATGAGTTATAAAGGACAAAAATCATAAACTTTATCAAATTTAAAACTCTTGATATTGAAAATATACCATTAAAAGTGAAAAGACAAATCACAAATTAGAAGAAAAAATTTACATTAAATATATATGTTAAAAGGAATTTTTATCCAGGATATATAAAGGAGTCTCGAAACTCAATAAGAATACAAATGATTCATTTAAAAAACAGGCAAAAGATTGGAAGAGACTCTTCACCAAAGCAGGTATGCAGATGGCAATTAATCATATGAAAAAGTTCAACATCATGAGTCACTAGGGAAATATGCAAATTAAAACCACAATGAGATTCTACTACATACATATTAGTATAGATAATGTTAAAAAAAAATTGACCATAGCAAGTTTTGGCAAGGATTTGAAGCTAGTGGAACTCTGATACACTGTTGGTGAGAATGTTCAATGGGATGAAACTGGAAAAACAGTTTGGTGGTTTCTTTAAAAGTTAAGCATTTACTTACCATATGACCCAGAAATCCCATACTTAAGTATTTGCTCAAGAGAAATGAAAACATTTTCACAGGAATACTTGTACACAAATGTTCATAGCAGCTTTCTTCGAAATAGCCAAAACTTAAAATAACCAGAATATCTCAATGGGAGAAAGAATAAACAAATTATAATAAATTCGTACAGTAGAATACTCCACAGCAATAAAAAGCAATTCATTTGTCACACATAACAGCATAGATGGATATCAAAAACATTATTCTGAATGAAAAAAGCCAGAACAAAAAGCATACATACTGTGCCATTCTATTTGTATGAAAGTCTCGAATAGGCACAACTTATGTGTAGTGACAGGCCAACAGATTGCCTAGAAAAGTAAGGGACACAAAGGAACACTTCCTTTGATTAAAATAGTCTATATCTTATCGGAGGGATCACTTCATAAGTTGTCTAACCATAGTACTGTATACCTGAAAGTAATATAAAATAATAATAAAAAGTAAATAAAATAAATAAAATATTCTATATCTTAATCGTAACAGTGGCTGAATAGATATGCACACTTTTTAGAACTCTTTGAAATGTAAACTTAAAATAGTTGTATATTTTAAGTAAATTATGCTTTAATAAAGCTGATTAGTAAAAAGATTTTCATCCCAGTGGGGTTTTTTTTTTTACATTATTGAAACTGAAAAACTAAAAAAAAATCTTGAAGTTTTGCTATATAAAAGGAAGCTTTGTTAAAAAATAATGACATAGCCTCATGTTGAAGAATTATACATTTATTATACAAAATGTGAAGAATATTTAATGACATAAAAATGATCAAAATGGATTTTTAAGGGAAAAAAAAGTCACATAACTGTATGTAAATTGTACCTCTCTTTAAAATTTTCAAATCAGCCCTTACAGCTTGAAATTTAATTTCTTTTGTGCTTGCATGCTCCCTTATTTTTTTAAGTCTTGGCAAAATGCTTATTTAACTGCATATTATTGTGTTGCCCAAGGATATATTTTTTGGTCTCAACTTTATTTTCATAATTGAGTAGAAAGAAGAACGTAACTACATAATCTGTTTCTTCACAACCTGGAATTATATCTAGCCACATGGAGAAATATATTTTGCAGAGTTTTCTTGTTTAGCAGGATTGAACCAAACCAGACACACTGAAAATATTTCATATTAAAGATTTGATGTAAATAATAATGTGTTTTAAAACACATTTAGGTAGGGCTTATTGTGATTGTGCTATTTTCGTTCTTGAAAATTGGAGTTCATGAATTTTTGCACAGGACTTGATTTTATGTCTAAAAATAATTATAAACATTCAGAAGAAATTACATTTGACTTTATTTCACATTTAGGCTAAGATTTTATCATTTTAATTGTCCTCGTGGTTATTTGTGTGTCAGAGGAGCATTTCACGTTCAAAGAGTTAACCCAGTTCTCTTTAATTGAGAGAATGGAATCAGAAATGGAGTCCTCGGGCAAAGCTGCCTGGGAGGGAAATTGAATATCAGCTCCATTTAGGTTTCACAGAGTTAAAAGTACAAATGATCTGGATATATAATTCCTGGAATGAATACTTCTAAATGTTTTAAGAATTATTTTACTTTGCTCGAAATATCTTCAGCGCTTTCCAGACGTCAACTAAATAAAGTCTTCATTCTGTGTGTGCAATTCAAGGCCTTCTATGACCAACTCCTGGTTCTTACCAGCTATGACTTTTGGCAAAGTAATTTTTCTGTCTGAGCTTCTAGTTTCTTCATTGTTTTTTAAAATACACAGGAAGAGTAATGTCTTGTTCATAGACGTGTTGTGGGCAATAAATGAAATAAAACATTGAGCATACTAGATATGTGGTATATAAAGAATAGAAATGGTGGTAGCTATTCATTTCATACGTTATTATTATTTTGTTTATTCCCCTACTGGGTTGTAACTTAAAGAATTGCTGTTGTTTTTATTTTTATTTTTCTATTGTCTTCTCAGTGGATATTTATTAAAGCTCACCATTGCCAGGCATCATGCTTGGTGTTAAGCCTACAATGGTAAAGAAAATGAACTTGGCACCAGCCCTCAAGCAGCTTTTAGTCTAGTAGGGAAGAGAATTAATAAACAACAATAAAAAAAGAAATTCAAAGGGAAAAATAGCTGATGAGAGGTAGTAACATGGAGTAGCGGGGAGGGAGATTCAATTTTGGTAGTTGTTGTGAGAGAAGACCTCTGAAAAGAGAGGTAGAAACCCGAGAAGGAGTCAGACAACATGCAAAGAGCTGAAGGGAAGGGAACCTTGTAAAGGGAATAATACGGGCAACAGGCCAGATTTAACAGAGCTTGGTATGTGAAAGAACAGAGAGAAGGGGCTAGAAATCAGTGAAGGAGAGACAGTCCTGAGGTGTGCCTAAGGAAGTCTACAGGGGCCAGGTCTCGGAGGTTTGGCAAGGAGTTTGGGTAGCATTCTATGTGCTGTGGGAAACCATGGAAGGTTGCTAAGCGGAAGAGTGATAATGTGAAATTGCACTGTAA
Organism: Pteropus alecto; assembly: GCF_000325575.1. Classification (NCBI taxonomy): domain Eukaryota; kingdom Metazoa; phylum Chordata; class Mammalia; order Chiroptera; family Pteropodidae; genus Pteropus; species Pteropus alecto. The sequence continues at coordinate 6,294,472 of NW_006431925.1, read as the reverse complement.
AAAGACCATTCTGCAGGATGCTGAGGGTAATGAATAGGCCTTGGAGGCAGGGTGGTAGAGGAGGGGTACAAGATTAGAGAAGAAGTCTAGCATCTGGCTCCTACCTGCCTCTTTGGTCTTCATCTGGGATCCTTTCCCTGTTGCCTCCGGTTCTCTAGTCACATCTTTCTTTCTCTCAAATGTGATAAGCTGGTTGCTCCCTGTGGGGCTTTGCACTATTTATTTTCTCTACTTGGAAAGTTATGCACCTAAATCAGTACCTGAATGGCCCATTCATTTTAGTCATCCTGAGAGGCCTTTCTTGCTTCTTGCTGGATGCATCACTAATACCTTTTTTTTGGATCAATACTGAATTGCTAATAGTTAAATTTAATATTTAGTACATTATAAAAAGAACATCTACATTTAAAAAATCTAATATTTCAATAAATTAATTTAATTATTTCTATGATTTTATAATGGAAAATTTTAGTAGTTGATTTTGGAAGTTTGCAACCACAGTGCAGAAGCAATTTCTCAGTGCTGTCAGTCACTAGACAGCTCCTGTGGTCACTGCAATGCTACTTCCCATTAACTTTCGTAGAGGAGCAAGATAGTTTGGGGTTTCCTGATTTTTCCCTGATGGCTTCTTCTCGTCTTCGTGCTCTTTGTAGTCTGTGGTATGATCAGACTAAATGTGGCTTATCATGGGTATTATTAAACATGCTTTTTGAAGTTTTATCTCTTTAGGAAATTTCAAGGTATGAAATTTAGCATTCTGCTTTTAATTCATCTTAACAAGATGCAGAGAATTCCAAAAGAGGATATTTTCTCAAAATTATAACCCGAATGGGGTGTTACTAAAACTGATATATACATCTTAAAGGTTTTTGTTTGTTTATTTGCTACTCCTTACTTATTTAACTGGCTGAAAGTTGACAATTGCATTTGTACATAAGTAAAATTAACAGCTTTCAAAATCATCATACAGTGTAGCAGTTATTCTTGTAATGATCAAATATATTTTTATTTTAACTGGCTCCTTATAGAATTTAAAACATAAAGTAGATTTTTACCCCAAATTATATTGAGAAGGCTCACCTACAGTTGAAAATGAATATTAGACATTAATAATAAATCTTAATGATATATTTTGTTTGTATCTCTAATGTTGTTACTTGACTAATAAAGCTGAAAACTCACATGATTCCTCAATCATTGTTTACCGACAAGTCAATTGGATGCCAAAAATGACCTTGAAGTAGGCATTTGACTATTTTTGACTTCCAAAGGCTGATGTCAAAGACAAAATAGTAGATTTTGTCTGAAAACCCAAACAAAAATTTAATGCATATCTACTTCCTGCCATTGTTTCCAACATCAGACCCCTGTTTTATTAGTAACGGTATACTAATCACTAAATTGTTCTTCTCGATTTTTAAAATTTTCTGTATTCCTTCTTTAGAATGCTGCTCCATGGGAATAGGGTGCCTCAGCTCAGTGTGTTCCCTCCTCTCAGAAAAATCCCTGGCACATAGTGGGCGTCCAACAAATGTTTGCTGAGTGGATGGATGTATGGATGAATAAATCTTACAGTAGTTTAGGAAAAAGATGATTGTGGCTTGGACTCTTGCAAAAAAAACTGAGATAGTAATAGATTTTCTTTCTTTCTTTTTTTTGCATACAGAAGTCGGTTTCAGGTTTCTCTTGTCTGAATCTTCGTATGAGAGACGAGAGCAAATTATTAATCAGGGTTGATTCCCAGGTTCTGGATTGAGAAACTTTTGTATCTTCAGTGTTTGGCATTCAGCCTAATACATAGTAGATTCCCCCCAAAATGTTAAATTAGTAAATTAACTTGAGCATGGACTTTGAAAGATTCAGTTAGTAGTTACAAAATTGAGAGACACCAATGAGCATCCTGGACGCATTTTTCCCAGTGCACACTGTTGATGCTTGATGCCCACGTTCTCCTCTCAGTGGCTGAACCACGCAAGCAGGGGCTGCTAGGGGCAACATGTCGAACCTCACTGGCCTGGAGAAGCCACTGCTATCATTTAACTTGTGGTTTCAACTAGATTGCTATAAAGGCACAATTTGCAGTTCTTCACCTTCTTCTCTGGAGAAAAATAAAGAACACTAACTCAGAAAAATATGACAAATTTTCAAATTAATTATTTGAACAGTATCTGAACCATGAAAAATTCAGTTTCCAAAAGAAGATTAAAAAAAAAAATATGGCACATTAATTGTCATAGAGTTCTTGTTACACATTTTATAGATTTTTTTTTTCATTTTTTCAAACACTGATTATTTTAAAAGAAAAAACTTGAACAGCATTTCCAGTGAAAAGTTAAATTAATACAGACATTAGCCCAGACTCTACACGTGCGATGTTGGCAGGCTACACGAAGCTTTCGCTCCCATGGATACCACACGTGAAAAGACAACCCCCCGATTTCCTTGCTTCTAAAGTCATTTACTAGAATGCGAACCTTGATATGTCTTTGCCCCTGGAATTCATTATGTGCTCTTCATGGGCCTCCTGGTCCTCCAATTAGCCAGTTTCCTTGCCTGATTTTTTACGAAAGGGACAAAGCTATCTGAGTGCAGCAGTATCTTGCACGATGTGAAGTCTTTATCATTTTCCCCTCTCAATGATTTTACAGATAATGATGTGTAGAACAGAGAGAAGATAACCATTTCAGCGTGTGGCCACCAATCATCTCTTATTGTTTTCAAAGAATGGGCAAGTGTTATTCTACACTTTGGGTCAAAAGAATTTTTTTAAAATTTGGCTAGAGTCATACTTACGCATATGGAGAAAAGTTCCAGATTTAGAATCAACAAAATCATAATATCCTCTCCTAACTGACCTCAACACGTCAAATCTTCATTGCTTATAATGAGCGGGAAATGCTGGAAGCCTGATATCCTTTTCTCATCGTCCCTGTCCCCTACTCTCATTGGTTCTACATACTTCAGGTGACAAGCAGGGTAGCACAGGGTGATGGGAAAATTGCCCCTGCCTGCAGAATGGATAGGCCTGACTTCAAATCTTGTCTCAGTCCCTTTGTTGCAATTGACCTCAGGAAAGTTGTTTATCTTCATCTGTGGAATGGGTTTCACTATAAACATCTTGCAAGGTATTAGAGATAGTCTATGCATGTGTGTGTGTATATATATATATATTTCCCGTCATGTCAAGAGTGATCATAGCTGTTATAGTTGCTGCCTAAATCCTCATGGCATGCTGATTTGTTCATTTATCAAGAGAATCATCTTCCCTCAAGTTCTATACTGTGAAATTATCTCATATTCCATATGTTAAACATCTTCCTGTCATTCCTCATTTATTCATTTGACAAATATGAATTATAGAATTATTATATGTCAGCTTTGACATGAGTTGTGCTGCTCTAGAAATTGTTCCGCTTTTTGGTATTTAAAAAAAATCAGAGTATCCTTTATTTAAATATTTATATTCATTTCAATATTAACCACTTGGTTGAGTGCTACTATTTTGGAAAGCATGGTGTTACCATTAGAAGAACAAGACACAGATCACTAGAAATCTGCAGTATAATAGTTGATGCAGAGATAAGCAAAGTATTTCAAACAAGTAACTTAATAAAAAAGTTCATAATTTAGGTCTGAAATATTATAATTTATTATTTCTATCATGGGAGGGCATATAAGATCTGGGGAATCATAGAGAAAAAGACTATGTAGCATGTCCTTCACATATGTAAGATTACAACTTCCTAGACATACAAATATACAATTTTTATGTTCAGTAGAGCACCTAAAACAGTTATGTCTAGAAATAAAAGTCCCATTTTTACATGAGAACTAGTTTTTATGTTGTCTCTTAATCTTTGGACTATTTGGGCCGTAAGTAGCTTTCTAATCACAAATAATTCTGGGAAGAGATTACAGCCTGTGTTTGACTCTCTGGGGAGTTCCAAGACAGATACAGATAACTGGATAACTGGAAACTGCAAATAATATATCAAATCTCATTTTAGTTAAAAGTTAAAATTTTTTTCCCTACTGAACTTTTAGACAGAGCTACTGACAAATAGAAAAATAGATGCAGAATGCTAGTAAGCATCATAAGCCCACAGGCTTTGCACACAATTGCTGGAGTAGTGTGAATTTAGAAATATAGAAGAGGATCCAATGTGTGGCCGCCCCAGGGGGAGGTGAGGCATTTGCCCAGGAGCTGGTCAGGGAGCCTGTTTGCCAAGCAGGATTATGGGGCTGCAGAGGGAGCCAGGAATGTCTGCAAGGCCTGGAAGCTCATGGCAGGGAAAATCTCAGTCTGTACTGTGAGGATACTTAGAACTCCACTCTGAGAGGAGCGGCCCAGGCTTTTGAATGCCCAGAATATTATACGGAAAATTCCTGGAAATAGTTGTGCATGTAATAATAATTAAGTGCCTACTATGTACAAAAAACACTATGTGTGTGGCTGTAATCTGGTATTTCACATGACCTTGATTCTGTTTTTATTCTGTTCAAGAGAGTCCACCCACAAAATCTTGTTGTTAGGAAGAGAAAAGTACTCTATTTGTCATTTCTGAACTCAAATGCTTCCATCAACCTTGAATTACAGGAAAAGTCTCCTATATTTAACTATTGTTTGCATCATCATCGTCATCATTATGCCAGGCTCCTGAAAGAGAGCTGAGAGTACTTCTTTTAATGCCAACTGTGATTTGCACATTCATAGAAGGTTTGAAGTTTCAGAAATTAAATGTCGGGGTGTAAAATTTTCTTGAAGAAAGAAAGTATGATTGCGCCGAACTTTCCAAGTACAATCAAAGTCTAAAGGAAACATAATTATTATTGTCGGTTTATCACCTCAAACATGTTGTTGTAAATGTCATTATATCAGATGAGTTTGGTAACAGGTTTTCCATTTTGCACTTTATTTGACAAGGTGATTCATTGTTTAGTGCAGTTTAAGATGTCAGTCCTTCTGGAAGGAATTGAGCTGAGCCGATGTGCGTAAGACATTTTCCATCAAAGTGTATGATTAAAGAAGGGTGAGAAATATTGTTTCCAAACTTGTTTTAAATAAGAGTAGTTTCTTTGTCAAGATATAATTTATCACAGTTTGCTACATCTGGGAAAGTGTACATAGACTATACAAGCTGCCTATGACACTTTGTACAGCTCTAAGCCTGTGCAAGATGATCTTACTTTGGATAAGTTTGTCTGCATCATGGAAACCTGGCTAGTAAATAAAGTTGTATGTTTTTATGTTTTCGCTTCAAATAAAATAGCTCACACTGAACCAGGGTGATAAAGCAAACATTTGGCCCAACATTATCGCATGTAGTATGTTGGATTAGCACACGTTGGTCACCCAGTATTCAATATTTCACAACAGAGCATCTAGCTTTGAGCACAGAATGGGAGCCAGGGCCTTCTTTTTTACCATTTTGATGATACCCAAAGCATTTCCTTTTTCTCTTTGTTAACTTCCCATATCAAAGTTGTCAGTGTGAACATAGATCTTCATAATAAAGAATACCATTTTTATATATGTAACTACGAAGAGCCAGGAACTGGGTTAATTTGTTCTCTCTCATATTTACAGCAACCTTACAAATTATTTGCTTCCCTATTATACAATTGAGGGATCTGAGGCTTTGACGGAATAAGTAATTTGCCTAAAGACTTACAGATAGTGAATGGCAGATTGAATGGAATTCACACTGAGACTCTGTGACTCCAGAGCCCAGAGATATTCCTCTGTTGTGGCTGGTGTATGTGTCTCAAATACATCAAGATTACCCCCTTTTTAGCAGTGTTGCCTGTAGGTTTTACTGTTTGCCTGGGCAATACCTATATTTATATACAGTATCTTAAAGCTCCACTTGGTATCTGACTGTTAGTGTCTTATTTTAGCTGTTTTCATAAGAAGAAGGAACATTCCTTCTTACTTTTCCCCAAATTGAAATATATGCTGATTTCAACAAGGGTCAAAATGTTTCTGGCTTCTTAGAGGTAAATTAGATATAAGGAAACTCCTAAATCTCTCTCAAATTTTATTACCTAAAATTAACCAGGTAGAGGGTATCATAGATAAAATTCCTTGTTTAAATTAAACAGCCTTTTTATTAGAGATACAATGACCAACATTTGAAAATATAAAATAATCGTAATATATTTGTGCAGTTGCCATTAAAAAAAGACAGATATGCCATAGCTGAATAACATCCTCCCCAATGGTGACAGCAGAGGCAGACTTGATGCCTACATAGGCCCCTCGGTTTGCCTTGAGGATGGGGGGAGTCTCAGCCCTCTCTTACCTCCTCTCCTTGGAGTTAGAGTCAAGACACCAAATTCTGGGACCACTTGAAAACTCAGGTATCCCAAACTAAGGTAGGGGTTTTGGTGACTTCTTGTTTATGTTATTGCACTGGAAGCTTTGCAACTTGAGGTTTGTATGTATGTTTGACCATAGATTTCTTGGCTTATGCTTCCATGAATAAAGTCATTTCCAGGTAAGAGGGCCTGTTTCCATATTCATTTAAATTTTTAAAAGGTGTATAAATATGCATACGTCTGCCTGCACACATTTACCAACAAACACACACTTTATGGTTTAAATTCAGTCACAAAATTAAAATAGACATCATACATTCTATAATAACACATTGCTCCGCAAGCAATAGAGGATTATAGAGTGGTTAAGGGCTTGGTCTTAGGTTCAGATTTCAGTTCTACTTCCATACTATCTCTGGAACTTTGGGCCATTATTTAACTTCTTTGTTCTGTCCTATTTCTCCATATTTCAAGTAGCACCTACTTCAGAGGCTTCTGTGATTATATTTGTAAAACACCTAGAAGAGTATTTGGACACATAGTGAGTGCAGTTCAATTATTTGCTTAATAAATAAGATTTTTTTTTTTGAAAGCAACATGATCATATATTACCTCACACCTGTTAGAATGGCTATTAACAAAAAGACAAAAAATAACAAAAACTGGCAAGGATGTGGAGAAAATGGAACCCCCTTGTACTGTTGGTAGGAATGTAAATTGGTGCAGTTACTATGGAAAACAGTATGGAAGTTCCTCAAAAAAGTGAAAAATAGAACTACTATATGATCCAGCAATTCTACTTCTCGGTATTTATCTGAAGAAAATGAAAACACTAACTCAAAAAGATATATGCACCCTCATGTTCATGGCATCATTATTTACAATAGCCAAGTTGTGGAAACAACCTAAATGTTCACTGGTGGATGAATGGATAAAAAGTTGTGGTATGCATATACGATGGAATATTATTCAGCCATTAAAAAGAATGAAATCTTGCCATTTGTGACAACATGGCTGGACTATGAGGACATTAAGCTAAGTGAAATAAGTCAGACAGAGAAAGATAAATAAATACCTTATGATCTCAATTATATGTGGAACTTAAATATATATTATATATCCAAAACAAACAACAGAAAAGGAAAAAACAAGCTCATAGATACAGAGAACAAATTGGTGGTTTCCAGAAACAGAAGTTGGAGGTAGAAGATGGAGGGCGAAGGTGGATAAGATGGGTAAAGGCAGCCAAAAGATACAAACTTCTGGTTATAAAATAAATAAGTATTTTTTATGTATTGTGATGTAATGTGACTATAGTTAACAAGACTGTATTGCCTATTTGAAAGTTGCTAAGAGAGTAGATCTTAAAAGTTCTCATCACAGAAAAAATTGTAATGATGTATGGTGATACCTATTAATTAGACTTATTGTGGTCTCATTTTGCAATATATACAAATATTGAGTCATTATGTTTTATACTTGAAACGAATAGATATCAAGTATACCTCAATAAAAAAAATGATCAAAATAGATAAGGAAAAAATATGTATGGGAGCATATTTTGAAGAGTATTAACTATTTTAGAGCTGTACCAGTCCTCTTAAGGAGATAATTGATAAAATTTGAGAAATCATCTTTTGACATGATTTGGCTTCTACATCAAGGTAACTACAGAAAGAACCAGAATAATATATACAGTGCAAATTGGTCTGACCATTATTATTCTGAACTACTGTTTTTGGAGACAGTAGATAACGGTGGTCAGAAAATTAATCTGCTTGAATCCAAGACCAACCCTGCACAAATAACTTAATGTCCCTGAGGCTTGGTTTCCTCATCTGTAAAAGGAGAATACTAATACATATGTATCTATTAGGTTGTAGTGAGAATCAAATGAGATAACAGTTGTCAAGCACTGTTAAATACAGTGTTTTACTCAATAACAGCTATGATTGATATTTATAGTTTCATTATTTGAGTTCCTTGTTCACATTTTTCATCTGTTTGTTAAGAATAAGTGTAAATGCTATCAATCAACTTCACTTACAATGAAATAATACTTGCAAATGTCAGTGGACCACAGTAAGAGGTAAGCAAGCCCATATGAACATATGCTGTGATGGCCAGATTTGTATAGAATAATTTTATAGAATAATCAAAATAAGTTTTGATTTCTGTATTTTAAAGAATAGGTGAAGAAATCACAGTAAATTTAGGAAACCAAAATTAAAATAAAGTAAAATAAAAAAATTAAACATTGAGGAAATAGGAAACTAGCCCTAGGAAAAAAGATAGAAAGAATTGGTCTTATTTACCTGAAAAGAGACTGACAAGAGACTTAGTCAAGGTTGTGAAGGATAGTTTTTATGAGAATGTTGACTTTTACTTAGGAGAACATAAAGGAGCTGATTATAAATAGTGGAGAGCTAGGAGGATGACCCAAGGTTTTCTGTACACAGTATTTCCACAGTGGAACAGTTTCTCAACAACCTCTAGATATCTTCAAATATAGGATAAACAACCACTATTTTGGATGTGGATAGTAATTAAATCTACTTCCTGGGAAGGAAAAACTGGATCTGATAACTACTTTCTTTTCCAAAATTTGATTTTTGTATACTGAAGATTAGAGTTTCTCAAACTTATTTCTGTCTGAGGCCAGAAAGCAGTGTGACCACTGTGTTGAGTTTTGACACTCTCAGCCCCCTTGCTGGCCTTTTCACCATGAACAGCCTCCTCCATTTATTTCAGAGTATGACATCATCACTTCTTATGTATGCCATGAGGTACATTAAATACAAAAAACATGAGAAATCATTGACTTGGTTGTGTAATACACTGAAAAAGAGCTGGTATCTAAATACAAATATGTTATTAATTAACTGAAGACCTTTCGGAGGCTAAATACAACATGTAGATACACACATGGGAAACAGGACAGAAATGAGAAAATTAAAAAATTTACAGTCTTCAGTTTAGACTGTCTAGGTATTCTTTGGATTTTCCTCAGGAAAAGAACATTAGAGGAATCCAACTGGAACATTACAATGGCTTGGTCAATATGACAAGGTCTGTAACTTCCTGACAAGTGGTGATGAATCCCATCCGTTTTCGACAATCTGTACCTTGAAAATCTGGAGTGATATGATTCCAAATTTCCTTGACAGAAATACAAAACAATCTCTTGAGCTAAAGGACACAGATCACATCCATCATGTTTGACCTTTTGTTCTTTCCATGTCTCCAAATTGAATGGTTAGGAACTTTATATTTGATCATAACCAAAGTACAAAATATTTAAACATTTATTCATTTACCCACCATTCATTCATTCTTTTATTTAGGAAACATTTATAGCACTCATATTTACAGAATGAAATATTCAGTTGATACAATAAAACAGAAAGCTAATTAAGGCTATAAGACATATGTTAAAATAACTCTAAAAGAGTATAGAAGAAGAGGAATGAGGGTAGATTGGGAAATTAGGTTAGGACAATTAAAAGGGAGATGAGAAATCAGTACACAGCACATATTTCTGAAGATAAACTGCAGTCTTTCAATCAGTTAGGAGTACTTTAAGACTTTTCATGGAAGTTATTGATTTATCATTGGTCATTGAATCCATAAAGAGGCCTAAGTGTATGATCTCAACATTGATTCAAGGCTTATAATTCTCTCTCAGAGCCATTACTGCTGGACAATATGGCACAAATTAATGTGGATAGGAAAAGCTTTCTTTTTGACAGATGAAATGTCTATTTTAAATGGCATAAAACAGGCTTGAATCCCAAGTGTCCTCCTTTTAATTTTATAACTGAACAAATTGGTCGTCCTTAGATGACTTAGCCACAGCAAGATAAGCACCTCTCATGTGTTGATGACATGCTTTGCTATATGGTCATAAAAGTGGCTTAGACAAGCAATTAAACCTATTGACCAACTTATATAAGGAAAAGCTGCCAAATATTAATTTTCCTAAAACCAAAATGATCAGTTTTGGCAGACACACATTGACATCTAAATAGATAATATTAAACTCGTCTACTCAACTGATTGCCATAGGTAGTTAGTTAGTGTCACAATTTGTGATTTGTCTGGTTAACCCTTCATATGCAGACGATATCAAAATTAAACATTTTACAGAGACTATGTTAAGGATCTTCTGTGGTCAACAGAGACCTTTAGTATCTCTTATCCACAAATCTTTTTAAGATAGACATGCTCTTTTTGCCTTATGGTACAGAGATTTGGCATTTTCATCAATTCATACAGATGCTAAATTGCTTTGTGATAATTGTCCTTGATCTGTTTCAAAATGTTCACTTTGTTCACAGTTGTACACAAATCAACTGACTGTCCATTAAGATAAAAATATCAGAAAAGTCCTTTTATTTTACATAGAAACAGCTTCTTTGTCATCTATACATCATATCTTTTTTAATAAAAAAATGTGAATGATCTGAAGTGGAACTGGATAGTAATCTCAATTTTGAATTGGCCATTACTCATCATCCATCAAAAGCCTGGCTATTGATACTAAAAAGGATTATTGAAGGGATCCACCAATCACTCGTCTTCGAAATTCTCCAAAATGCAACCATATTTTGCCTCCAGTTTTCATCTAGGCTTATTATAAGAAGTAGCTCTATGTGAAGTTCTTTTTTAAAAAGGGATTTAAATTATATTTAAATTATTTAAATTATATATATATATATTTCAAAAACATTTATTAACATTTCAACAGGTTCAGGTATTACTGAAACTAGCATTTCTTCTTACTGGAAGAATTCATGGCTTCAAACTTCCTTAATCTGGGGAAAGAAACATCCAGACCCAAGAAGCCCAGGGAGTTCCAAACAAAAGAAACCCTAACAGACCCACACCAAGACACATTATAATTAAAATGTCAAAATTTAAAGACAAGAAGAGAATATTAAAAGCAGCAAGAGAAAAATGACTTGTTACATAAAAGAGAACTCAGTAGATTTTTCAGCAGAAATTTTGCAGGCCAGAGGGAGTGGCAGAATACACCCAAAGTTTGAAAGAAAATAACTTCAACAAAGAATACCGTAACTAGCAAAGCTATTCATAAGTCAAGGGGAAATAAAGATTTTTCCAGACAAGAAAAAGCTAAAGTTCATCACCACTAAATCGGCCTTACAAAAAAATATTAAAGGGACTTCTTCAAGCTAAACAGAAAGGGCACTAATTAGTAACAAGAACACATATGAAATAATAAATCTCACTGGAAAGGCAAATATATAATAAAAGTAGTGGATTGATCACTTATAAAGCTTGTATGAAAGATCAAAGGCAAAAGTAGTAAATATAACTATGATTATAATAATTAGTTAAGGGAAACAAGATAAAAAGGTGTAAATTGTGACATCAAAACATAAAACATTGGAGGAGAGAGGAATAATGTTGTCTTACAATAGGATCAAATTTAAGTAATGATCAACTTAAAACAGACTGTTATAGATATGTCGTTATATATAAGCCTCATAGTAACCACTATAGTAAAAGCCTATAGTAAGTACACGATATATAAATAGAAAGTACTATAAGCATACTACTAAAGAAAGTCATCAAACCACCAAGGAAGAACAATAGAAGAAGAAACAGAGAGGAACTACAAAAACAACCAGAAAACAATGAATAAAATGGCAATAAGCACATACTTTAAATGTAATAATTACTTTAAATGTAAATGGATTAAATGCTCCTATCAAAAGACATAGGGTGGCTGAATGGATTTTAAAAAAAGGAAACAAAACTAGCCCTTTCTACATGTAAATGGAATTCAGAGGACATAGCTATACTTAGTCAGAAAAAAATGACTTTAAAACAAAGACTGTAATAAGAGATAATGAAGGACATTACATAATGATAAAGTTGTCAATCCAACAAGAAGATATAACACTTATAATTATTTATGTGCCCAACACAGGAGCATTTAAGTATATAAAGTAAATTAACAGAGTTAAAGGAAGAAATAGACAGTATTACAATAATAGTAGGGGACTTTAATATCTGACTTATGTCAATGGATAGATCATCCAGACCGAAAGTCAATAAGGAAATATTGGTCTTAAATGATGCTTTAGACCAGATGGACTTAACAGTTATTTACAGAACATTTCATCCAAAAGCAAAAGAGAACACATTCTTTTCAAGTGCACATGAAACATTTTCTAAAATAGATTATGTGTTAGGACACAAAACCAGTCTAAATAAATTTAAGAAGACTGAAATTATATCAAGCATCTTTTCTGACCCCAATGATATGAAACTGGAAATTAATTACATGAAGAAAACTAGAAAATTCACGAATATGTGGAGGTTAAACAATATGCTACTGAACAACCAGAGTCATAGATGAAATTAAGAGAAATAAAAAATACCTGGAGACAAATGAAAATGGAAATGTGACATACCAAAATTTATGGAATGCAGCAAAAGCAGTTCTGAAAGGAAAGTTTATAGCAATGAATGCCTATATCAAGAAACAAGTCTCAAATAAACAACCTAACTTTACACCCCAAGGAACTAGAAAAAGAAAAATAAAGCCCAAAGTTAGTAGAAGGAAGAAAATAACAAAGATTAGAGTGGAAATAATTAAATCAAAGCTAAAAAGACAATAGAGAAGATTAATGAAACTCAGAGCTGGTCTTTTGAAAAGATAAACAAAATTGACAAACTTTCAGCTAGTCTTAATAAAAAAAAAAAGATAGAGGACTCAAAGAAATAAAATAAGAAATGACAAAGACGTTAACTGATACCACAGAAATACAAAAGTACATGTAAAACTACTATTAGCAATTACAGTAAGTTTTACATAACATGGTTGATAGGTTCTGTGACTTTAAGCAAAACAAAGTATAATGAAACCAGTTTTACCCACGTTAATTGATATTAACCTACTGTATATGCCAACAAATTGAATAACATAAACAAAATGAATAAGTTCCTAGAAACACACAATATTCCGAGACCGAATCATGATGAAATAGAAAATCTGAACAGGCCAAATACTATTAAGGAGATTGAATCAGTAATAAAAAAACTTCTCAATAAACAAAATTCCAGGACAAATGCCTTAACTGGTGAATTCTTCTAAACATTCAAATAATTAATACCAATCCTTCTCAAACTCTTCTGAAAAAAACAGATAAAGAGGAAACTCTTACAAACTCATTTTACTGGGCTAGCAGTATCCTAATACCAAAACCGAACAAGGATGCTATAAGAAAAGAAAATCACGGGCCAATATCCTTGATAAACATAGATGCAAAAATCCTCAATAAAATATTAGCAAACCGAATTCAACAATACATTAAAAGATTACACACTATGATCAAGTGGGATTCATTCTAGGGATGCAAGGATGGCTCAAAGTCTGAAATCAGTCAATGTGATATACATTAACAAAATAAAGAATAAAATCATAAGATCATCTCAATAAATACAGAAAAAGCATTGAACAAACTTCAACAGCCATTCATGATAAAAAGTCTCAACAAAATGGGTAGAAGGAACATACTTCGACATAATAAAGACCATGTATGACAAGCTCACAGCTAACATCACCCTCAATGATGAAAAGCTAAAAGCTTTTTCTCCAACATCATGAACAAGACAAGGATATTCACTCTTGCCACTTCCATTCAACACAGTATAGGAAGTCCTAGCCAAGCAATTGGGAAATGAAAAGAGAGAAGGGAAAGGAAGGGGAGGGGAGGGGAGGGGGGGGAGAGGAGGGAAGGGGAGGGAAGGGAAGAGATTTTCAAATAATTTTTCAAATAATTTTTCCTTCACCATCTTTATTTCTTGGTTTATGTCTCTTACTATATTAATGATTTTCCACTTAATTGTGATTTTTATTGTAAGTTGCCTCACATCACGTATCACTTTTGAAAGTGGGCAATGAATAAATGCCTATGAACAATATCATCTCTTTAACATAGATTTGGGTACTAGATTAGGGACTGTTTGGAGGAATGTCGTAAAAAGTGTGGTCAATGTCATACCTGGAAAAGAAAAACCTGGGGTATCTACTATGCAGATGCTTAGGTTTTACCCAAGGTCCACTGGATCTGAATCAAGGTGGGGACTGAAAAATCTTCATTTTTACAAGCTTCTACAGACTACAGACTGAGAATCCCAAAGTTGCTAAACCATCTTCAAGAGAAGGATATATCCTATGTTTCACAAGCATTGTCTACAGCTCTAATAGGGCACAAATTTAGATATTCACAAAGGACTTGATAAAATGAAGTGTGTGTGGCAAAGTGGTAAGCACTGCAAGCAACCCCAACATAAATAAGGAATCAGAAAATTATTGCCATGAACCATGTGAGTCATGGGGGTCTTGGCATCAGGGTGGCAGTGGGAACTAAAGTATTTAAACAGGGTTCCAAAATGTGGGGAAGAAAGACCACCATGACTTTTGTAGTCACATTTAGGGGATAAAAAATGTGAGACAGAGAGAGAAATCAGAGATGTTCCAGAGTTTAAATCTTGAACAATTAGGAAAATGTTTACTATCATCATCTGAGACAGAGAATTGTATAAAAGAGTAAAAAAATTACGAGTTTGGTTTTAAAACATGAGCTCCTAAGGAAACCATTAGAGCAAAGACAGTTGGATAAATGGACCTAGACCTAGAATTCCTGAGAAAAGCCAAGTCTAGAGATTAAATGCTGGCATTTTACACCTAGTGTGAGTTGAAAGTATGAAGTAGAAAATAACTCAGGTATGAACTAGAGTGAAAAGGAAACCTGGGGAAAGACCTTCAGTAGAGAAGGCAGAAAAGAAACAGACACATGTGTCAAAAAGTAAAAGAAGAGAATTGTAGGCTTCAGAAGTAAAAAAAAAAAAAAAAGACTTTCAAGAAAGGCTTCAAGTGCCAGCAGCTTCTTGTCAGGTAGGATTATAATTTTGAGAAGTTGCGGTTGAGCGGTTTTAGTAGAGTGGAGGAGGAAAAAGACTTTCAAGAAATGCTTCAAGTGCCAGCAGCTTCTTCTCAGGTAGGATTATAATTTTGAGAAGTTGTGGTTGAGCGGTTTTAGTAGAGTGGAGGAAGTAGAAATAGATTGCAGAGAGAGAATGAGTAGGAGGGATGCACTAGTATAAAACTTCTGAGAATGCGGATAGTATAGGATGGAGATATGGTGAAAACATGATATGAAAGCAGTATGGAGGGCAGAGCTGCTGCTAAATTCCAGGTGCCTTTTGAACATTAGGAAAATTTGATTCTTGCTCTGCTAGACATATTCCCACATGAGTGCTGTCATGACTTGGCCAGCAAAATGCTAGTTGGACTGTATCATGACCGGCCCCTCTAGCTGGCAGTATTTGTACAATGTATAGAGGCCACTGTCTTGAGTGAAAGCTTTTGATGTGAGCAGATATTTAAGCATATTTTTAGACCTAGGGGAAGTTGCCAATTGTTGGTAGGGCTGAGGGTGTCACGGAGTGTAATAAAGAGAGTGTAATAAAGAGACAGAAGAATAGAAATAACTGCTAGATGAAAATCAAAGAGTAAGGGAAGGAGGGAGGGAGGGAAGAGGAGGAGAAAGTAGCCAATAGCTTGGTAACAAAGTAACTTAGAACTTTGAAACAGTATTTGACCACACCTTCTCAATCTTGAGCAGAGTGGGATGTGGAGATGAGGGAAGTGCAAATAAATACAGAACTCTTTTCAGCAGAGTTGTTCATTATAGTGGTTCAGAGGTAAATTCTGAATTTTCTAGCTTTGTTGGCTGAAAACATTGAGTCAAGAAGCAAAAATACTCCAGTAGCCATAAGCAAAACTAGCACTCAGATCTTGGTCTTTAATGGCAATCCCTACTAAAAAGAACCATTTCTCTCTTCAGAGAAATGGCTGAGTCAATGATTGGGGCAGGTAGATACAGGATAAGACTGGAACTCCTTGTGATACCACAAAGTAAGGGATTGCTTAAAAAAATGTCAGGGACACTAGAGTTAGGTTAAAGAGGCTCTCACTAGCCAAATCTGGGACAATTTGAGCACCAAAACAAAGTACAGTAATGAATTATACATAATTGGGGGAAAAAAGGAATTTATATCTATGACAAATAGATAAGTAAATAGGGGAGAAGAGAGAGGTCTTACTTATGGTAGAATATCAAGGACCACCTGGAAATATGAACAGAGTAGTAGAGCTGGTAAATCATAATTTTGCAACATCTTGTAAGGATTGGATCAGACAAGAATTATCAATGGATGTTAAATACAGAGAAAATTTTGAGGAGAGGCAGGGTATTTTCATGAGTTTTAAAGTGTTTTCACACAAAATGATGAAAGTCAACATCACTGATGGGGGCCGATGGACACTGTGTGTGTCCAGATATGATACTCTGAGAAGGACAGAACATCACCTATGCAAAATTCTTGCTGAGAATGCATGATTTCAACTTAAACATGAGGAAAGATCAAACACAAAATGAGGAATAACCTATTTTTTAAAGAAAAAATCTATTCCTCGATATCATTAAAAGACAGAGAAAGGCAGGGAAAATGTTATCAGATTAAAGGAAGCGAAAGAGATAGAACAACTAAATTCTATACCCACACTGTGCACAGAAGAAGAAAAAAAATGCTACAAGGTATATTGTTAAGAACATTGGCAAATTAGGAAATGTGAACATACACTTGATAAATGTATTCTATCAGTGTAAATTTATAAAGTTGATAACTATACTATGGTTATGTAAGAGGAGATACCTGTATCTCTATTAGGAAAAATACAATGAAGTATTTAGGGATAAAAGGGCATGATGTATATAACTTATCTTCAAATCATTCAGAAAAAAACTATATAGATAAATGGATTGATAGATAGAAAATAACAAATCAGATGACCTAAAATATTAATGTTAGGTAAGCCTGTTTAAAGTATACTATTATTATTTTTGTGATATTTTGTAAATCTGAAGTTATTTTCTAGTAAAGAGTTAAAAAACAGTTGTCATTTGTTGTCATTTTAAATGTTTATAGTTAGGTGTGTTGCCAGGGTAAAACTCCAAAAATATGATTCAGAAACTCTGCTATTTTATAAAATATCTCTTGAAGATAGTGAAAAATGTTGAGGCAAATTTTTTCCAAACTGAGAAATTTTAAAGCTAGAATACCTCTGGAAAGAAAAGATCCATGTGAATAAAAATCACAAAAAAGAATGCTAGATATCATAGCAAAGCCCACATTTTCATTTTATTAAATTAAAATTTAATTTCTACTTGTACTTTAAAGAATTGTCTCTCTCCACCACCTCTCTCAGATATGAAACAAAATACATAGAAGAGAAATTACACATTTTAAAGTATTTCTGAAGCAAAATGTAATGATAAAAATGTATGTTCCTACTAGAACATTAATCTCGTCCTTTATAATTAACTATTGCATTTTTCTTTCATCAGGCTCTGACCTTTAAGGTGTTCCTGTTGTGTGTGTTTTTTAAATGCCTAACTTTTCTGGAAAATGTGCAGAGGTCATAATGAGGCATAATTATACACAGTATATAATTTTCTTTGGCCTTTTTCAAGTGCTAATTTAGCTATCAATTTTTCCTATAGAATTTTTATAAGAAATACGTTTTAAAATGAAAGTTTTCTTCAGTTTTGGCATGAACTATATGTTCAGATAAGAAATTTAGCAACATATGAAATCGAATGTTAAGTGAACACTGAAAAATAAATCCTTATTTATCTAGATAGAAAACAAGTTTCTAAAATAGCTTTTTTTCTCTCCACACTCTGCTTTTATGAGAAGGAAACAAATAATAACTAGACTACCTCTCTGGGCCTCAATCTCCTTATTGTAAAATGGGTATCATCAATCCTAGAGTATTGTAAGGATTAAATTGAGTATTTAGCACAGCACCTGGCACATAGTAAGCACTAAAGTGATAATGATTTATTTTATTATTATTTACATTGATTTAAAAAATAATATCCAAAGTGGGTTTATTGATTTGGGCTGATTTCCTATAACTACTCATTGAATATACTAAGCAATAATTGGTAATTATTATGGTGATGCCACATTATCAAAGATTAAATTTGTTTTGAAATTGTTTGAATTGCCATTAAGTCCCAGATGACTTCAGTAATCAGACTCTTGGGTGAAGAAAAATACTCTGGTGTTCAATCATTCCGGATCAATTGGAGTAAGTCTTCTTCTCTTTTTTAAAATTCTCCATTAAATACTATTGCATTGCTACAGAAAATGTCTTTTAATCTGTAAATAATTAGTAATTTTACTTAGTAAAAAAATATTTTTACATATAGTTTGCATGGAAAGATATCATTGGTAAGAAAATAATCCCGAACTTAGAACACTGATAAAAAGTATTTAGAACAGAGGCAAATCATGTACATGTAAAAAAAAAAAAAAAAATTATTTCCTGAAAAGGAGTTTTAATTTTATAAAACCTTGCTGTAAGCATCATCAGTCATTTGAGATCGGCAGGGATAAGAGCACCAATATGAAGACTGATTTGATTTTCATACTATTTTAATGACAAGATAAATTTCAGCAACTCGGATTTCTATATAAAAAGACACTTTAAAATAAATGAAACATATTTGCAAGCAAGCAAACACGCACACAGAGGGAATTATTTGTTTTGAATTGCTGACAGTGTAAGTAACTCGATCAACTAATAGAACCAGACTAATTCTATAAACCTTAGAGCATTTTTTATAAATCAGTGGTTTAGGGAATATTGGAGTTTAAAGAGGATCGGATGCATTTTTATGCTCCTAATGTATTCATTTTAGTCCTTGAATAAATTTTGCTGATTAATATTTGTTTTATGCCTGTAATGGCCCATTTGTTTATAGGGAGTTGGGATTTTTTTTTAATAGTAAGTTAAGTGTGAGGACAAAGAAATGTTTTAATAATTTAGTGTCATTTCTTATTAAATTGTGTATTTATTAACTTTTACTAAATTACTAACTCTATTATCATATGTCTTGATGATGGGAAAAAATACAAAAATTTATATCTGGAATCCTAGTCTAAATTCTCCACATAAAATAAATGAAGAAAGAGAAAGACTGAGGCCACAGTCTAGAAAGTCGATAAACACAGCCACTTATGTGGTAGAGACACAGAAGGTTTTGCATACGTCTGGAAAATCTTGACATCTCATATCGTAAGCTTCTGTAGTTAACAAGGGGTGAAATTACCTGGGCCAAAGCATCAGGAGTGGCCATTTCTCCGATGTAAATTTGAGGCCAAGTTTTCTTGCATTTTACATTTGCTTCCCTTTAATTTGCTATTTTTCGGAAGAACGTACTCACCAGAAAGATCAAGTTCTTTGTGGTCGTGGAACGCCTGGGGATGTACATCCATGCACAGGGGTGGCGATTCTTTTGTTCTTTGAACGACCTTTCCCAGGTTTGGGGCACTTCAATTCCATCAAGAGAGCACAAACCTCTACATCAGTGGTTATTAAACTTGCCGTCACAAGGATTTGTAACCAATAAGAAAGTACTGCTATTTAGGAATAATTTTTTTGTTTAAGTATACATTAGATTGGCTTCAAAGTTATCCATAGAGTGATATCGCTCCATTCAGTTGCATTAAGATTCCCCTCTGTGAGTGGGAGAGAGGAGGACAAGATTCTTTGCTCACTGGAATTGCTCATTAATGCTTGGAAAAAGCCTGCAAGTGTCTCACACATGTGAACATCTACCAAGTTGTGTGTGTTGCAATAAAAAAGAGACTGAGAAAAGTTGCTTTATGCAGGCCCTGGTTTACTTCAATACACAAGTACAAATAATCTTTGCATATTGTCTGCCTTGGTGAGGGCCCATTAATCAAAGATCAGAATCGCCTCAAGGCATTGGTAAAATGCCTTTGCCACAGAAACCTTCCTACTGTGGGCCTGACTTGCACACATCATTTTATTATTTTACTCTGGAAATGCAAATACATGACAAGCCTCATATTAAGAGGCCCTTGTTAAATCAAAGGTATGTAGTTGCTTTTTAAGAGGGAGAAAGTGGCCAAACACCTTTCTTGAGTGTCCTCTCTCTAGGTATGTGGCAGTGGGAGGTGGTAGCGCTGTCAAAGGTGAATTATGGGGAAAAAAGTAAAGGACTGTTACCTTTTGAACATCTTCTGTATAAGAGTGCCTACCTACGGCCACTGCAGGGTCTGTGAGAAATGCTTATTTCCTTGGTGAATTCAGATTACTTATGGCTGGTAATTGGGAAATGAAAGTGTATCTTAAACAATCTTTATCAAGGTTTTTACCTTTGTTTGGGTTGAAAAATACGTTTGAAAAAACTGACTCTAGCCTGGATTTAAATTTCCTTGGATTGTTTTAGAAAAACAGTTAGAGAAAGGATTCTACATTATTAGTGAATTGAAGTAAATTTAGGTTGTGTCAATTTTCCTGATGTTTTGATTGAACAAATGACTTAGTCTGTAATTGACTAATCCTCTAAATCAATCAAAGCCATGCTGTAGTAAGTAAACTAAATTTAAATCCTTAAATCAACTGTGGATGTGGAACAATCTTTAAGTTTATGAAACAAAGCACACTTTATTTTACTAAGGCAACATGAAACAGAAATTGAGAACTCAAAATATAGAAAGCAAAAAAAATTACAGGTGCTAATATGTTACATTGATTTAGAAATCTATGTACTTCTAAGAAAATGGTGTCAGCATTTAGACTACCATAAACTAGAGAAGGGAAAACTTTTCCTGTACTGGGCCAAATAGAAATATTTTACGCTTTGCAGGCAATATGGTTTCTGTCATAACTACTTAACTGCAGTTACAGTGCAAAAGCAGCCATAGACAATATGTAAACAAATGGGTGTGGCTATGTTCCAATAAAACTTTATTCATGGACACTGAAATTTAAATTTTATATCATTTTCACATGTCACGAAATATTTTTTTGTTTTTTTCCAATCATTTAAAAATGTAAAAACCATTCTTAGCTCAGAGGCCAAACAAAAATAGGCAGTGGGCCAGATTTGACCCACAAACTGTAGTTTGCTCACCCCTGCCTTAGTCTAATTAAGTATGAACTGTAAGAGTAAGTTCTGAACTTTAAGACATATCGAGAATGTCAGTGACTCATTTACTCTATTGGCTATTGAACATAATATCACCTATGTAGTATATACGTGACAAAAAGTTTACCCTGAGTTGAGTAATGAGAAAACAACTGGACACATCCAGATGTGCATCATTCCATAAAACCGGCCTGGAATCTTTAGAAATGTCAGTTATGCAAGACCAAATTAAAAAGGATAAAAGTGCAGGGTAACCATTCAAGACCAAAAAGACGAAACCTAAAAGCAATGTGTGGTCTTTGTTTGGATCATGGATTAAAACAGAAACAACTGTAAGAGGACATTATTAGGGTATTTGAAGAAATGTGAATATGGATTATCAGATATTGTATCAAGGTTACATTTCTTGGGCATGATAAATGCTGAAGGATTTACAGACTAAGTGTTATGATTTGCAATTTAATTTCAAATGGTGCAATCACACAAAAAAGCGTATGTGTGTTTGTAGCGATGTGAAGCAAATGTGGTAAAATAGTAACAGTAAATGAATCTGACTGATGAGTATGCCAATACGATTGTACTACTCTTTCAACTTTTATATGTCTAAAATTATTCAAAATAAAAATTGAAAAGAGTATAGAAAAAAATCATGGTTGAAAATTTACTCGGTTCAAGTTAGAAATATTCGATATATAAAATTATAGTGCTTGAAAAATAATGTAGTCATTGAAATTCTAAAATTATACCAATTTCATTTGGAAATTGAAATAATTTGACTTGTAAGTAATAGCTAAATGATTTGTGTGTTTGTTATTTTCAGCTCATTTGTTCCCAGAAATTATAGCATGGGTAAAAATCTAATCTGGATGAACCAAACACACACAAAAAACGATCAAACTCAGCTTCTCAAAAACCCCGAATTTAGATTGTTCTGTTGTTGCATAAGATGAATATTTATTCAGTGACCAGAAATCCGAAATATTTTTCCTGTAATTAAAACTTTCAAATACAAAAAACACTTCACTTCTTCTAGTTGTCAGATCCAGATAATTCAGCATACTATTTTGCTCACTAGATATTTTAAAATGTAGAGAAACTAGATAGGAAACAAAATTAATGAGTCATCATTTAATTTGGAGAAATCACTCTATTCAAGGACATCAAAGGCACTTTCACAAGAAAAACTGTAAACCTTTGTAGGCAGAGAAGACGTTTTAGTTGCCTTTGTATCTCTAATGCCAAACACAGTGCCTCACACAAGTAGCCACTCAATGAATGTTTGCTGAATGACTGAATGAATAAATGAATGAATAAATAAATGGAGGGGGGACCCTCCTTGCTTTATATGAAAACAGGTTAGGTTTGATTTGATGTAAGGAAAAGATTCAAGATGACTCTGGCACTGGACTGGACCACTGAAGGAAGTAATGGATTCTTACTTATTTACTTATTTATTTATTGAAATTTACAATAATAGAATAAACATATATCTTGAATATATTTTTAGAGAAAACTTACCACTCAAATGTTCAGATACTTTTCTACATATATGATGATGAAGACAGTTCCTCAGTTTCAAGGATTCTGTTAACATTCAGTTAGATTGAAATGGATCTAAGAATCATGACTTATGAAAGGCTGTCGAGGGAATTAAAGAACAGAAATCATAGCAGCTGGGAGAGGATGAGTAACTGGCCTCAATTATCTTCAGGGTTGCCATTAGAAAGAAAGTGTAGAAATACTCTGAGCAGCTCATCAGGAAAGAATTAGGACCAGTGAGCAAAATTAATGGTGGGGGAAGGGGGCACTATGCAGATTTTAGTAACCTAACAAATAACATTCTAATGAAGAGACATGCCCAACAGTGAGACAGCTTGCCTTAACAGATAATAAACCACTGTCACTGGAAGTGTGTAGACAGAGTTGGTGTGACCATTTTCAAGGGTGACTGGGGAGGTAGCGCCTACACAGAGCAAGAGATTGAGGCTATTTCATCTCTTCCGACCTGAAAAAGCACTGTTCAATATACCCGAAAGTCATTCTACAAATTCAGTGTTAATACTAAGTATATTAATAAACAAATATTTTCAATACCTCAAGGTCTTCAACGAGTATATCACAGATAAATAGAACATCATGGTCTGTTTTTTCTTTGAATGTTTTACCAGTAGATGTAGACTTGGCGTTAATTACCACTGAAGGAAAATTTACATTGTCTCGGCATATAAAAAGATGACATAACTCTGCAGAGCTCCAGAATGCTCTTAGCTATTTCAAAGATGCTAGGTTTGTTCTTTCTCTACATCCGGGACCACTATCCCTGTTATCCTGTTATCCTCCCAAGCCTGGCTTATTTTCTACAGCTGCCTCCTAAAGAGACATTTATCTCTAGTCTCTTCCTCCTGTAATCATCTTGAACATTGCAACTAGATGTCTGCCTAAAACCCCATGTGAACAAATTCCTACCTATTCAAAAGTCTAGAATGATTCATCAATTTAGAAATATGTATGGGAAAGATTAGAAGGGGCATGAAAATACGAATAGTCATTAAAATGGTAGAATTACAGACTAGCATTTTTAAATGTTCTTGGTATGATACTAATAAAGTTTTAGTGATAAATAAAATCAGGTGCAAAACAGACTTAACAAAATTTCCTTACTACCTAGCATATCACATACAAAAGCTCCAACGTGACTTTTAAAAAGACACTTCATTAAGTCTCTCAATTTACCTCTTCTCCTTTTACCCTTGCAGTCAGCTTCGCTAGCTTTCTATTGTCTAACTTTCTGCTCTCTTCTAACTCTTTTCTTCTTCCTTTTCTCTTATTGCTGCTTCTGTCTCTGTGCCTCTTTTACCACTTTGCTCTCTTCCTCACCAGCAGGACAACTACTGTTCATTTCATCCGTCACGTAGGTAAGCTTCCTGAGGGCAGGGCCGTCATTCATTCATCATTGCATTCCCTGCATCTAGAATAGTGCCTTGCAGCTAAAAGGTGTTAATGAACTATCACTTGAATGAATGATTGTCATTTCTATAACTATATGAATCTACAACACTCT
>NW_006431925.1:6262966-6269946 GCF_000325575.1 Pteropus alecto | reverse complement strand
CTTTCTTTTTGAAATTTGATATAAATTAATTATATATTATGTGTGGTTTTCTAACTGCATTACATCTTTTTCTTCTACATGTTTAAGCATATGTCTCTGTGGTTTTCTAACTGCATTACATCTTTTTGTTTACATGTTTAAGCATATGTCTCTCAAAATAAAATGATAAATGTCATCCATATTACCTAATTCGATACTTCAATTCAACAAATTTTTATTGAATACCTACTGTGTCAGGCACTTTAGTAGGCATTAGAACGTAAATTAAAAACTGCATTTAACAAGAGCAGTAAAGACCAAATGGAATAGTTCTTAGCTAATTTCCTTTACACAAAATAAATACACTTGAAAAATCTATCATCTAAATCAAAATAATAGTCAAATCTTCTATACTCTTCTATCATCTTTCCATCAAACCTATTCAAAAGAATCATATAAAATAAATATAAGATGTACTAGGTATCCTGAAATCCAACATTAAACCGTTAATGATAAGTAGAAATAAAAAATCTAGGATATGGTTTTACTGGTGTAGGGGAACTGGCATTTAATCATTTGTGTTCCAAGATATTTATAGTAATCAGGAAGATTTTGAAAATTGTGAAGGCTTAATGTGTAGTTTCTAGTTTCAGTAATTTTAAGCCTCTTATGCAATATAGACATTTTGGAAGCTGCTAAATGTTATATTTTTTTTTCCAGAACCAGATGCAGTAATTTGGTAAAGGATACAGGTAGAAGAGATCACTAATTTTCCTTTTCCCCTAATAAGCTATGTTTATTATGCCAATTTTAATTACCATGCAATCTAATGGATTTAAGGCTTATATTTTCCACATCACTAGACATCACAAACATGAAAGCATTTTATACTGTCATTATGCATCAATGTTTGTACTTGGTTATACATATATACAGAAATTATTCACACATCTTAACCTTGCTATTTCCTTCTTTCAAACCAACCTAATTTTACCATTAAAGCAGCTTTTTAATAAATGGTATAAGAAATACAGCAAGGCACACTTTTTTAAAAAACTTTTTCTCATTACCACCTCAAGAAGCATAAAAAACAAAACTGTTGTACATAATTTAATAGTAGAATGTCACCAGTTTATAATACACAACACCATATAGTTGTTTCTTGAAGTGCTGCATAGATTATTAGTTTTAAAATAAAATAAATAAAACAGCGCTTTTAAAAATTACTTAATTTTGATAAAAGAACCAGTGTTTCTTCTCTATGCTGCTCAAATCAAATGTTGGCCTTTTAGGTAAAACTCTTTCAATAAACATAGGCATCATACCATTACAAAAACTTCAGATTGAAACATGAAATTGGTCAAGTACTGGCAGGGGTTCATTCCAGACAGGTGAACTTAATGGACCATCAATTTGGTGAGCTGCAGATCTTTAAAGAGCAGATGGGGAAGGGAGGAGGCAAACAGAAAAGTCTTGCTGGAGAGGCAGGGTTGGTAGAGGTAGCTTGGGACAGGAATCCATGGGAGAACAAGCAGCTTTGCTGAACTTCAGAGACAGTCACCTAAAGAGAACCAGTGCACACATCCAGATCACAAGGCTCATGTAGACAAACCGCATTCGGAAGGAAGAGTCATCTTAGGAGAGGCCAGTGTAACAAATGGCAGTGACGTGATGGAACGGAGACCAGCCTGGGGTGGGAGTATGAGGCCACCCCTGAGTTGCAGCCAGGCTTATCTACAAGAAACAAAAAAGTGACAAGAAGAAGTTTCAGAAATGTCTGTTTTATTTGCAAAACCCAGACCTTTGAGGAACCACTGGAAGCTGCCATTTTGGGACAACCTGCTAATGTTTTGAAATAGAAAGACACATAAAATATAAAGTGATTTTAATAGCCCAGAGTTCACATGACTGACAAAAATGTTTCAGAATCTAGGTGAAAACTATATCGATTTTAAAAAGAAGGCATGGTCGTAAAGAAAACAAGAAAAATAATCGTTTGACATTTCCTCTGGATCTCATCTACTCTTGCCTGTGAACTCGGTTTCAAACACTCGACAGCCTCAAATCACTACGAAAATGCGAGGCTGCTGATGCCAAGCAATGCAGCAAAGTATCAACAGTGATACACAGACTGAGAACCTAGGCCCTCAGATTTAACCCTCCCCATCAATGACAATATGTGCAACAGTGGAAATGAACAACTCCTCTATTACATAGTGGTGAAATATTGATAACAGTGTGATAACCCCAAATGTTCCAGCCCCTTGACTATAAAAGAATATAACTGGGACATCTAGCTCAAATACAAATGCATTTCATTTAAGGTACAGACAGCATTGTGCAAATGAGAATGATTCAATTATGTCTGTACATTTGATGGCTCATATACAAATCTGTTCCAAACTCAGTTGGTTCAGCCTATTTCTAAATGGCTAAAATCAACCTGTTGAATGTGAAGAACAATTAAATTCCAGGTTTAGGCAATGTAGAATGCAATTACTTTAGGTCCTCTGACCAGCTCTCAGATAAAGCAGGCTTTTGCTTCTCTGGATTTAAGCTGAGTTCCGAAGTCTGATGTCAGGTTGCTTTATCGTCCTTTTAGAACTAAACACTCTCATTCTGTCTTGCTCTCTCTTTCTCAATAATCTTGCAAACTGTTTAAGAGCCAGAAAGTCTTTCACTAATATGGTTTGGCTGGAGCCACAGGAAGTTGAGGAGAGAAGGCAAGTTTAAGAACAGGGAGAGACAGGCAGGAACAGATGGGATGAAATTCGGTATAGCAAAATAATGCAGTCACTCAAGAAAGAGCATGGTGCATTGTTCAAATGCAGAGAACATGACTCATTTGAAATCTGGACACTGAGTAGGGAATCCTTAGGTGAGGCAAATCTGGTCTTTAAATGCCGGTATTTAAATTCTCTCGGAATAATCAATTCTTTCAACTTGGCCCACTTGAAAAGGGGCAGGCCAAATTGGCTGAGACACAGAACTGAGCTCTGTGTGTGTGTATGTGTTATGGGTGTTGCCCAATAAAATCTTCATTATTTAGCATGGCAGGGCTAGTCATTCAGAAATATTGGATAATTAAAAGAAAATACTTCGCATCTACCAGAACCTTGATTTATTAAAGTAATTTTAAAAGTAAATTTGATAAGATTACACCTGTATCATTTAGTGAAAAATGAATATACTATCACCAAGAGTACTTTCTTAAATGTGCTT
This sequence comes from Pteropus alecto, assembly GCF_000325575.1. Lineage (NCBI taxonomy): Eukaryota > Metazoa > Chordata > Mammalia > Chiroptera > Pteropodidae > Pteropus > Pteropus alecto. Next base: position 6,266,745 of record NW_006431925.1, on the reverse strand, counting down.
GGCCAGCTTTGGGTCATATTAAACACTAAGTGTTAATCCCATCAATAGAATGAAAATGTATGGTGTGTACATGAGAAATGTTTGCCTTTACGGCTCTCTTAGTTTGTAAAAACTGAGCAGCAGCACTTTTTACTGCATATGTGTATACTCGAGCATACATAAATACAAGTAATTGCCTAAAATCCAAAATCTAACTATCACCTTTGCAGAAGAGTAAAGTAAGAAACGCAATGGAGCTAAAAGTTCTAAAGGAAATAATACGTATCCTAAGTAAATACTGCCCCCCCTAACATGTACACACACACACACACACACACACACACACACACACACACACACGAGTAAAACGAAACTGAAAACCAGAGGAAGTCAAAAGGAAAAAATAAAAAGTACACTCTGGCTGCATGCAATGAGTTAAATTTTTATACCACAGGATTTATCCTGCATGAAGTTTAGGGTTAAATCATTCACCAAAGATCAGAGGCTTATGATGAGGATTATGAAGAAATAACTGTCAGAATACAGCAAAAAGATTAGTGCAAAGTACATCTCTTAGGCAGGTCCTAGGAGGCACTCCAGACATACATTATGTGCTTCCTCCAAATTAGGCAGAAATATCTGGATCTATCCAGTTACCTTTCCTTTGATGTGATTTGCTGTAACTGACCTCTCTATTTTTGTAGAAACATGACACAAAAATGAAAATACTGAAAAGCACAGCAGTGTGCCTGGAAATTGGTGCAAATGCATACTGTGTTAGATCATGTTAAAACTTCTCAACAATTTCAGTGGGTTTTTAATTAGAACACAGTCAATGAGAAACCTTTACAAAAATTTTTGAAAAAATTTTGTTACTGTTGTAGATTGTACTGCTATTCTAAGTTACAGCTCTTCTAGAGGAAATTACAATAATTTCATCATTTGAGAATTTATTTCTGAAAAAGAAAAAACAGTGAGTTGAATTTTAAAATTTTGGTGAATTTTATTATCCTATTAAAAAGAGCACTCCAAATGATGGTTTTCAAGTGGGTTAAAAAGTAGAGCTTTTTCTTTTTCTTTTTTGAATCTTGCGGGAAGAACAATGACAACAACTAAGCTTTTATAGACATGAAACCTCATATTTACCAAATAATTTTCCTATGTATCCCTGACATTTAACACTGAAGTCACGTCAACATTTTGAGATTAAATAACTTGTCCTGGCCAGTAGTATTTTAACAATGTGTAAATCTTTATACCCAGGTACCTGTACTAATGACTGGCAAAAAATTTAGGCATCCAGATGTTTTGTGTACGTGCTACTGAAAAAACAAAACAAAACAAAACTGATTAAGACTAGTAAATATGGCTATTTAAATGGCCCTAGGCTGATAACGAGTCACTTGGGGGCGATGTGAGTTCTGCAGAAGTAAAATCTGGCTGCTTCTCCCATTGCCTGGGATAGGGCCAGGCACTGCATCGCGGGGGCTCAACAAAATATTGCTGACTGGCAGGCAGGCTGGCTGATAGCTTTACACAGTCCTTGCCTGTAAAATGTGAGGGTTGTACAGATCCATCAGCGCATTCGCTTCCCGAAGTCAAAAGATGGAGCTGCCTACAATTTACATTTCATTTCAATCCTATGTGCATGTAAAGGAAAGAAGAAATCCTCGGAGTATTAAAAAGGGAGGAGTGCATCCTGGAGGTTTCTCCAGTGCCAGAGCTTCTGGAGCTCTGGATCATCACGACTGGTGACTTGAGGGTCACAGTCACATGATGTCAGGTTCAGAATGGTGTTGCTTTCAAGCCTTTATCCCCTTTCAGAGAACAGAAATCAGCCAGGCTCTACCAGTCCTTCTGCGGAGGTTGGCAGAGCCAACAGTACAACTGTTTCTCACAGAACTTGTTTTGAAACAGCTTCTAGAATTGCAGTTATTCTCCCCTAATGGTCAGTTTTACTGCATACTGATGGAGAATGTGATTATAGGGTGGACAATGTTTCACAGAAAATACATTTCTCTCTCTCCTACTTTTGTTCTCACTTGCAGCCAATTGTAAATAGAATCTGAAACTTAGAAAATTAGTTGAGCTATATTAGTAAGTAGGATGCCTTTCTCCAATTTTGCATACCGAGTTTATTTTTAGGGTATATATATGGTATAGATTCCCCCCTCACTCCTCATTTCTAGCAGCTCTACACAGAATCACACATTTTAATGAGCCTAGGGCACAGGTGTTGCAGGAAAAAAAATAATGATGTTTGCCATTCATCTTTCAAATTAAATAATGTGTTTTTAAATAGTAACTTTTTTCATAATACATTATGGGAACAACATTTATCTGTCACATTTTAAAAGATGTATTTGTAATAAATGTAAATTACTTTTAGAAAATCAGTAATTAGGCTCATCAAAAAATAAACAATCTGCCACAAAAAAGATAATCTTTAGCATAGTTAAGTATAATAACTGTTATTTGAATAAGTTAACAAATTAGGGTAGATTGCTTCTGTAATTCATTTCCTATAGCACAAGTTTAGGTTATAGCATTAAGCTTCTGGAGTGGGGGTGGAGATGGCATTCGGCACCTCTCACTTTGGTGAAATACAAGTCTCACATTCAAAAGCTCAAATTTTCTTTAAACTTGATTGAGAAAGTACATTTATCACTGGGGCTTACGAATGGGAAATAACAGAATTTTTGTGTCACTCTTAGAACCAGATCAACATCTCAGAATTATCAATCAATAGCCGTCTTATTAAATATGAGTAGAATGACTTTCTTAAAAAATTTGATGAAAATTAGCCTGTCACCTTCAGGCAAAATTCGAATATTCTGTTTTTATCAAACGCCATTAACTTGTCCTGTATTCTTTCCGCGTTTGCTTTTTGGGCCTGTGTCTCAGTCTCTGTGTGGATAAGTAAGAGCCTCTTCTTTAACATCAACTTTCCCCTCCTGTTTGAATCCTCAGACTTGGCCGTGATTAGGAGTTGTGACAGCACAGCCTTCCACTGAGAAACAAATGTGACGATAGTTAGTTTAGACAGAAACATAAAAGGAAGGCCCAGATCAGGAGATGCAGCCTTTAACCTAATCATTGTTCATCTTCAGGCACTGAAAGGAGCGGGCGGCTCTGTGTGCAGGAAACTGAAGTGGGGAGCGTTGTCATTGTGCATGCATTTTGATCAGAGGGGATGAATTGCAATTTGGAGAACCATTTTCTCTTCCCTTGATAGAAGAATTTGAGGCCCTAAATTACTTGGCTACTTCCTCAAATTTTGTATTCTTCTTGCCAGAATGATGTAATAAGATGTCTACAAATGTCATTTGTGACTTTTTCCCCCATTTGCTCCACAGTTACTTGCATTGTTGGGAGTATTTCTTCCACCTAAACGTCTTATTCAGATAAATATTTGCCATGACCCAGTCACTCTGACTAGTCTTTTTTCCTATCATGGCTTTGTTGACTCAAACTCATATTTTAAGTATGTGTGAGTGTGTGTGTGTGTGTGTGTGTGTGTGTGTGTGTGTGTATTATGCATATAATATATATGCTAAAATATTAAATATATATTAAAAACACAAGAACTATACATACCTTTCAATGAGATGATTTTCATGCTTGGAGAGGGTTACATTCTACCTATGCATATTTATATGTCGTTCTTCATCAAGGTTTAGAAGATTTTCTTCACAGGTTAAAGTTTTGGGGTTGGGACACAATGCAGCCTTGTCATTTGGCTGCTTTGCCTTTGAGGAGAGTCCTGGAACTCTAGAGTTGTCTGAAGCAGCATTACGCTC
>NW_006431925.1:6212043-6262924 GCF_000325575.1 Pteropus alecto | reverse complement strand
TATTTTAAGTATGTGTGAGTGTGTGTGTGTGTGTGTGTGTGTGTGTGTGTGTGTGTATTATGCATATAATATATATGCTAAAATATTAAATATATATTAAAAACACAAGAACTATACATACCTTTCAATGAGATGATTTTCATGCTTGGAGAGGGTTACATTCTACCTATGCATATTTATATGTCGTTCTTCATCAAGGTTTAGAAGATTTTCTTCACAGGTTAAAGTTTTGGGGTTGGGACACAATGCAGCCTTGTCATTTGGCTGCTTTGCCTTTGAGGAGAGTCCTGGAACTCTAGAGTTGTCTGAAGCAGCATTACGTTCTTCTGGCATTCCAGACTCACCTGGGTATTTCGAACTTTCTTTTTCACTGGCCAGCCTTGAAGGATTAGTTGAGTCTGAGCTTTCTGCACAGACACTGGAAGCTTGGGGTATACCACCCACTTCCTTTCCAACGTCAGATTCTTTCTGAGGGAGAGGACTTGAAAGAATCACTATGTCTGCATTATCAGCTAAGAGAGAAATATCACTGGACCTAGAAGAGCCTGCTACTGCTTGTAACGGCATTGCAGCCTCGCCGGGAACTGTGGGTTCATTTGGAAGAACGCTGGAGGAGGAGGGCACATCTCCGTCGGGGTCATCCTCGACACAGGCCTCGAAGAAGCATTCGATGTCCTCCTTGTCTTCCAGGCCAGGGTCAGTAACGTCCAGTGGCAAAGGAGTGTTGCTCTTCTCTTCCATGTAATTGGTGACCTCCCCACAATCACTGTCATGAGATGAGAGCGATAAGTAGGAATAAAAGTCCCCTTTTCTCAGCTGGATGGGCCGGTGAGAATGTTCCAACACTTTCTCCTTGATTTGCGTTAATGAAGTAGGAGTAGCTGCCTCATTTTCAGGTTGAGATTTACTTTTTAGGGCAGTTGAAGCCATGTCAATGATTTCCTTAACAAAGTCACGTACTGAAGAATCTTCGGCATCCTTTTGCTGGAAAGCATCTGGCTCACAGTCACAACAGGAAATGTCGCTGATAGAGGCATTGTCCTCTGTGTCATTTTGCTCAGGTGCTGGGCAGCAACCAGCAGATTTTCCAGCCATACTTGGTGCATCATTAGGTGAAGACTTCGGTACATCAGAGTCCTGACTATTGATAAGTCTGGTTTCTGAAGGCCGTGCTTGGCAAGACTTCTCGGTGGGAGGAGAAGCAGCCCTTTGATTTTCAAAGTAGTGGTGGTTTTGACATTTCTTTGGAAGATGTTTAACAGTATGGAGGGCAAATTCCTTTCCAACCATGTCTGAATCATCTAAGCTATCCATACACGCTTTACACTTACAATGCTCACTCTCTGAAATCCTCTTCCTGGTTGAACCAAGATTTTCTGATTCCTTTGAAATTCCATTAAGTTTGTCCTTCTGTCTTTCTGGAGTACTTTCAATATTGCCATTTTCCATGTCAGCCACATATGGATCTTTACTAACTTTGAAAATATTTTTCTTGTTTTCACCTTTCGTCCCTAACTCATGGGTATGGGATAAATTCTTACCATTTCCATTATTTTCTGAGAGACGTTTTATGGAGCCATTTAGAAGGGCCTCGATGTTCAGGGTATCGGCGGGATTGGTCATGTCACTACTACCTACACCCTTACTGCACTTTATTTCATCACTGAGATTACACTTTCTCTTATCTCTTGTCAAGGAAAACTTTGGTCTAATCCAGGTCTGCAGTTCATTCTTTATATAGTCCAGCCCTGACATCAAGTTGCATTCTTCATAAATTTCATCGTCTGTTGCAATACTGGAGTCGTCATCTTCATCTTTGATGCACAGCTCTTCTTCTGTCAAGGTGAGGGTAGAGCTGGAGAGGAGGTCACTGTCATCTTCATCATCAGTGCAAGCAGAGGTGCAAGAGACATTAACGATCATGCTGACATTGACGTCACTTTCATCAGCCACTGAACGAGTCAGGCGCTTCCTGAATGACGCGTTTGATTCCGGGACCTTGTTCTTGTGTAACGCAATATCTTCTGAACAAAGAGAGAGCTCGTCACTGCTGCTAAGTTCGGTAAGAGATGCGGGCGAGTCTTCATTGATAGAAGATGCTATGTCCAATGACAGCTGGCCAGTAAAGGACATCTTTTGGGAACTGCTTTGGAGAGTGATATCAGAAACACTTCGCTTTATCTTTTGCTCTGAGGGGCTCTGGATATTCTCCAAACGATTCAGGAGATCTAATGTCCTTTTACTCAGTTCACCAACTGAGCCACTGCTCACGCTGATGTCTCCAGAGCTGTGACAGCTAAAAAGATCTTCATTGCTTTTACAGGATGTCAACCAACTTTCTAAAGAAGTACTTCGCTGGAGGCTGTCGCTGCCATTTTTAAAGATGCCCGATCCAAAGAAATCACCCCCCGGAGAAAGGGACTCAATAGATGAGCTATGAGATAAAAGGGAGAGCTGTTTGGCATTCTGCATGCCAGTGAATGTCTTCTCTGCATCACCACTTTTATATGAATTGCGATCCATTTCATAGGATGTGTGTGCCAAAATCCTTTCATGGAGGGGTGCATCTGGTTGTAACTCTGTAGCCTGATGTTTAGATTTACAGGATTTTTTATCGAAATAAAAACCATGAAGCAGGGGATCTTCCACATGTGCTTTTTCACTTTGTGACTGTTTCATTATCACTGGTAATTTGAGTTTTGAGCCTTGGAGGTACGAGTAATCATAAAATGTAAACACATCATGTTTTCCTTGTAATTCTTCTCCCAAACAATCAGGGGTATGTTTGGTAACACTGTTTAAATCTCCGACTTTTCCATTTATACAACCCACTAGTGAAATGGACGACTGAGAGCTATTTGGAGGCTTAACGCATTCATCCTCATCTTTAAATTTTTGCTTTACCACGTTAACTGAATCTCCCGTTTGTGGGTCCAGATGTTCAGTTTCAGGGTTACTTGGGGACCCATCTACCGAATTCAGCAAGCACATTTCCGAATTGGTAGTGGTTTCGGTGTCTCCTTCACTGACGATTCCACTCTCACTGCCCGAGTTCTGGCTCATGTCTCCTCCGTGGCATGGGCAGGGCTTCGCCAAACTGGAACCCCCTAGAAGATCTGGCAAAGATTTGGTAGATGAAAATGAAGAGTCTTTACTGAGACTCTTAGTTAAAACACTAGGCTGTGGCATGCTGGTGAACTTCGGATTGCTTTTCAGGAACGGCAGGTGCTTGTCTTCATAGAGCTCCACATTGTGGAGGCTGTATACCTGGTAAATGTGTGGACTGGAGGGGGCGGTAATGCTTGAGGCATACTGAGAACCCACATCGTCGCCTGCCTCTTCTTCGTAACCAGGGTCCTCACTACCTGCCTCTTCAAGTTTTAAGGAAGGCATGACAGGTTGGGGTTCTTGATCGAGGTCATTTAATTCTTCATTCAAACTAATTAACTTGTTACTTATATCAGTTTCATCCCATTCTAGGGCATCCTCACTGGTCCCATTAAGGTCCATCAAGCCAGGATCAATCACATTCAAAGTCTCCTGTGTAGGAGGAAGAAAAGAAGAATTAGGGAACACAAGCATGAAAATGTTATCCTTTAAAAATCTCTTGGAAGAGTCAGAAAATAAATTTGCCCCAAGCATAGATTTGAAACATAGCATAATTATCAGCTCTATTCCTCTCTGGAATAACATCCAAAATTATTGAAATAGGCTTTTCTATCAATAGTAATTTGTCACTGAAGGCAATAACATAGATTAAAATGTAAGATTATTACAGTCAAAGTGTAATTTATGGAATTAACCGTTTCCTATTGATTCATCTACACTTTTAGCCTTGAATTGAGTGAAGATAAAACTGTCAGGTAAATGAAGATAAAAAGAAAAGAATAGCCCACGATATCTCTTAAGGTATATTCTGTCTGATACTGTTTTAGTTCTAAAATCCATAGAGGAATACTATTTGTAGCCGCATATGACAAACCACCTCTTGCTTCTATTCCTGGATTCTCCACTTGAGGCAGTTTTTGCCTAGGGAAATAGAATAGAGCCGTAGCCACCTGTAGAGCTATTCATGGTTCAGAGGCTGTCCCATGTCCATCCTTTCCTCTGCCTTCCCCTTCAGGGCAATGCCTCCTTAGAATTGGGCCCAGCTCTCCATCAGACCCAAGATGAACAACACTTGATTGGTTCCCTCACCTACATCTTCCTGGACCCTGAGTCACAGGCGCCAGGGCTCCAGGGCAGTCCCTTAATCACAGTTCTCTCAGTTCCTTTTTTCCTCCATCTCTGTGAAAGAAATTCCACTTTGTCCCTTGTTAACTTGTTTCACCATTGTCAGCCCTGCCCCTTATCTCTTACAGGTAGGAAACTCCCCCTCTAGCCCACCTCTGGCCCTAGAATAACAACTATCTGAAGACTTTCCTGACTCCCAGGGAAGTAGTCCAGATTCTCTCACGCTGCTCTCTGCCTGAACAGTTGGGACCCTGGATCTTTGCTTGGACTTCTTGGTTTTAACTCTGTTTAGGTAGAGCTTGACTCATTCTGGGGTGTAGTAGCTGAATGGACTCCTGGACTCTGTCCAGATCCCTTCACCATCCTCACTTGCCGTCCAGCTGTCTGGATTCATGCTAGAGCCAAGAGAGGTGATGTAGGTACTGCAGGCCCTGCCAGGCTCAATGACAGAAGAAACTCAGAACTTTGCAGTTCAGTTTCTGCTTATGCAGGGTAGCCAGGCAGAAGAGCATGACTCTAGAACTATGCAGAGTCACTGAAGTACTGATTTTGCTGCTGACTTGCATGGCCTTGGGCAAGTTGCTTAACCTATCTGAGCACCAGGCTCCTCACCTCACTTGATAAAGAGGGCTAGTGTTATCTAACTTTGAAGAAAATTCTGAGTACTAAACAAGCTAATGCATGTGAAGGGCTGAGAAAGCAGTCAGTATAAGGTAGCCATAATTCTTAATGCATATAGAATTGCTCTGGAGTGGCCGTACGGCAATTCATAAAGGGTTCTTCCTGCCTATCTCATTCTCTCCTTTTCATCATCCCTTTCAATTTGCTCTTAAAACCACGAGGGATTCATGACAGGGTAGGTAGAGAGAAGTGTCATAAGGTATAACAGGTCAGCATATTTGCATTACAATTCAGATTTAACAGTCTGGTTGAAAAACAAGCCATAATGACTTATTCCTCAGTAGTGAGAAAAGGGTTTCACCAGCAACACAATTAGCAGAACTTTCTTAAATCTGAAATCTTCCTAAAACTAATATTCAAAGGATACCACACAAACCCATTAAGTATAAAATACCCACTGGAACTTTATTATACTGGATATGTAAGAGATTAAGTTTAAAAGAGTCCAGTTACAAAGTAAACATTAATTAAGGGATATTTTTAAATTTTATAACAAATCTTTCCTGCTGCCGATGTTATAGCAGTTAATTTATTTTTTAGTATACCCACAGTCATCACACTCGCTTAGGTATGTAGTACATTCACTGTGATGAATTTTTATTAGAATTTCTGTTTATTCTTTGCTTGCTGATAAAGACAGGACTAATGACCGGTTAGCATGGCTAATGAATGTTAAAATCTTCAGCTGTAGAAATAATCAATCAGTCTAATCAAATAGTATATTAATTTCAAATATATCTTGGCTGACACTATACTCTGAGAGTGCTAATAAATAATTGAACCAGTCTTTCCAAGAAGCTCTCTTTGTAACTCTCTGGTTAACTTTAACATTTAGCAGCACAGATTTTCCATGAGAGTCCCAAACCCAGGGGCTCACACTAGATGCCGGAATTATGCCATCTGGAAGTATGCTGGGAGCTTAGCCCAAGAAATGCTGGTAACTCGGACTTGTCTTCCATGACAGTCATTTTCTGACCAAATGCTTTACAAACGCAAGCTGAAGAAAGTACAAAACAGCAATAGCTAAAAGAATAAATACTTTGCTCAGTAACGTAGTTGGAGTGGAAAATTTCCATAAAACATAATATTATCCTTTTTCATTCTTAATTTTCTCCTCCTGTAAGTCTTCTTAAATTTATTGTAATTTCTGAAATTTTTTTGTATGTCAATTCCAGGGAGTATCTGACAAGATTCATTAGTAAATCATTCACTTTAGACTTTACACTTTACGTATTAAACAAGTGCTACTCACTCTGCCCTCACTCACTCTCTTCTGTTGTGAATTAAATTCTGTCAATATTTTCAATAAAATCTCCATTTCCTCAAGATTTAACCTCAAACATGAAGTGTAACCTGGGGGCAAGAATGTGGGGAAAGTTTCCAATAGGAAGGACATTAAAATATTTATATAACTAAACAGTTGTCTTTGAAAAAAAGATTATACACAGAGAGAGAGAAAGAGAAATATAACTCTAACTGGTGAGACAATATTTGGTTAAATGTTCTCTTTGATGATAGCCCAAGATAGTCACAAGCTAATTAAGCAATTTTGTTGTTGTTTTTCTAGATGAATTGTCTGGGACTTTTTAAAAAGACACATGTGTTCCTGTCTTTGATAAAGTGACAAATCAAAACTGGATGAGCTGGTAAGCTCTGCAGTCAGACTGCCTGGGTCCCAAGGGGATTGTAGGAGAGGAGAGGTTGGGAGGTGTGGTAACTCATTTCCCTCCTCTTATCCCACATAGAAAAAAAGTGGATATAGACAAAATCTAAGAATATTTGACTAAAACTAAAAGGATGGTAAGTAGCACTTAAGGTTCCTTTAGAGAGTCTGCAGTTCAGAGATAATTCTGAATTAAATTCATGTGTGCAAGGGTCTTTAATTCATAAACTTGCTTAACTGGTACAGAACTTTGGCCTCTATATTGATAATCGTATATACACACATCTTTACAGATCTGCTCAAGAAATAAGTGGCATTAGCTAGTGCTGGTTTATTTTTATTCTTGGAAGCGGGTTATTTATATTAACACAATATATACAGAGAAAGTAACTAAAAGCGGCTAGAGAAATGATGATGATGATGATGAAAGACCCAAGATTCCAATTACAGCAAGTAATACATATCCAAATGAACTCCCCACTGTACTTGTATGTCTTTGAGTTAGGTTTCCCAGAAACGCATTTCTAGTATTTTCTTAAATTTTTAAGTTAAATGGTGAGTTTTTATAAGAGATAAGAAACATGTTATCGGCTAAAGAGTGAAGATGAAAGAAGATGGCATTCAATAAAACAACTCAACAGAGATCTGATACAGCTACTTCTGGATTCCTTTAATTTCCTTTAGAAAGTTGCATTACTGACAATCTAAAGAATTTCAAAAAAGCAGGATGAAATGAATGTCCCACTCAAAATTTTGGTGCTCAGAAGGGGCAAAACCACTAGGAAGTCTTGCAGTTTATGTTCTCCCTGTTTATTCTAGATCCAGCAGTCTACTGAGCAACACCACTTGCAAAGCCCTGGGAGAATTGATTTATCTGTAGAAAAGCAGAATACATCAAAAACATACAAATAGATAATAATGATAAAAACATAAACAGAATTCATCATAACTGAATAAAGATATGTATATTAACCCTAAGGGAAAAAGCAGGCCACACAGAAGTTTGAGGGGGCGATGAATAGCAGGGAGAAAATACTATATAGGTCAGGGTGGGGGAATCAATTGAAATGAGGGGCAATTCCAACATTCATATATTCACTCTGCTTTTTTGATGCAATATTTTCCCTAGCGCCTACCTCCGAATCTGAGACCAAAGTGTCTGAGTATTACATGCATATTTATTTTCTCAAATTAGACTCACGTAGAAATTTTTTTTTAAACAAAAACATCAACAACCGTAACAAACAGCTAGTCCTCAGAAAATGGAAAGACAACTTTGATGAGAACTTGAAGTCTGTATTACTATGACTCTTGTTGGGCAGAGACTAGATTCAGAGCTAGCAAGAAAAAATATAGATGAAAAAGGAAATAGGATTAAAAGCAATGATGTTGACTGGTTATCAACCATTCTGAGATTTGGGCTAGAAACTCAGACAGATCTGGGTTTGAATCCTGGATCCCACTCTGATGTGTTAGCAGTGTGATCATGGACAAGTTATTTAATATTTTATGCTTCAGTTCCATCATTTGTATGTCCACGGTAATCACAGTACATTATATCTACCTTGGACGTTGTCAAGAGCTGTAAATGGGAAAATGTACGTACGGTGCTATGGTGAGGGCGTGGTACATAGCAGGGATATGGGACTGGCAGTTCTATATTCCCTGTGCTGAAGTGAGAAGAGAACAGTACAGCTAACTGTTAAGGAACTGTAACAATGTTTGCATTAAGACTGGTGGTTGATTGACGAATCTCTATAGTGCAACCATGTGCGTGTAATTCAGTGAAATAAACATCACTTAGTTCCCTTACTCACTCCCACTGCACTGCAAATGAGGTGTAGGTTTGTCTTTGCATGTCTTGACTATGCTTATCCTTCAGGAATAACCAGATGAGAAAAGACACCTCCCCAAGCCTCAGTAAGGCCCATAGCTCAAGAACTTTCTATTTCCTGAAAATAATCTTTTGTTTAAAAAAAGCAAGTCCATTGTCTGTGAAATTCTATCACAACTGACACATTACAGCAATCAAATACTGCTCACTATCTCTCAGATTGACAATAATGTTAAAGTAACTTGTCTCAGCTCAGAAAATCCTTTGAAAGTCTATCTCACACTAATGATCAAAAACTGTTCTAGTGAATGCTCTTTTGCAATAATGAAGCTGATCAGAAACTCAAAACCCCAGGTCATCTTACAAATATCACTAAAATGCTTATCAACATGGACATATTTCCTAGCCTGATTACACAGATATTTCTGAAATAATTGAAAATAAAAAATCCATTAGCTGTTGTTTTAAAGTAAGTTTTATAATAGCAAAAATTGCCTTAGTTCTCAACAGAGAACAGAGACAAAAGTGAGTCCAATATTGGGAAGTAGGGGTTTTCCTCTCAGATATATACTCCATGGGGCTCTTTCTGTTCTGTCTCCATTAGAGCCTGAGTACCTAAAACAGTGCCTGGCAGAGAGTAGGTTTAAAACAAAAAATACTGAGTGAATTGCAGGAATAAAGACTTGTCCACGGTCTCACGAACTGTTGAAGGAATCTGGGAGAAAAAGTCCTTAAGTTAAACTCTGCCATGGCAAAGCCACCTGGAGAATTTCTGACTTTCTAGCTGGTGCCACCTCTGAGTTATAAAAGTTAGTAGCCTCAAAAACATTGTGCTTCTTTCAAGAAGCCAGACAGCAAAAGTCATATACAGTTGACCCTTGAACTATGTAAGGGTTAGGGGCATTAAACCCCGTGCAGTCAAAAATCCATGTATAACTTTGACTCTCCCAAATCGTAACTACTAATAGCCTACTGTTGACTGGAAGCTTTACCGGCAACATAAACAGTGAATTAACACATATTTTGTATATTATTATATACTGCATTCTTACAATAAAGTAAGCCAGAGAAAAGAAAATGTTATTAAGAAAAAGAAAATACATTTACAGTATTTATTGAAAAAAAAAATCCATGTATAAGTGGACCCATGCTGTTCAAACCTGTGTTGGTCGAGGGTCAACTGTATTGTATAGTTCCATTTATATGAAATATCCAGACTAGATAAATTCATAGAGACAAATGAAAATTGGTGGTCCCCAGGGGACTGAGGAAGGGGAGAGTAGGAAGCAATTGCTTAACAAGTGTGGAGTTTCCTTTTGGGGTGATGAAAATGTTTTGGAACTAGAGGTGATAAGTTCACAACATTGTGAATGTATTAAATGCTACTAAATTGCTCTCTTTAAAATGATTAAGTTTATGTTATGTTAATTTCACATTAATTAAAAAAGAAAAAGTAACAATATTCCCCAGTCCTGTAATACCATCAAACATAACAAGACTTCATCACTCTATTGAGGACCTTGCTTAATAAAAATATTACGACTGATAATACTTCTGAATTCATTTACATCACTGTGCATGTATTACCAATAAAGATAATTTTTATTACAGACTTCTTTGTTTGGTCTGCATTCATGCTCATCATTCTCAGAAACGCCGAAGAGAGGAACATCCTGTGTGTAATACTTCCCTTAATTCAACTTCACTCATTTTGAGGCAACAGTCTCTTTGAGGAGAAAAAAAGGAGTGTGATTAATAGAGCCCTTGTTTGCTGAACCCCTGGCAGGATCACCAGCGACCTTCTGAGAGCCCAATCCAACTGCATCTCCTTTGGCCTTATTTTACTTATTCCTCTGTAGCATTTGATTCCATTTTTCTTGAAATTTTCTTTTCCTTTGATTACCCTGAGGCCGAGTCTCTTTATAAATCCTCTTCACCTGACTATTAAATGACAGTATGTCCCACAGTTCTATCTTGCCCCTTTTCACCTCACAGACTCCTCTGCCATGTGTTTAGCTGAATGAGATCTGATCGTCTATTATTTTGAAGGGTATATAGGCTACAATGAGGAGAAAGGAATTCAGAGAAAGTGCTGGGGGAGGGGGCCACTGCAAGAAGAAGGAATAGTAAAAAGCAAAGGTGGATGGGATAGAGTCTTATGGGTACCTTCAAAGGAGTGGTGAGCAACTAGCAAAAGAAACATAGAGGAAAAGCCAAGTAGAACTGGTATAATATTCTGGGAGCTGAGAGAAGGAAATCTTTAAAGTCATGGATGGTTAAGAGTGCTATAGTCAGAAAAGATAAGAAGAATGGGAGGTAAAGGAAAGCCACTGAATTAGCAAGAAGAAAGTCATAGAGTGGCTGTTGGGTGAGGAAATGAGACAGGACGTGCTAGAGAGCAGCCTGAAGGAGTCAGGTTTCACCGTGAAACAACTGTTGAAATTGGGTGCCTGGTCCCGCCAGGTGCTATCCACTGCCTTTCTGGGCTTCTAGCAGCTGTCTTGGAAGGAGAACAGAGGCAAGAAGCCGTGGAGGCCCCAGACTGGATAGGAAACTCTTAAAGTGTTTTAACACTTCGTCCCTCGACAATAGACACAGTAGTCCATCCTAACTCTTGTATCTATTTAAAACAACAAAAACAACAACAAAAATCATATTTAATACTTTTAAATTAGACTTTGTGTGTGAAGAATATGTTTGCCAGAAACTTTAAGGAAGCTGTAGGAAGGAATTCCACAGAAGAAAGGATACACTTCTTTCTTCCCTTCCAGTTTCACTGGAGGGTCAGCCTCAAAGAAGTGATATTTCGATTAAAAGGCAATATGTTTATGGCAATAAATTAAATAAAGTTAGATGCTGTCACAATTTCTACATAACTTTTAGGTGTATGAACCTCAGTGTTGGGAGTATTAAAGCTAGGTGGCAACAAGTGAATGCTTGCATCAACCTATGTTTTTCTTAAACAAGTTAATTATTGTATAAATAATTATTCATACTTGTTAAGATTTCACTGTAGGAAACAGTTACTTTCCCATGCAATGCTGAATGTTTTACTATAACTAGAAAAATAACCTACTTCTTCTGGCAAATAAATTTTGACTGTTGCATTATATGTAAACATATAGAAATTTATATTATACTCAGAACAGACTGAATAGGAAAACTAATGTATCTTTCTCTTCTTAGTCACTATTTTGTTTCCCTGAAAAATTTCCCCAGAGTTTCAAGAAAGTACCTAAATTTTAGATTGTTTTAAAATGAACTAAAAAAAAAAAAAAAATCTTAGGAAGAGACTTTTAAATAAAAGGAATTTATTTAATCTGACATCTTCAGAATCATGTCAGCTAAAATCAAAAGAAAGTACTAAAGAAAAATAACCTCAATAAAGTTATAAAAACCCAACTACAATAAAAATAGTAGTATTTTCTACATTCTACCCTATGGTAAATCTATTCGAATAACAATGACAGATCCACATGCCAAGTTACATAAACAATTTTTTTCCCCCTAATGATAACATCTGGCCCCATTTTAAAGCTAGGTGGCAACAAGTAATGCCCCATCTGGCATTACTCTAACTGTTTGGTGTTTGCCTTTTGACTCTCAGAAGTTGACATAACATTTGAGTTTTGTGCCTCAGGATGTAATTTTTGCTTTACCTTTGCCGTAGGGAAAAGTGAAAAGTATGCTATTGGCTTTCCTTTACGATAAGGATCTTCCATTAATAAAAACCTATAATTTATAAACCTACAAAGCAAATTTTTAGTAAGGAGGAGGTTAACAGTCCTGTAAACAAGTGAAGTTTACTAACACGTAAGCTTTTCTGTGAGATAGACTTGGGTTCTCAACTTTCAGACTGAATTTTATGAACACGATTTAAGAACAAGATTTATGGCATGATGCCGAGGTAACCTAAAGCACACAGAGAGGTTGGCCAATATGCTGAGGTCCGCCTGGAAAGCCAAACAGCAGGTAACAGAGTTCACCCATATTCAGGACTCATGTCTTTTACAAAGTTCTTATTATTTGAGAGAATTTTGTGTCTTTTCACTCTCAACAAGGTACACATTAAGAGCCAGCATTGTCTTATTACTGTTCTTATTTGTTTGCTACTCTCAGATAAATAGGGAGTGGGTTTGTTTTTTGTTTTTGTTTTTTTAATTTTAAGATTGTGATTATAACTTACCATTTAGAGAAAAAAACTAAGAATAAAATGTTGGCCAATTTGGATAAGCAAATTAAGAATGACTAAAAATGATAGGTATCATTTTCATTTTTTTTCCATCTTATCTATTCCAGTCAACCAAACTTGTCTTGCTTTTCTCAGTTTATCATCTGATTAGCCCAAGGTTTAAGATGATTAGCAAGCAAGTCAGCTACAATTCGTTTTCTTAAGATGGCTTAACCCTTGTTTCTGCATCTGATTTTATTTCATTTGATTTATATCTTTGTTTTAATGGAATCCTTTAAAGATAAGTACTTTTAGCATTAGGAAGGACTAGTAAGTCTCAAAATTGCTATTACATTTTCCCTGAGCTGTCACTGTTCCCTTCATAAAAAATAATTGGAAAGTATACGAGTTATACTTGATGCTGGAAAAATTGCTTGAAATTTCAGGATTTACCTAGAAGGTAATAATGTCTTTGAAGAAAGGTTCCAAGAGATTTTATACTTCTGAGTCCTAGAGTCCTTAGACATGTTAAAATGTAGACTCCCTGGGAGATTTTCTCATTGAGATCTCAAGGGAAAAATACTAAGGATCCTGATATTCGATTAGATGAAAAAATTCAATCTTGATTGGACTAGAAGCTCTGGTCCTGGGCTCTCATTAAGGAGGCTCTTGAGAATTTTAAATGTCAGGACCTTAATTCAAACTGTAACCCAAATCAAAGTTTCCCAAACCAAAGAAATATAAATTTCATTCAAGAAGAAAAATGATCTCAAAATGTGAATTCATTTGTAAATTAAAAAAAAAAAATTAGAGGCTTCGGATCACCTTAATCCCTTAAAATCCATTTGCAAAGCAAAAAAAAAAAAGCAACTATAACTACGTGCCCCAACCTCTTTAGATATGGGTCCTTAAGCTGGCAGCTAAGAGAATACGCTGAGTTTATAGTAGTCTAGGGAGGAAGACATTGCCTGACTAGCAGAGCTAATTACTTGGGCCAGCCCTGCTGAATTTACTATTCTAGGCACTCGACACTGGTAGCATTTGTGACTTATCTCTGCTCTTCTTGCAGTCACTGCAGAGTGTAGCATAGTTTGACGACACAGAGTGTGGCTGTTTTTTCTTTCCTTAATAAATAGCAATAATCAGGAAAATACAATACCAGGTGACCTCCACCTCCTACCAAATCAACAGTATTTTTCAAAGGCCTATTCTCTGCAAGACATCCTCCTGGCTACGTCATCGCTGCTATTAGGAAGCATAAGGAACACTTGGATAAATGGAGATAGATCCCTCATGTTTATCTCCAGAGAGGTTCCACAGTAAGGCAACAAAGCCTTCGTGTTTCTCCCTGGAATTAAGTCCCCCCTCTCATCAGATTAATCATTTTCCCTCATTATTCAGTAAAATCATTAGATGAGCTGTGACTCCATAAACTTTAGGAACTCATTTATTACGTTGCTTGATCGGAACTCGCGTTTATTTACACAGCGTACCCATAAAACCCGGCTTTCATTAGTGCTGGGGAGGAACAGTCCTGCTCCCCTCGCTGGAGAAGGTGAAGCTGGAGAAGATAATTAACCATGAAACAATAAGGAGGCTTGCTGGGTAAGCAGCAGTGTGAAAACAGTTACTCCTCACAAAAGAGGGGAAATTAGCTTGCTGGATAAAAAAAGAAGTGTCAGATTGAAGACTGAAAGGCCTGCCAACAGAAGTAGATAGCTCTATGCATCATTAATGAAATTTTTTAACACTTAAACACCACAGCTGTCCACATTGAAATGCATGTAAATGCCATGTGTTTCCAAAGATTAATATGCATGTTAAAATATTTCTTTCCCCTCTTAAACTTCTAGATATTGTCTCTGTCTGTTTCGTTTCACCTACTTTCTTTCCAAGAATAAAAATACACCAGCTTTCTCAGCAGTGTGTCCTCATTTCCAAAACCCACATACACAGAGCATCCTGGAGATGGGCAGCATGCTCATTATATTTTAACAAACACATTATTTTACATTCATAATACCGATATTTTAGTAAACAGAAAGTTTGTTTTGATTTTGCTGCTTCACAGAGTGAAGACTTTCGATGTGCATTTCCTTTCAAAACTTCCTCCTGGAACATTAGTGCTCCCCGAAGCAGCCCCGTTTTGGCAGAAATTCAGTTCTGTGCAGTGCCAAAAGAAATAGAATAAACAAACACTGCTCCATGCAGCTGGCGAGATAATTTACATATTACTGCACACCAAACATGAAGACCTGAATATGGATTAGAGCTACGGTGATGACACAAATGTCATATAGATAAAGAGAAACAAAATCCAACACGTCGTTGTTTATTTTACCACTGCTACTGTATGAGTGCCACTCAGAAAGGAAAAAAAAAATGGAGGAATCGCGTTTTGAAAATCAGACTCCCTTCCTTATTCGAAGTGAGTTTTTTCAGACTAAAACAAGACGGGGGGAAAAGTGAAAAGGCACAGGTTATTTTGGGTCCTCTAATATTCTCCGCTTTTGTTTTTTGAGTTAAATCAATTTTAATGTGAGTCAACTTGGATGAGGTGAGTTAGTGATCTTGTAGGAATAACCTTTAATGTACAA
The DNA here is from genome assembly GCF_000325575.1 of Pteropus alecto. NCBI lineage: Eukaryota > Metazoa > Chordata > Mammalia > Chiroptera > Pteropodidae > Pteropus > Pteropus alecto. The sequence goes on along the minus strand of NW_006431925.1, from coordinate 6,247,745 downwards.
AGATGCCTGAATTCTTAACTAGCCCCTTCTCCACCACTGACAACATCAGCTGACCGCCGTGCTCTTTAATTGAGAATTCAAGTTTCATGGGATCCTTGGTCAGGGAGATCCAGTAGGCCATTTAATCCCATTAAAGTTCCATCAGGAAACACCATTCAGCGGACAGGACTTGCCTTCAGTCCTCAGCTAACTTATCTTCTCTCCTCATTCTGCACATGCTGATTGCTACAAATTGGTTGTCCCTTTTTGTCCATAATAGATGTATAGGTGTCCTAGGAAGGAAGGGACATCTCTCCGGATATTTGTTGCTGCAACTCCTTTTCTAGTCCTTGGGGATGATGAGAGCTAGGTGAAGAGCTAAGAAAGTAACACTTAGCAAATAAAAATGGTGATAGAGTGAGGAATAAATAAATTGCAAGATATTTCAGCTTTCACCAAACAGAAAATTCTTTATTCTGCATTGGACAAGGTTAATTTTCCTTTACATGCAAATACTGCTCTTGAAATGGAATATCTTAGGAGCTCCTAGTACTTAATCTTTAGAAGTAATTGTTATTATGCCTACTCTTGCATAAGTGTAAAAACAAAGAGAGAAATAGGGGCCATGTGGAAGAATCTAGTTACTTAGATATGACTAAAGTTTAATAGTCAAGGAATGTTCTTTAACATTGAAGAAACAAACCATTTGAGAAAGGTCAAGGGAGTTGGAGTTGTTTTTTTTTTTTTTTACAGGTGAGGAAAAGGTTATATAGGGACTTATTTTCTATAGCATTTGGAAAGTTATTATGAGTAGGACAATGAAAAAATTCTCTATTTACACAACTCCAAACTCAAGAAATGGAATTCCATTGCAACAAAATAATTAGATGAGATACACCAACAGGATTTGTTATTAAAAGGGCAACTAAATATTCGTACAGAACCCATGACATTGTGTGAAAAATTTATCCCTAGACTTTTTTAAAAACAGAAGGGACAATAATGTGTTCATACCACTTTTCTACCTAATCCTACACATTGTTTTCAAACCAAGCTTCCTAAAATGAGTCCTTTCTTTGTATTACTTTCAGTGGCTATTTCTCTTCAAATTATTTTGACTTTTAAAGTATTCTATAGCCTGGTCAGATAAAAATGACTGAAATTTAAATTAAGGCTCCCCCAAAGCTGACCTTCACTATAATAACTGCCTTTGAATAGTCCCTGCTCACTTACGTCACTATGCCTCTGTTTGTAGTAGGTAGTCAATAAATATTTTTTGAATGAGTGGATGCATTTGGTTTCTATTGCCCTCACCAAATCAGTCTTAAACTCTTTTACAAATATTTCTCTGGAGACTTAGCCCTTAGTAATTTCCTTCTCATTTGATTCTTTAACTAGTGATAGAACCACACAAGTTAGAATTTGTATTTGTTGATTGAATCAACAAATGTTCATTGAATACTTACTACACAGTACTGCCAGAGCAGATATAAAGGTGAATTGAGCACAGACTCACCTCTCAACTATCTCTTTATTTAGTTTTGTCATTGGTGCTGTCATGTTCAGCCCAAACACAGTTTGGAATAATTACTGTCTCGTCTATATCAATATTATCTTTCTATCACTCCATATAGCTTGCAAATTCTTTGAGAGTGAAGATTATGTCCTGTACTACTTCTGCGTAGACAAATCTCAGAACAACGCTGTGCATATAGCAGGTACTCAAGGAGTATTTCTTGATTATCTGCCTACAGGTTCAGTTCCTTCCATTCCATAATCCAGTGGAATCAGACAGCAAACCCTCCTTGCAAATAGGTTAAATATTCAGAATCCAATACTTGCATAGTCAATAGTGATACAGTGATAGTATATTTAACCTACGTTAAATATGGGAAGAATATTTAACCTACGTTAAAATAGATTTAGTTTTTCAGACTTTAGGCCTATTGGCCTGTCGGTACTATTTTGTACTGATACACTCCTTTATGCAAAAATCATCTTATTTAATATTGATATTTCAGTTTTAACCCCCAGATGACTAAACATAGAACCTTTTCATTGACATTCAGTAAACAGCCATTTACATGTTAAAAAAAATCATAAACATAACTCAAGTGAAACAATAGACCTGAAATATTAGACCCGAATGAAAAAAAGAAAATTAGAGTAAATTTGATCTTCCTAAAGGATAAGAAAATTATTTGACCCCAGTGGCATTTCCACCTAAATGTTTTCTCTTCAATCAAAATTTAAATGTGACTATTGCTTCATGATCAGCAGGTTGGTATTGAGGCTTAATACTTATTATTTCTAGACCAGTGCTTCCCAACCTTTTTAAAGCGACATATAGGAAATGCTAATATGAACTTGTTTATTGGGCAGGAAGGTTACTTACTGCAGAAGGCAAAAGGCCTGGGGCCCTCCCAGACCCTGCCCTGCATTCCCTTCCCCGCTTCCCCTCTACACACCAAGAGGAAAAAGGGTTTTACCATCTCAACTCACCTCTAACTGACTCAGGGTACTTGGCTGATCAGCTGTATACAACATAAATAAAATGAAAGATTTCTTTGTTTGGAAAAACTATAAACATATGAGAAGGTGGAAAGGTGGGTCAATGAAGACTGAATTAATGGCAGTCTGATATAGGAAAAAAAAAATAAGCACACTAAAGCAAGTTAATATAAACTTTTAAGACAATCTTATTCATTCATTCTTTCATTCAATAAATATGCATTCAGCAAATTTATTCAACACATATTTACTGAAAGAAACAGACAAGGTTTAGTTTTAGGACTTAGTAGATGAGATTATAATCTGTGATAAGATATTAGAGGTAAATTTGATCTACTCTGGAAGGTCAAGAAAAGATTGCCTGAGGAACTGGCTCTTGAGCTGATTTCTGAAGAATAATAAAATTTGGGGGGAGGAAACTCAAGGTATGGGTGAGTGAGGAAAGCGGAAGGAACAAGGCATGCTGCATGTGAGGGCCTGACAGCAGGCAGTGGGTCTGGCCTGCAGAGGAAGGATACGTGATTGGAAATAAGTCTAGAGAAGCAGGCAAGATGGCATGATTGGATTAGTGTTTTTAAAAGATTACACAGGCTGCAGGGTAGAGAACAAACTGGAAAGGAAGCAAACTTTGATGCAAGGAAGGCAATGTTAGAGGCTACTATAGCGGTACAAGTAAGAATAAAAACAATGACAGCAAACATTTATTGAACACTTTCTCTGTGCCAAGAATATCCTAAACACTTTATGACAGATGCTGGTGGCTTAGACTAAGGTGGTATACAGTTAGGGAAAACTGAATGAACTTGAGAGTTATTTATAAAGTAAAAAACAATAGGACCTGAAAAACATGATTTTTAATGATTTTAAATATTCTATCACTTTATTTAAATGTTCACTTAAAATATACATTAGAAATCTCTGTTGTTTACAATTATGTTTGGTTTTATTAATAAAATATGATAGATATCCTCATATAAATAGAGATTATTTTCTGAAAGTAAATTTGAGAAGGATAACAACTAGGTCAAAGGCTGTGCATGCTTTTTCAGATATTGATAAATAGCTAAAAATTATTACAGTTTGCAACCCGGTTGCCCCTTTTGAACACTGGGATTTGTCATTAATTTTCCCTCTTATTGATAGGCAAAAAAAATAAAAAGCAACTCACGAACTGTTATTTTGCATTTCTATTATTACTAGTTAGGTTGGATATTTATTTATGGCTTTAGTGACCATTTCTATTTACTACTTTGTGAATCACCTGATCATATCTTTTGCCTATTTTTTTAGATATATATAACTAACTGGATGAACAATTATTGGGGCAAAAATTTTCTGTAATTTGAAAGGATTTTAATCTAACATGGAACTGGAAGATATGAAATGGAGAATCTCATGCATGCTCCCTCAGAACATAACTTAAGAACTGAAACACTGATTTCCCATAAATGCCCGATTTACAGAAGATCGAGACTTATCTCCTGACCAATGATCATCATCCAAGAATCTCTCTCCATCCTCAGTCAATGAATTTACCACTTAGATTCTGGATGGACTTCTCCCTCTTTCACTCCCTGCTCATAAATACAGCCCATTGGACTCATGTGCACCTTGCTATGGCATGCATTTCCCAAATTGCAATTCTTCTGCTATTACTGAATAAACTCAATTTCTGGTAATTCAAGCTTGCCTCAGTTTACCTCCTTATTTAGCTTGACAGGAGTCAGAGTGGAGCCAGCCTACAGAGGCTTGGATGGTTATGAACTTTGATTTACAAGCAAAATGGAGCTATAACATATCCTTGTTCAGTAACGTCTTTAAAACAGCATTTCGGTCATTGAAGCCAGACAGTGGTATTCTGAGTAGACTGGAAAAACTCCTTGAAAATAAGCACATTAATAAGAAGTCTATTCTAGCCATCAGGCTGAGGCAATTGGAGTAGACTAGAATTAGGATAGTGAGAACAGAAAAAGGAGAATGTGACTTTTCACAACTTCACACAAAAATTACTAAGGAAAATGGGAAGCTATATTTTAGCCCAAACCCACTTGCACCATTAACAATTCTATTTTTTCAATTTCTCTATTAAAAAGGTCTTCACTCCTTTAGGAATCACTCATTCTCTTTGCCCTTGGACTCTTTGTGCTTGCAGCCCCTCTGCTTCGATCTGGGTTCTGACCTTTTGCCCAGGCCCTTTTGGATTGATGCTTCCTAAGAATTAGAGTTTTAGCTCTACTTGACCCTAATCCTGCATCTTAGATTTTTCCTGAATTTATATTCTTGGATCAGGTTTGCCCATTTCTGCACCTAGTACTAAGCTCTGGATCCCTAGCTTGGATTAGAGTCCTTCATTTCAACCAGTGCTGAGGACTTAATGATTTTAGCTCTATTCTTTCAGTAATTGATGTATCAATCAGGCAGAAAACTAGTAAGGATATAATTGACCTGAACAGTACTATCGATAAACTGGACCTAATTGACATTTACAGAATATTTCACTCAACAGCAACAGAATACATATTCTTTTCAAACTCACACAGAACATTCATCAAGATAAGACTACCTTCTGAGCTACAAAATAGACCTTAACAAATTTAAAATAATAGGAATCATACAATGTGTGCTCTTAGACCACTATGAAATTAAACTAGAAATCATTCACAGAAAGGTAGCTGAACAATCCTCAAATATTTGGAGATTAAATAACATTTCTAAATAATACATGAGTTAAGGAAGAAGTATCAAAAAAATTTTAAGATATTTTAACTTAATTAAAAATGAGAATATAATTTATTAAGATTTGTTTGATGCAACAAAAGCAGTGCTTAGAGAGAAATTTATAGCATTAAATGCATGTATGAGAAAGAAGAGAGAACTGAAAAATCAGCAACCTAAGCTTCTACCTTAGGAAACTGAGGGAGAAAAAGAGCAATTTAAGTCTAAAACATGCAAAAGAAAAAAAAATTAGAACAAAAATCAGTGAAATTGAAAATAGAACAATAAAGATCAACTAAATCAACTAGCTTTAAGATGGGGTGTGTCTAGAATAAATTCAACTGGTTTACTTTTGGCCAGTTCTGGCTAGAAAGGAGGAGGCTGAGGATGGATGGTTATGTCAATGATGGAACCTATCACTTAAGACAGGATTTCCTCAACTACTTACTTCTCTGTCATTTGTTCATGTGTTTATTAAGCAAAAATGTATTAATTGCCTAGTATGCCAGGCAATGCATTAATTTCTAGACAATTATAAAGATAAATAAGACTCATTCCCTGCAATAACATAAATAATAATAAAGCAGCCAACATTATTGACCCTTTGGCAGCAGCTGTTCAAAGAACTTTTCACCTATTAATTCATTTAAACCTCACATAACCTGAGGTAGGCATTACTGTTATCTCTAGCTTACAGATGAGAAACCAAGGCATAGAAGAGTTAAATAATTTGCCACACTCACATAGCTACTAAGTGGCACAGGCTGGCCCAAGCTCTTAGTCACCATATTCTATTGCAATCTTCAAAGAAAGGAAATTCCTCAACCTCCCTTGAAAATCTATTCTGTCCACTGGAAATCTTCACATTAAGGACATATGTCTTATAAAATCAAACCCTTCACCTGTAACTGAAAATCGTTTATTTCTTTCCTTCTCCTTCCTTTCTTCCTTTCCTCCCTCCCTTCCTTTCCTTCCTTCCTTCCTTCCTTCCTTCCTTCCTTCCTTCCTTCCTTCCTTCCTTCCTTCTTTCCTTCTTTCCTTCCTTCTTTCCTTCCTTCCTTGTCTATTTTGAGCGAGAACAGGAGGTAGGGCATGTAGAGCTGTATATAATGCACTTTCACACATCTGAAGAATAAATGGTAACGGATTTATGAAAGGAAAATAAATTTATTGGAAATTAGTTTTAAAAGAGCTTTTTGGTACCCGAAGCTTGGTTAGAAATACTCTAAAGAAGAAGGCTGTTTTTGACATGTATAAAGATTTTTTAACAACCATCTCTCTTGTAAGTAATTAAGTACAAGTAATTACATAATTACTTGATTATGTAGCAGCACTAAAATTTTACAGGAGGTTTTTCACTTAAACTTGAGTCTTATAAAAATAATTGCCCCAAGTCAAAATTAATTTCTAAATGTAGTAATTCTTTCTGCTTTTAATTTTTTTGAAGGGGGGTGGGCTGGAATCTAGGTCTATTTTTGTTTAGCAACCAGAGCCAGAGAAATAAGTTTTTAAATAACATGTCACTGTGTTCAGACACTGACTTGAACCTTAGAATGGCTCCCTAAGTTATGATGGTGAGAAACACTTAGATGGGAAATGACATTATAAACCAAGAACACATTCTAGAGAATTTCTTTGGTCATAAATTTCTAAAATCACTGATCATATTTGGGCGAGAATGCTATAACTTTAGTCACAAAACAGCAGCTTAAAATTCTTGGTTTCTCAAAATGCAACTCCAAAAAGTAAGATTAAAAGATAGAAAAATATAGAAGACTCACAAAACATAATTTTATGTAAACTCTGCTTCTGAGAAGCAAACTTGAGTAACGTCCTGTGTGGGGTTTTTTTCACCCTTTTCTTTCATTCTTTCTTTCTTTTCTTTTTTAAAGTGAGCTGTCTCATCATTGCAAATTTTCTCAAGTTCTTAGAACTCTAATTAAAATGTGGTAATTGGTTATGTTACCTCAATTACCATGATGCATGGACATTGATGCAAAGTGACACCAATTGAATCCCTTGGGTGTTTTACCCTGGGGCCATCCCATTTATCGTGGCCTTATTATTTTCAATTATGTGGCTAGATGTGTTGCATACTTTCAAGACCAATAAATGTGCAGAGTTTTTCTGAGCACCAGGTTCTGTTTTCAGTGCTAGAGCTCTGGAGTGGCAAGGTAAAAGAAAAAAAAATATGTATTTTTTTTGTAAAGAATAAAAACTTGAAACCCTAAATTTGCTAAGGATTCAAAGGCACCATCGCTGAAATAAAGGTATTTCAAAAAAGTCCAGATTATTTATGCTTAAAACATTTGTTTCAAAAGTATAATATACTTGCTGTTGATATCTCCTTCTCCTACGAAAACAGTGATAGAATCATTCAGAGGCCTTATATGACGAGTTAGACAAGTGAAGAAACTGAAATAGGAAAGAAAAGTTTTCTTCCCCTTTAGGTAAAGGTTGGGTTTTGAAAAGAGCTAAGCAGAGCTGTACTGTGTACTTTACAGGTATATATTATGAGCATAATAGTATTTTACAGAGCTGTGTCCCTAGCATGAATGTGAATGTAAGAGCACTCCAAAATGATTAGAGTGTATGGTGTTTCCCAACAAAGACTGGTGTTCTGGGAAACAAGCCATAGACTGTTCTCTGCATTGTTGTTGTCTCCCCACGCCCACCCAGTCAATGCCAGTGGTGTCCTCAGTCATTATGAATGACTTCTGGGCATTTCTCCATGAAGATCTAAGAGCGAATTAAGACAGTATTTTGAGAGATCATCCATAAATATAATTCTAGGTTCATTGTCTGAGTATGATCCCTGTGTCTTCACCAGGTTTTCTTTTCTTTAAAAATCACATTCTCCAATTTCTGAAAACTATAGATTAATTTAAGTCCTTTTACTTATGAGTTTATATCTTGATTTAGTTTGAGTATTTCTAAATAGGTACAGCATTCATTCATATGCTGCTGCTGATAGAAAAAAAACAAACAAAAAACTGAATTGGGAAAGTTGGGAGAGAAAGGAAGATCTTTTAAACAATCTTTTAAAGACAAGCAAAGCAGGGATGTCTGTGGTAGAATTCCAGACTTTATTTCCAAATCAACACCCAAAGAGCCTTATATCTGTAATCCTTTGAAAGTACTTTTCCATCTGAGCATATATTAATTGTCAGGTCATTTTCCCCATTTTTGTCTTTGCAGTCAAAAGCTAACTCAAGAGAGTTTTACATAAAACTCATCTTATTACTTTTAGAAACATTTTTGAAATAAAAAATATTGAGTGATAATATATGATGACCAAAGTGTTTCATTCAAAAGAATACATGCTAAAATCTAAACTTATTATTCAAACTTTTCAATTTTTCAAAAGAAATTCTTTTCCTCTATCTCAAGTTTGTCTTTTTTTTAATTCGGTAATTTCTCATTGTTGAGTTTATTTGAGTTCCAAGTAAGCTCAATACTTAATTCCATCCATGTATTTCTCCCAGTGATGCCAACTCTTTCTTTACCTAACAGCCAATGGATAAGAGTGGAGGGAAGCATTAGATTTACTTCCAAATGAAATCTCTAACTAAATCTTATTTAGCTTGAATCTTTAATCTTGAATGCATCAGGCAAAAATTCTTAGGACTGTTCAACTATTAGAAAATGTCAGTTATTTATATGATTCTTCTTTTATTCAATTCAAAAAAAGAATCCCAGGCAGTTTCTAATAAAAAGGAAAAATAAGACTATAAATCATTAATACAGGATATGATAACCAACCAGTGTTGTCTTGGGGGGAAAAGAAAGGCAAGGAATTATATCAACAAACCCTTTAAAGCTGAAAGAGCTTAAAGTACTGTAGTCAGATGCATGGATTGGAGGCAATTTATATATCACCTATGATAATGAAGAAATTTAATCCACAATTTTCTAAATTGTATTGGAAAAATGAGATTACCTATTTTCAAAATCGATATGCTTTATTCGTATTTATAAAAGTCCTGTTAATTTACTTGTTTTTTTTCAAAAAGTGGTTGCATATGCACCATTCTTATCATTAAAGAAGGCTTCATCTTAGAGAGACAATTTAGGTTGTTGATTCAGGACACTGAAGATTGAGACAAAATGCCTAGGTTTGAATGACAGATCAGTTACAAACTAGCTGGGTAACTTTGGACAAGTTGTTGAAACTTTCTTTGCCCCAATTTTTTCTTCTATAAAATTGAGAGGATAGTAGTACATATATCATATGATTGTTAAAAGTCTTAAATGATGTAACATGTAAATAAATCACTTAGGACAGTGCCTGACACATGTTAAATGCTATGTGTTTGCTATTATTATTATTTTCATTATTATTTCCTTCACAAAGGAATGACCATTTTTATTTACTTGCTCCAAGGTGAGGATACTCACTGTCAAGCTTCAGGGTAAATCTATCAACCCTGATAGATTTGTAATTATGTAAAATTCTGTACATGCCCATGTGTTCTTAAAACAGTTTTACTGAGATATAACTATCATAAAATAAACTTCATAACTAAAATGTACAATTTTATATGTTTCGTCATATGAATACACTCAGAAAACCATCACTATAATCAAGATCGTGAATATATCTATTACTCCAAAAACCTCATTATCTTTTGTAATTCCTCCAGTGGCCACAAAGATTTTACCCTACATATTTTTTCTGGATGGTTTTTATATTTTACATTTAGGTCTATGATCTATTTTGACTTCATTTTTGAATATAGTGAAATTTGGTATGTAGTTCAATTTCATATTTGTGCATATGGATATTCATTTGTTCGAGAATCATTTGTTGAAAGACTATCCTTGGAATTGCCTTTGCACCTTTGTCAAAAACTGATTGACCATTTATGTGCAGCTCTATCTCTGAAATAGTTATCCTATTCCATTGATCTATTTTTGGCCTTGATACTAATGCCATACTCTCTTGACTACTATAGCTCTTTGATAAGTCTTGAAATCAGGAGGTATAAGTTCTCCAACTTTATTCATCTTTTTCAAAATTGTTTTGGCTATTCTAACTCTTTTGCATTTCCATATGAATTTTTGAATCAGCTTATACCTTTTTACCAAAACGTCACAGGAATTTTCATTTGGATTATATTGACTCTATTGATAAAACAGGGAAGAACTGATACCTTAACATCATGCCTTCCGATGCATGAATACCGTATATTTCATCACTCATTAGTTATTTAATTTCTCTCAGCAATACTTTGTAGCTTTCAGAATATAGGTCTTACATATTTCTGTTAGATGTATCTCTAAGCATTTCATGTTTTTGCTATTTTAAATGATATCATTTTTAATTTCAATTTCTGATTGTTTCCTGATAGTACTTAAAAGTCAATTGATGTTTGTATATTGATCGCACATCCTATAGCCTTGTTAAATTCTTTTATTAGCTCTAAGATCTTTTTTGGAGTTTCTATAACATTTTCTACATAGATAATCATGGAATCTGCGAGTAAAGATAATTTCGCTCCTTAATTTCCAAGTGGCATGTCTTTGTTTCCTTTTTCTTGTTTTTATTGCCCTGGCTAAAACTTCTAGTACAGTGTTTAATAGAAATGATGAAAATGGACATCATTGCCTTTTTTTCTGATATTAGGAGAAAAGTAATCAGTCTTTTACCATTAAGTACGATGTTAGCTATAGATTATTTGTATATGCCTTTTAAGTTGAAGAAGTTCCTACTCTATTCTTAGGTTACTGAGTTTTTATCAAGAAGGGTGTGAAATTTTGACAAATGCTTTTTCTGCACCCACTGAGATAATCATATAGTTTTTCTTGCTTAATCTGTAAATATGGTGAATTATACTGACTTTTTTTTCAAATGTTAAATTAGTTTTGCATTTTTAGGATAAACCTCACACAGTCATGATGTATTATGTATTTTCTATATTATTGAATTTATTTGATAAAATTTTGTTAATAATCTTTTCTCTATATTCATGAGGGATATTAGACTAGTTCTCTGATCAGTCTTGCTAGGGGTTTATCAATTTCATTGATCTAAAAATACAAATTTTTGTTTAATTTTTCTCTACTGTTTTTCTGTTTTCAATTTCAATGATTTCTGCTCTGATCTGTAATATTCACAATATTCCCTTTATATTCTTTTATATTCTTTTAATATTAGTAGAATCTGTAGTGATGCCTGTTTGAAGGTAGGAAGGACAACATATAGTGTCAAATAATTATGCCATTTCAAATCTTGATGATAAAGAAGAAAAATGCTTTTGGGCTTTGCCTGTTTTTGACCTCCAGAATTTAATACAAGATCTCTTGCTTTCTTGCAATTATTTAAAAAGAGATAAATATATTATTTACCTAGTTAGGGGTAATAGAGAAATTTGCTTAATTGACATTTATATATTTGTCTGAATTTTTTAAAATACTATGAAAAGATTTTCCATATTTTGTCAGTATTGACTGTAAGCCTGAAGGCAATTATTACACAAATATTACCTAATATTATAGTTATTTGTATATTTGTATTATTTTTCTAAGTATACTTTTTGAGGCAAGGGATGGTATCTTATTTACCTCTGAATCTCTAACAGTACTATAGAGCATCATTCAGAGAAAATTCACTTATTTAACAATTTTATGGAGAATCTAATAAGTCCTAGGTACTATACAGGGTTTTGGGAATGCAAAGATGAGCAGAAAATGACTATTTGGATAATTTCTTCAGACCCGTGGAGAAGACCAACAGTAATCAAATCATCACACAAACAGAGGTAAATCAAACAATGAGGAGCACTGGATGGATCGTCAGGTGACATCTCTTACACAAGTTATTTCAAAAGTGATTAATGAAGAGAATCCTATAACAAAGAGGGAATCAGAACCTCTAATTATAACTTAGCCCACATTTTTAGAACCACTTTATCCAATACCTCATACAGAATTTCCTTCAGAACTAGCTTTTGAAGAACAGAGAGTATACCATCAGTTATTTCACACTGGAAACATTGTCCCTATCAGACAAGAAGAAAGGTCCAAAGGCATCTTTGCAGTAGTCCCATGAAGGTGAAATAGTCTTACAGAAACAGAAAAACGCTCAAAGCCATTTTTGTGAAAATGTAAACATTGAGAATTAATATATAGTAACTCCAAACCTAATGCCAGGATGAAACAAATTTGTTAAATGAAAGCACGTACTCATTCATTTAGCAAGTATCTGTCAAACATTTACCATGTGCAAATATGCCCCAGTCCCTATAAATACAACAGTAAAAGTCCCTGTGCACAAGAAGGGGACAGCATAAGGACGGGGACATATGTCGAACAAGCAAACAGACAACTTAGAGGCTTCTGATTCCCAGCAAAGGTAGCCTCCCATGTTGGTGAGTTACTTCTGTCCATCAGAGCAACTTGGATCCTTTATTCAACCAACAGAGATCAGAAGTAAGAAACATTTCCAACTTAATAAGATACCCTGTGCTTGTTGTACTATCGCATTACTGTCTCTCTACTTTTCTGTATCTTTTTCAACAGTGATTTTCAACCCTCTTAGCACAGAAAACCTTATTTGCTACCTTCATCATTTTAAACAACATACACATTCAGCAGCCAACCTAAAGAAAGGGGAGACTTTTCTCTGTCTGCAATCTATACCTACCTCTGTGTAGTAGCTTGAGCTTCTAATAAGCAGCCAGGGTTTCAAAGCTAAAGCTTACCTTTACCACAGATTAGGATAAAAATGTTTACATCTAGTCTGAAGAGATCTAGTCCAGCATCCCTAATCATACTATTTCAAGTAAATCCCCAAAGGAACACAGTTTTGTCTCCTCCAAAGCAGTTCGAATACCTCTAAAATATCAGAGCTTCTCCAGGTGCAATTGGTTTTTGTGTGAGTTTTATCATGGCCACTACAAGGCTTAGGGGCTTCCAACTACAGAATAAAAACTAACCTCTTTTGCCCTTCCAAACCTTCAAGAGAAAGAAAGGAAAGGAAGGAAGGAAAGAAGGAAGGAAGGAAGGAAGGAAGGAAGGAAGGAAGGAAGGAAGGAAGGAAGGAAGAAGAAAAGAAAAAAGAAAAAAGACAAGATAAGACTCCAGATAAATAGCTTCACAACAAACAAGGTCACTTCAAGAAAAGTCATTCAATTATACAGACTCTGATTACTGGTAACAACTTGAGAATCTTAAGAAATTTAACAACTTTGGCTCAAAACAATTAAATCGAACTTTTAATAAAATCACCCACTAGACTCAACACAGCTACAGATGCAAAAAGAATGAGGAGGCTTACTGATTAATTGTCCCTTCTGTCCCCCGTCCCCAATGCCAAACACATCAGATAGCAAATACCAAGGCTTTGTTAAAATTATAATTCATGAGAAAAGTCTGTTTTTCAGTGGCAAGATTATTACATTTAATTTTTCAATTTTGATCTTGAACTTTCCAAACACATAGAACTGATAATATAAACATATAACAAAATCTTTCCATTTTTTATATATATATATGTATATATATACATATATACACACATACACATATATATACACACACACACATATACATATATATATATGTATGTATGTATATTTGTATTTTGTTTACATAAGTCAAATATAAGAATTAGACCTTCAACTAATAGTTATTGACTTCAAGGTCATTTGGGGAATACAATCTTTTTATCAATAAAGGTTTTCTGGACAAGCACATTTTCTACATTATAATAAAATGACTAGTCACATATATTTCCTTCCTCAATCAACAGCTTGAAGTCACGGTAAATTTGGAAAATTCTTCAAAGAGATCCCTATCCCTACCTTGAGCACTGCATTAAAACCCCAAGAGGAAACCTGCTAGTTATCAGCAATGTAATTCTAACAGGAAGAGGTCCAAGCAGGAGCAATGGAGACTGTTGTACAAACAGACACCACCAACTCATATCAGGTAACAGAAAGGTAAATAGTACACTTCATTTCATTGTCTTATCTGCAGAACATACACATTGCTCTACATTTTGAGAGTGGTAAGCTACCTTCCAGCAAAACCATCATGGGGTGTTGTGTAATTAGTGCATATCGTTGGTGAAGGAATGCTTGAAAGAATTAATGGCTTAGTTTGGTACGGTAAAGCAAAATATTCATGTGATTTTTTAAAAAAATACAATGAGATACATTAAAAGTGCATCTTATTAGTAGGCAAATAAATCCGTTATGACAAATGGTGTTTCATTTAGTGGTTGGAGGTAGCTATCCCTTTAGTTAGCAAAACCACTTGTAAGATGGACACATATTCGAAGCTCTGAAATAATTTGATTTTTGAGAAAAATGAGAAACCATTATGCTTTAGAAAAAAAAATCACTCACTGACTCCTTTCCCATCTTCTTTTGTAGCCGTGTTTGCCACTGGACAGTCTGCATGACAATGGCTTCCCACCTTCTTTCAAGATTTACGATGATCAGCTGCATGGGCTGGTGGTCTGCACTCAGATTGCAGGTCTCCCCATCATCCAGAAGATGCTGGCACAATCTCAGGATGGAGGCCACTCCGCGACGTCGCTGCTTGATTTCACGACAGAGGGACTGCAACACAGGGAGGGACCGATCCATGAGTGTTTATGGGGCAGAGTTCCCTCAGACATGAAACACAACGCTTCCACTATAATTTCAAATTGTAATGTTGTGCTCAGCTATGAACAATCAAACAAGAAGGGCTCTGGGGTCATCATTAGATTGGAGGCCTCCTATAGATACCCAACTAATGCCAATGAATTTAGCTGGATCCCAATCCTCTTCCCTTCTTCACTGATTTCTCCATCTAAAATGTTGGGTCCCACTTTAACACCGAGGTGATTAACAATTAATAACTTAATGAAATAAATCATTTAGGTCATACGAATGTCAAACAGATTCGTTGTTTGATTCAAGGTCATAGGAAAAATAAAAAGACAGAAAAGTCCTCCAAATTGAAAATTGTCCAAATTTATTCTTCAACTGTTTTGGAGCCAAAAGTTTAATTTTTCTACTGGTTGGGAATAAGTTAAATAAGGTTGCAAAGAATTTTAATATATGATATCTATTATTTGAAAAATAAAAGGATAAACAACATTTCTCTTCCAAAGCTCGATTAACAAAGCACTAGTGCTCTGAAAACAAAAATTAGAATACTGGATTATTACTGCATTATTTGTTGGTTGCTGTGTTTCTTTTAATAGACTTTCACACTATTTAAGAAAGATATGCATGCATGAAAATAGTATTTTGCCCCTAGAAGCATTTGTATTGCTGCAGTGACCCTAAGCTGAATGATTCAAGCAAAATAGTAGATACATATGTCTAAAAATATTATATCTTTTCTTTGCCTACGGATAGTGTGTAAGTGATATTCTAATTCAAAGCCTTCAGGAGAAATGATGATTATATCCACAAACATCACTGAATTACTAATCTCTTTCTAAAGCCACAATTGGACTGTTCTAACAGTTAACAGATTGCTTATTAATCAACAAGGGTAAACGAGACAATGCAATTTCATTTAGTGCGAGAGTTTTAATGCTTAAAAGTATTTGTGCTTAAAATGTTAATCTAGATAAGGCTTCATTAGATGTCTTAAAATGATTAAGTGTGGTTCATTGAAATGTGCATGGAGTGGTAGTAGATCAGCAGGTGGACATTTCGTACAGATGTCCCACTTATCGATATAACACATGCTATAGCCATTTAAATGACCCTAACTCAGTAATAGCTGGAATTCTATTATTTCTGTAATGAGAGAATCCTGTACCTTTAATATTTCTGAATTTTAAATAAGGTGAATGACAAATTCCCAAACCTCTATTTATGGCAAAATATGACTAGGAATTTTATTACTCAATTTATACCGATGCAGCATTTTTAGTTATGTTTCCTGAACTTACCCTAATTTTTTTTTTCCTAGGGTTCATTATTATTTTACTGTATAACTCCTGATATAACCACCAGGTCTGACAAATTTCTTTACTGATGCTATTCATTAGTTCAATGCTGAATGAGGAGAAACCTCCAGACATTCCAAGAAAAAACTTGAGAGTCTAGTAAATCAACAGGCATTGTTTCTGACTCCTCTAATCTTACTAACTGCTACTTCCCCATCTCTCCCTCTTTTTCTCCCTCCCTCTCTCTCACTCTCTCTCTCTCTCTCTCTCTCTCTCTCACACACACACACACACACACACACACAAACACACACATAACTTTAATTTGCTCTCTCGCTCTAGAACTGTTGGACAAGTTAAATTACCAAGCCCACCTAATATCTGCCAATTTTTGGCCCAATGTTAAATGTTGCAATATAATAATATAGCCAACTGAAACTGGTTCAAATGAGTCCTATGAATATGAATATTGAGGATTTCTTTGTTTTTTGTTGTTGTTGTTATTGTTAATTTGTTAAAAATAAAGGGCTAGAAAAATCAAGAGATGCTTTTATGCCATAAAATTACATCTCACAAAAATCTTTGCAGTTGGCTAGAATAATAATTGCATTCCTCAAGTCAACAAGAGGTCCAAATGTTTCTTATCCAAATGAAAATTTGCCATGGATGACACTAAAGGGGAGTGTGGTGTGAGCACAGACATATCAGGTATCATTTACAAAGTAGCCTAAATAGGATTCATCTACCTCACAGGCTTTTGCAAAGTTCTGAACAGAACATATGAGGTTACTAGGGGGAATTTTCATAAAGGTCACTGGCCATAATTTTTTTTACAAGTATCTAGAATGTATCCAGTACTTCTGTATCTAGATGATCTCCAACCCACATCTTAATCCAAGTCAATCTAGGCGGTTTAAAACGGTTGACATTCAATATCTGATTTCTGGATCTTCACAATTCTGCAATTTTTTTTCTTTAAATATCCAAAGGACTTAGTCTACATTCTGGACTAATAATTTATCCTATTTGCATACTTGAGAAATAATAATACTTAAAAAGAAGGGGAAAATCGAGCACTTTATATGGCCAACTTATTTTTCAGTACTTTTTTTTATATATCTAGAAGATATTAAAAAAAATCTAGATATATCTAGATATATCTAGAATTGATAAAATAACATTCTTCCACCTAAATTGGTTTCCATGACAACCATTAAAATATACATATTTATTTATAATCACAAACATACTAAATAAAATCAGTGCCTATGCTAGCGATGTTTCTTAGAATCAGTAGTTTACATTATTTTCATGATAAACTATGCACAGAGAAATGTTAAATATAACTATATAGGAACAAATGATTATTATAACTATTTTTGGCTCACATTTTCAGAGAAAAGTACTTTTTAACAGAAACCCAAGCTAAGCAATCTAAGTGAGGCATAGAATTAAGAAAAACCTATCCCTGTCTCCCAGACCTCTTTGAATGTATCTTGTACCTTCCATCTGCTAGGCACTGTTTTAGGCACGGAAGCTTCAAAAAGGAGCAAGTTACTGTTTTTTTCTCTCAAAGAGCTGAGAATCCACTGGAGGTGGATTATACAAATAAGCACGATACCAAGAATAATGTAGAGAGGGAGATGCTAACAGAAGTTTGTGCAAGTTGCTATTGGGAGTTGGTGAAGTCCGCAAGATAAAAATGTGAGCCAGATGGTCCAAGTGGAATAGTGGTGGATATAAAGATAGAAGGCCCAGGAGCAAGCAGCCTGGGGCAGTGGGAGTGCTGAGTGTGTTGGGGAGAAGAGAGAGTGAAGCAGCTAGAAAAGGAAGTCAAGAACAGAAAGATTTGGAATGCTTTTCATTATTATCAATTTTGAGCATCTTCCTTGATATCTAACAAGATCATGTTGGTCCCCGAGCATACTCATATTGCCTCCCCAGAAAAGATTAAAGACAAGGAGAGGGAAAGGACATTTAAAAAGAGAGAAAAACAACTAATTATTAATACACCTAAGAAAGAGAGTCCAGACGCTTTTATATTTCATTATTCTTATTATGTGACAACCATTAGGCAATTTCTTCCCACAAGGCTACCTCAGTTAGTATGGAGGTAATTATCTTGGTATCATTTCATAATCCAATTGTTGGGATATAGTTTGGTGTGCTACTTTAAAATTTCTAATGACCTACTTTGCTTATTTTATATTTCTACTCAGTTTCTTCACGTGACTAAAAAGGCAGATTTGCTATAAAGAATGAGAAGTGTAGAAAAGTAAAACCAAAATTTCTAAATTATTTTTTCCTTTACAATGATTGGGTCTCCAACTCTCTAAACACATCTTTTTGGATAGATTGAGAATTGCCAATAGGCTGAAAGTTTTTGTTTTACACTTATAAATTGTCCATTTGATTTTCACTTCATCAATGATGGTGCAAAAGGATGTTTTTCATTAATTGGTCTTCTTTTTCTCTCTGTGGACTTCCTCTGTCAACTTTTTTGACTGTTTAAACTGCTCATATTATTAAGCTAAATGTGATGTAACATCATTCTTGACGTTGGCTCCAGTTTAACCCCATTAAAGGTACTTTATTGGTACTTTATTCTACATTATATATTAAATATATGTATAAGGCACACATATTGCATAGAATGAGTATATTTACTTGTGTAGCCACATTCTTGACATTAAACAATAGTGTCATCTATTACAAAAGGACATAAGTAAGCTTACAATAAAAGAACTATAATTAAACCAAGAACCAAAATGTGCAATAAATAAAATGTAAGAATCAAATAGGAAAAAGAGATATAAGGAGGAAAATAATATTTCAAAATACCAAAACCAAGCACATGTTAAAAACAGAGAGAAAAAAGTAAATCTAGCTGAGAAATTCCAAAGCAATTTGTCTCCATATTTCTTACATAATTTTATGCAGCAGGTTAATGTAACATCATTAGGTAGGTCAATATGAACTAAGTGGTGTGACCTCAGGTGATCTGTCAAATAAAAAATACATATATGAAATAATGCCATTTATAAAGTCAAACATGATTACTTATTAGACTGATCAATTGTTTAATGATATCTATTAAGTATGTCTTCTGTGTGGCAAAAAAATAAAGACGTTTCCATCATCACATATGATATGTACCTGCCTTCAATCTAGTTGGAGTGAGGAAGTATATGGAGAGAAACTGAAAAAAGACAGGTGAATTCTTCCAGTTTAAAGAGTGTCAAGCGGATAGCTCCATCTCCCTGTTGTAAGGGTTTCCTACACGTTTTCGTGTGTTTTTCTTTTTTCTTTTTTAATTTTCTAGAGCAAAGGTTTTAAGACTGTGTCCCCCAGACCAAATAGCCTTATTGGCACCTGGGAACTTGCTGGAAATGCAAGTCCTCTGGCGCTACATCGCACCTTCTGAATCAGCAACTCTGGGGTGGACCCGGGTGAGGCATAGTTTAATGAGTCCTACAGGTGATTACAATGCATGCTAAATTCTGAGAATTCTGGTCTATGGGAAACAGAAAAATATAGTTTTTCAGGTAAGGGGATTAATATAGTTGAGTAGCTTTTTTTTTTTTAAAGTATAGAAGCTATAAGTTCTGATTTTGGAGTCACACTGGTAGCAAAGAACCTAGGGATCATACCCATTGATGATCAATTTTTAAAAATTGTTATTAAGTTAAAAAATGAATCAATCAATAGATCTTTTTGGCCAGTGATATCTATATATTATTAGTATTTATTTGATGATTTCCATAATTTTCTATATAATTATTAAGAATGCTGACGTTAGGTTGTTTGAATATTATATTTGGAAATTTTGCTCTTTTTTGTCATTTTTATCAAATAAGTCATTTAGTAATGAATGACTAACACATATGGCATTGTGCTAAATTAAATATAAGTTTTAGTGTCAAAAAGTTTATATAGTAAAACAAAATCATGATAATTGTTTGAAAAGTACAAGATATCAGATGCAGGTAATTTTAATACCTGCAGTCATGGTTTAATAAGAATGTACAGCAGGTGGGAAATATGAGAGGCTATACTGGTACCTCTATGATTCTTCATAAGATGCTTTTGACTGGTTGGTTTGAGATCATTATTTTGGGGCAAAGTTCACAAAGATCACAGAAATGATATTTCTTGTAGCAATAAACATTTATAGGCTATCAATTATGTGCTGAACACCATATTTTTCATGACAGGATTGGCATTGGTGGATCTGTTCTTAAGTGCTTGTAATTTGTCTGTAAAGAGAAGATGCTGCCTCCTCAAAGCGAGAGAAATCAACTTAAGACAAAGGTTTTTGATAAGATCTAACTCATCAGGTTCTTGTAGGTTTAATATGAGGTAAGGGAAGTGATGTGCTTTGTGACTACGGAGGCTGTGACCCAAATGCATGGTGTGATTGATATACATGCTAAATGATGGGCATTGGCTTGAAGGAAAAGAAAGATCATGACTAGCTGGAGTAGACAGATTAAAATTCATGGGATTAGAATTAGGGTGTGAAAGTTGCTGAAGATCAAAAAGGTGAAGGGAAGGGAGGACAGGCATTATAGCTGGGAGATTCGCATAAGAAATGGTCAAGAAACCACAATCTTTGTGACATTTAAAAATGGAATGGGAATTCAAGTGCAATATGATGATAATCATAATTCCATTATCCATCCATCCAAATGTACTTATTGAGTGCCTCCTGTATGCCAGGCATTGTTCTCAGTGGTAGGGGTATAACAGTGAGCAACCAGATTTCTGCTTTCATCAACTCTACATTCAAATGTGTGTGTGTTGGGTGGGGAGGGCGGTGGTGAAAGGCTGGAAATAAGGCAAATAAATATACAAGAAAATATTGGATAGTGGTAACAGCTATAAAACAAAATAGCAGGTGATATGATAGAAAGTGGCGGGAGGAGAAGTTACTTTAGATTAAATCAATAAAGCTTCTCTGAGGAGGGGACACCACATAATAACAAGTTCAGATGCACAAATATATAATATAACTTATGCCGGAATAATTTAGACAAGACAATGTATATAAAATCAATGCTTATTTTATGATAAGTATAGAGTGTTAATGATTAAAGATTGAATGCTTACCAATAATATGGAATTAAAAAGCTCTTGATACAATTTAGTCATGAAAAAATAGTCTTTTCAACAAATGGTGCTGGGACAACTGGATATCTACATGCAAAAGAATGAATTGGACTTCCGCCTCACACCATATGCAAAACTAACTCAAAATGGATCATGGACCTAAATGTAAGAGCTACAACTAAAAATATTTTTTTAAAAAATGTAGAAATAAGTCTTTAGGACTTTGGGCTAGGCAATAGTTTTTTAGATATGACACCAAAAGTGCAAGCGACTTAGACAACTTAATCAGAATTAAAAACTTTTGCTCTCCAAATGACATCATAAGAAAAGTAAAAAGACAACCCAAGAATGGGAGAAAATATCTGAAAATTTTATATCTGATAAAGAACTTGTACCTTGAATATATAAATAACTTTTAAAACCCAACAATATAAAGACAAGTAACTCCATTTTAAAAAGGGGCAAAATACTTGAATAGACATTTCTCCAAAGAAGACATACAAATGGCCAATATACACATGAAAAGACATTCAACATTATTAGCCAGCAGGGAAATGCAAATCTAAATCACAATTAGATAATACTCTACCCCCACTAGGTTGGACAAAACAAAAAACAAACAAACAAAACAAAACAGAAATAACATTGGTGAGGACATTAGGAAATAAAAACCCTCATATGCTCCTCGTGGGATTGCAAAATGGTGCACTCGCTTTGGGAACCAGTATGACATTTTCTTAAGAAGTTAAACATAGAATTACCACATGATCTAACAATTTCTTTACTAGGTATATGCCCAAAAGAATTGAAAATGTATGAAAAACACACAGAAACCTGTAGACAAATATTCATAACCACATTATTCATAATAGGTAAAAAGTAGAAAAAACCCAAATATCCATCTATGAATGAATGGATAAAAACTGTATGTCGATACAACTAAATATTATTTGACAATAAAAAGGAATGAAGTACTGATACATACGACAATATGGATGAACTTAGAAAATATTATGCTAAATGAAAGAAGCCAGCCATGAAAGAACCACATATTGCATGCTTCCTTTATATGAAATGTCCAGAATAGCCAAATGCATAGAAATAGAAAATATATTGGTGTGTGCCAGGGGTTGCGCCAGGGGAGATAGTGAGTGACTACTAATACATAAGGAGTTTCTTTATTTGGGGGGTAGGGGGTGTGTGAAACATTCTGAAATTAGATTTCATAGTATGTAAATTATAGCTCAATAAAGCTGTTATTTTTTAAAATCACTTGGTAGGTCCAGGTATACATTATCAACTACACAACTGATGATATAATCAGAACATTTACCATTTCTTTAGGGCGTGTCATGAGAACAGACACTATGATATTACTAAGACCATCCCGTCATAATGGTTTTGTAATCATGGGTCAATATACAGATTAATACACTTACGAATACAAACTTTGAGCTTTTATTTCGTTTTTTAAAAAGTAGTGGCTATAAAATTTCCTGGGATAGAATCATAAATGCAAAGCTATAAATCTCAGATAAGACATTATGCTATATAACAAAAATAATGCAGGGCCTTTTTAAATACAGCTGTCCTACTTCTAGAAATATCATAAAACATAAACAGAAAAGTATACTTAGAAGACCATGGACCTGGAAAAAGAGTTGAAGAAAATGTGAAAGTCGAAGAATGTTAGTTAAGTCTAATTATTGCAGTGATGAGTTTCATATATAATCATACACATCTTATGAAATTGTAATCTATCGTCTTGTTGGTGTCAGTACAAAAATGAGAGACCTGATATGTCAAATATACTTCACATACTTTACAAAAGATCATTCCGAGTTGACTATATGTATCTGAACCAATACAAAATAAAAATAACATTATGTTCTCTTTAAATACTTAATCAAGATATACTTAAAAGCAAAATAATCAACAATTATTGAGTCTTATTAATTGCTAGAGCACTATTCTTAGAATTTTATTAGCTATTTTTCACTACTCACCTATGCTAATGACAAACTTTTTTTATATTTCTGTGTGCTATGCATTTTTAAGGTATTTTATATATATTGACTTATTTAATCCTCACAACAGTACTATGAAATATATATTATTATCATCTACCTATTTTACAAATGAGGAAATGGAGGCACAGAGAGGTTAATTAACTGATCAGAAATAACACAGCTAGTAAGCAGCAAAGGTAGAATTTTAACCCATGCAACTAGAATTCAGAGCCAGTTCACAAAACCACTATACTACATTGCCTTTTATAGGAGCACTAAAAAAAGCTTATAAGATTTCTCCATTATCAGAGTATCTCTACCCCTGACTTCTAACTAGAAGTAGCCCAGAGCCATAAAATTATTGTTAATAAAGAGCCAACAACTTCTTCTGTATATCTTTCAGGGGTCTATTTATACCCATTCCTTGGCTTGCAAATACGTTAAGAATTAGTAATCTATGCAACTCTTAAGGGTGGTGATGATGGCAGAAATGGGAAAAATACTAATTCATTCATTGAACAAATATTTATTGAACACCTATAATAATGGGCACTTTTCTGAGTGTTTGAGATACATCAGTGAACCAAATAGACAAAACTTTCTTCTCTCAAGGACCTCATATGCTAGTAGAAAGTGGGAGAGAATCTCTTTTCTGAGAAAGACTGTAATTATATAAATAATAAAGAAGAGATTGAACAAAAACAGAAAACATTCATTAGGCAAATGATTATCAAAGTTTCCAATAAGAGGTCAGCTGACAGCTCCATGCTTGAGCCAATTATGTGCTTAACTTAACTATACCTAGTGTATAAATGTTGAAAATAAGAATTTCCATCCTAAAATTGTTAAAGAGTAATCTTCAAAATAGCCAAAAAATTTAAAATACCTCAAGCGAAGTATGAATGATGACTTGCATATTTTAAAGAAAACATGAGTAAATGACATCTGCATATTTCAACTGATTCCAAACTTAAAAGACAATGTCAGCCAATATAGGAACTCAGCTCAGTTGCAAACCCTGGGACTTAATCTATATTGAAGCTAAATATTCTATAAGCATGCAGTGAAGTGCAAAAAATAGCAATTGAAAAATGACATGATTAAATGGCATGACATGCAATCATTTGCTCTCAATTATATCAATGTATCTTCTTCATTTCTAGGAGTCAGGCAGAAATATTGTTTTTTAAATGCCTCTATTAAATTGGTCACCAATAATAAAATAGATGAGAGTCCTAATAAGCTCATTTACATAACATACATCATACACTACAAAACTATTCTCTCCAAACAGTTTTGCTCATAGATTTGTCTCCTGGTTGTCATGAGCTTTTGCTACATTAGCAGATTTTAAAAGCATAATACTGCCGTCAGGGCCATTTGTAGAAAAATGTTTATGAAACTTTCTAGTTAACCCTTGGCAGGATCCTTATTGCTAATTATGGAAAAGGTGTTGATATAATATCTTGGCTGTCACATTTTATTATGGTGATGGTAGAAGCAGAATCTAGGTCTGACATTTTGGAAATATCATCTAATTGCAAGTCAGAAACAGAAAATGACAGTTTAAAGTAGATTATAACTTCTTTCAAAATAACAAACTGGTTTATTTAATGTAAAAACTAGATTTTAAAAATAGCATTAAAGCCCCCTGAATTGGTTTACCAAGCACATCTCTATCAGCTGTTTGAAGAAGGTCTGGGATGTGTGCCAAAATAGTTTTAAAATTGTATATGACAATATAAGTCTAGATTCTAACACTAGATGATTGTTTATAACCATTTGAAATCAAAAAATTTCACCAAATACTTTCTTTCTTTCTTTTTTTTTTTAAATCAAATCCCCTCTTTTCATCTAGGTAGCAGTGAGGTCCAAAGGTCAATCACCTTTACTGCCCTGGCCTAATTAGCCTGACCTTTGGCCTAGAAAAATATCACTTTCTTTTTGCAATCTAGTATCCTCATCAATCAAGACCAATCATTAAGGGCCACCAGGACTATTAATACCATAAATTTTTGGAGATTCTTGGAAGAATGGTGTCATCAAGGAAAAAGCTATCATTCTTTTATATTTTTTATTCCCCTACCAACATCTTCTCTTACAGTTAAATAGTTAAATAGTAAAACACTTTTATGTTTTAATTGTTTGTACCGTCATCTGTTGAAAAACATATTAATTGTATTTGGAAAGGAGTATTTACATTCCTCTTAGCTATCTTTTAGCTGTGGACCAAAATATAATATCCATTCTAAAAATGCAGACACTCATTGTGTTATTCCATGAAAGCTGTTGTTATCCCCGTGTGGCATTCTTTAATTTCTTTGTGACTTTTCCTACAATAGGTTAACTACTTTTAAATATGTTTGTTTTTAAGAATCAAGCTCAGTGGTTATGTGCTTAGTTCATATTCACATGTAATTAGTAATATGTTACATACTTCCTTTTCTAAATTAAAAACACTATTAAAATTCGAGACATACAAAACAATATGATGATTAAGTTACTCTAAAGAAAACTGTAATAGCTTACAGATTGCTTGTATCATTACTAAAATGCTGGTATCTATTACAGAGTCTCCCTGGAATAAAGAATTCACTTTTGGCAATAATCTTTTAAAAACATGTCCATTATTGTTAAAATGCTAAACTAGTCTGCAATTATAGAAAGGTAACTTTTAGCAATAAAGGGGAAAGGGTGCTAGATATAAATGGAACTTATCCATTATATTACAAAATACCTTTTCTTAAAATCTTACAATCACTCCTTTATAAGCAGATAAGGCATTAATTGCCATTTATTTCTACATTATTATATTTTGAATTCTATTTACAACACCCGCTGTGCTTTTTATCTCTTATTGATTCCATGGGAATATTTCAAAGTAATTTGGGGGAATGGACGAAGGTGATTTTCTTCTCTAAGTTATCCATCAATGCCGGCTACCTGAACTCATTTGTGCTTTTAATGGGTCTTGCGTCTTCACCGGCCAGGTCAGAAGAATATCCAATACAGTTTTGTGGAGAGGAAGAAAAGAATTCTATATGACAATCTACAGCATGATACACCCTTTAGGCTAAATCTATGAAAGAAGGATCATTGTAAAGACCACACCTGCAGAATGAAATCGTATTAAGAAGGAAAGCATGAGAACACAGTAGCAAGGATGACCCAAGAGGAATCCCCAGGGATACTGTGGAATACCCAGGAGAAGCCAGATTATTGGACAGTTAGTTTCATGACTCACTCAACTCTGCTGCATGGTATTTCTCTAGCTCTCTCATCAACACACAGTGGCTATTCTTCAATGCCCTCTTTTAAAAACTCCTATTTGTCCTGGCTAACTTACTCTTTGTTTCCTATGAAGCCATTCCTAGAACTCATCACAAAGCTCAGAGTATTACTTGAAATATAACAGCTAGGAATTGGTATTTTGGGGACTTAGTCCCATTATTTCAGAATCCTAGAGATGAAAAATAAATGAATTTAAAAACTCTAAGGACACAACAAGAATGCAGGACGAGAGTTAGGCTGTGGGGAATAACACCACTTAAAAAGGAGGAAAATGATATGAGGAACAAAAAGTCAACCTCAGAAAGACCCATCTGCTTATTCATTTATTCCTCCCTAACCTAGAAGAAGCTTAGGTATAGATAGCTCTATAACTTCATATTTTTTATTTTATTTTGATAGCATCTAAAATCAATAGGACATTTTTCTGTGAGTTTGGACCACTGTGAATTTGCTTCTTAGCTTTTCCCTTTGTGTTTGTGATGGACGCCCAGGGCAATTTGACTCTTTTTCATCAGTTTTCAGTATTCCCAGATGTGCTGTATTACTAACCACACTCTCAGGGTCATTTAGAAGTTTAACTAATATATAAAGGCAAAATACTCTTCAACTATTACATTAGGTGGTATAGAGATGCTAACTAAATATTAATCTACTGGTAAATTTCTATAATGATATTTAGTTCAAAGCTAAATAATAAACCTTGTGAAAGAAAGTGTAATAAGAACGTCATTCTTTAAACACTCCTAGAGTTTTTAAGAGAATTTTTTGAGAGCATTTTCTTTAATAAAGCTAATTTTCCTTTTAGAGAATATATTTTCTTCTGAGAAGGAACACCCATCTTTCTCCCGCCTGCCACCCGAAAGAATATTGAATACACTGGTGGGGGGCAGTCCTCTCATTCATCCCACCTAATATTTTGGCAGCAAGGGAGAATATGTCACCTGAGCATAAAAGTGTTTTAGTTGAACATTTGAGAAGCAACTGAGATTAAGAGAAAAATGACAACTTAGTCTTCTCTCAGTCTGGCAATAACTAGCTATGTAATCTCAAATCATGTAACTTTTATGTACCCTCAGTACCCTTTCTCCAAAAAGCAATGATCTTTTAGCTTTTAACATCTTCTGGCATCAGATTATTATATCACCTTATTCTGTTATAAGACAGAAAAAATATTATATGGAAGTCTGAAATAAACTTTTAAAAATAATAAAATAACAACCTTGAATATCTCTCAAATCAGTTGCAAGTTGACTCTCATAACCTCTAATGAGCTTTTAGGAATGATCGAATATTAATTTTCTTTTGCCTTCTGTCATTTTAATTTATTTTCCTTTTCACTGACCTGAACCGTGGGCAACTGCTTTAATTGGACAAGTGTGTTGTTTGCAATCCCTTACGTGAATCAACCTTACTTGGTCTCAGATTCTGCTCTTGGTCATCTTCTAACATCTTCAAAGTCTAATTCCAAATATCTTTATAGTGAGAACCATATGCCTAAACAAAGCACACAAGATTGAAAATTTAATTTCCATTGTTGCTTTCGTAAAGCTTTGAAGTTTATTGCACCAGCGTTTTATTGAAAGTGAGAATGGCATGGTTGAATGGCTACCAATTGGTTCTCTTGCTGGTTGGTCTTGACTCACAGATAAAGGACTGAATGAGTCTTGAAACATCCTTCCATTCTTAAAAGTCATTTTTCCTGTCATGACTGAGGGCAATAAAGAAGAACATTTTGAGAAAAAGAAGAGAGCAGGAGGAGGAACGGCCTATCCTGCTTTCCAAAGGGGCTTCTAACACCAGAACTGCCAATCTGTTTTTGCACTTATCCTCATGACATTAAATTCAGAAAGAAAGAAAAATATCCTTGGGGAAGAGAATTTGATATTCTAAATGTACAGGGTATAAATTAGGATTTAATCAACAGTTTAGAGCATCAGTGAAATTAAGAGAGATAAGTTAGGCTATTTTTTTTCCAGATGGGAATAATGATTTATGCTTCTGCCCTATCTTAGAGAGGTTTTGGGAGGATTAAGAAGCTAATGTCTGTAAAGCTCTTTAAGCTCCTCGTATGGAGGTGCAACATAAACACAAGGTGAAAAATGATAGCAAACTCTATACTGAGATGAACTCCTGAGAGTAAACACCCTGGAAATGAGAAGCTGTTGTAGGCAAAGATGGTAAGTCTCTGAGTTCCAATACCAGAGGAGCTTTGGTTTGTTGTCATATGTATTTTTAATACTGTTTAAAATAGTACTTTATAGTATTAATAAGCATTTCTACATTTCCTATTAATCATAATGTCCCTTGTGATGATCATTTTTTATTTCTATTCATCAAATGAGATAGGCTTATTATCTCTTTTTATAGAGGAAAAATTGAGATGTGAAAATTGCAAAGACATTAATGATGACTCACATGAAATCACTGGTTCAATCTTATTGGACTATGGCCTGGATTAGGATTCAGTAGATGTGGGCCGCCATCTGGCTCTGGCTCTGGTTCTGGTTCTGTCCTGGGTGAGTCATTTAATTTACCAGAGACTTGGTTTTCTCTTCTTTGGAAGAGAAGTTTGAGCTAGCTCAATGATCTCAGGTCCCATCTCGTGATGAAATTCTACAACCTGCTAACTACTTCGTGAATATCTAGTGACCCTAAGATATTGTCTATGGTACTATGAAAGGCATGCCAAACAAATGGAACTTCAAGACAGTTCCTCCTTTTAAAAATTGTATACTCTTAAAACAGCAATGAAATACCACAGCATACCTACCTATTAGAATGGACAAAATTCAGAACACTGACAATATCAAATGCTGGTGAGCATATGGAAAAACAGAATCTCTCATTCACTGCTGGTGGGAATGCAAAATCATACCAGCACTTTGGAAGATAGTTTTGTAGTTTTTATAAAATAAACATACGCTTACTAAAAGATCCAGGAAACATGCTCCTTGGTATTCACTAAAAGGAGTTAAAAACTTATATTCACACAAGAATCTGCATATGGTTGTTTATAGCAGCTTTATTCATAATTGCCAAAATTTGGAAGCAACCAAGATGTCTTTCAGTAGGTGAATGGATTAATAAACCATGGCTGGCCAGAACATGGAAGCAACCAAAGTGTCCTACGACAGGTGATTGGCTAAAGAAGCTGTGGTATATAGATATATACCACATATATATATGGTTGAAAATCACAGGATATCACATATGTGGGATATAAACCTAAAAGCAACAAATGAACAGGACAAACAAACAGAGACTCATGGACATGGACAATGGACTAGTGGTTACCAGAAGGTAGAGGGGAGGGGAGAGGGAGAAAATAAAAAAATAAAATTTTGAAAAAAATAAGACGACATTTAATCTGGGAAAAAAAATTAAAAAAAAAAATAAAACTTTTGCTCTGCATTGCTAAAAATAAAAAAAAAATTAAAAATATAAAATAAACTATGGCACATCCAAACAATAGAATATTATTCAGTGTTAAAAAGAAATGAGCTATCAAGCCATGAAAAGATATGGAAGAATCTTAAATGCATATTAGAGTATGAAAGAAGCCAATCTGAAAAGGCTGTGTACTGTATGATTCCAACCATATGACTGTAGAAAAGGCAAAACTACGAAGAGTAAAAAGATCAGTGGTGGTTGCCAAGGGCTGGGGCAGGGAGTGGAGGTTGGGGAGAGGGGATAGAAATGAATAAGTGACACACAGAGGATTTTTAAGGCAGTAAAAATACTCAATATGATGGATACATGTTATTATACATCTGTTCAAACCCACAGAATGTACAACACCAAGAGTGAACAGTAATATAAACTATAGACTGTGGGATTATGATATCTTAGTATAGTTTAATCAATTGTAACAAATGCACCACTCTGCTGGAGAATGTTGATAATGGAGAAGGCTACGTATGTGTAGGGGAAGGAAGTATATGAGAAATTTCCATGCCTTCCCCTTGATTTTGCTGTGAAACTAAAAGTACTCTAAAAATATAAAATCTCAAAAAAAAAATTTACACTTTAGTTTGTTGACAGATACATAAATTCATACCTATATACACTCGAATAAAATTTAAATAAGCATGTGAAACAACACAGGAATTTCTTCAATCACTTATTTCTAGGCCTCCATGCACATACTATTCTATTTATCCTCCCCTTCCTTCACTTTAGAACTCAATTTAGAATCGCTCACTCTAGGATCTTCCTTGCCTCTCCCCACAAGAACATACCCTCCCTAGGAAAGTCCCATGTGCTTCCATAGCACATTATGTTATCTCCCGTGAAAGCCCATGCTACATTCAATTTCACTTGCCTGCTGACTTGCCTATATCTCCCTTTAGACTGTGTGTTCCTTGTAAGAGGACAATGAATGATTGACCACAGTACCCCAGTGCCCAGCACAACACTTGACATAGGTGTTTGCCTAAGAGATTGGTGTTGAATGAATTAAAAATATCTCTATCTACACTCCCCAAATACTTTTGAACTGGCTTCTCTTTTTTAGGTACTAGAACTCTTCCGTCCTCACGCAAGTTCTATTACTTTCAGTACCTGTCATTGAAGATTCTCTTCCTCATTTAAAGGGGACTATGGGCTGCTGCAGAGGCAACAACATTCCAGGGAGGAGGCTTTTGTTGGGAGTGAGGGCTTTTCCTCACTCGTATCAGCAAAGCAGTTCCCAAATCTTGTCAACTCTAACCCTGAGGTCTCTTAATTAAGCTTCCTCTCTTCCACTATAACTATACTATTTCAAGTGTCCATGATGTACTGCCTAAACTACAGAATAGCTACTTTCTAATGGGGCTTTCTCCCTCCAAGCTGATGGATACATAGCTCTATGACTACTCTCCTGCTCTGGGACACTGAGGAGTGAGACAGGTGTAAGCTCCTAGGCTTGCTTTTAATCTCACCTGACATTAGACATGTAGGTATCACTATGCTTCAGTATCAACAGATAAATTTGCTAACTCCTGTATATGATCTCTACTTTCTCGATTTCAATAAAACTAAAGGAAATCTAAATTTTCCTTTCCTTTTTTATTTGGGCCTGAAATATTTGTACAGGGAGTCACTTAAAGAATCTCTCAGAGAGTCTATCTCAACACCCAGTATTAGAAAACAAAAGCTTCCTCCTTGAGAATAACAGACATAGAAAACCAACACAGAGACTAACGGACATTGTAGTTCAAAAGAAGGCCCAATTTGAGGACTCAAAGCAACAGACTAATAGACTCCTTTTGAAATAGAATTACATAAGGAAAAAAAAAAAACCTTAGAAAATTTCAATCCATTTCTTAAAAACATGCACAAGGATATTGCATCCATGGTGCTGAGGTAGGCACTTTTGAAGATGGAACAAATTAAGATCAGTAAAGATTGTACAAAGATGAAAAGAACTTTTGTTGAATTAATAATTGCAATGAAGACAATAAGCTACAAAATTAGGTACTGCAGAAACACAAAACAACCTTGAAAATTCTACCAGAAGTCCCTGGATAAAGAAGTGAAAAGAAGAACTGATTTATTTAAGTGAAGGAAGGATCCAGGGGACTCAATATGCGCAGAATAGGACTTCCAAAAGGAGAGAACAAAACTTATGGAGAACTGGTAATAACCAAATCGTAGGCAAAACTTTCCGATCTAGTTTTCAAAATTGGTTAGGACTCACTAAGTTTCAGCAAAAGAAATAAAAAGAGACCAATACCCAGTCACATACAGGTGAAAAACAAATTTACTTTGTGAGAACAAAAATCAAACTTCTCCTTTCTGACTATAAATGCTAAAAGCAGTTTTGATGGCAGAAGATTACACTCCCTGTAACAAAATTTTATATTCAGCCAAGCTGTTGTTTATATGGGAGGTCAAGTAAAATACATTTCATATATGTAACGGTTCGTAGAATATACTAGGAATGTACTTTTCCTATAAAAATTATTAGAAGACAATCCAGTAGTCAGTACAAGAATAATTTTAAAAAATAAAAAGCATGGTATATAAAAAACTGATGTTGAGCAACAAAACGAGTATTATAAAGAATTCTAAATTACTTTTTATATTCTTATGAAACATAAATGCAAAAAGAAATTGAAAGTATGAGAAATAATTTAATTATATTAGTAAAATAATATTAATTAATAATTAAATTCAAGATTATATCAACAAAAATGGAGAAATAGGGTGAAGAATGAAGAAAAAAAGTAAGTCAAGTTCTCATTTTAAAATTGGCACCAATTAGAACCGATTCATTCTTGTTTTTGGAAAAAAGGAAATATCAAAAAAAAAACCCTTCAATATACTAGATTAAAAATTAAAAAAACAATCTGCCTCATAGCAAAATATTTAAACAAAACAACAGTGTAAGCTTTATGCATTACTAATAGCCAGGCCAGTGCATACCACATGGAAGGTATCCAGTAAATATTTATTCAGTGAATAAATGAATGACTATGTTGAGATGAAAGTTCAGCAATCTAAATCAAGAAAATAAATGTAAATGGGTTTAGGGTTCTTATTTAAAGATACAGACTTTCAGATTTGATTAGAATGCAATTTGTAAGAAATTCACCTAAAATAATACACTAAAAATTGGTAGCAAAAGGACAGGAAGGATATTTTGAGCCTTTAGCTATGTTGTGAAGGACTTCAAGGCACTTAAGAGATGAGAAAGGAATTAAGTCTAGGCCTCTGACTGCAGGGTCTCTGGTTAGTTCTGTTAGATTCAAATCTTCTATTTCTTCAACCTATTAATTTTAACCAAGAGCTTTATGTCTTCTGTTTCTTACAGACCTATACATTTGCTTGTCATCACTGCATCGGCAACTTATTAGTATATTTCTTTCTACTTTTAAATCAACCAAGTCTTGATGATTTATTGTGTGTGTGTGTGTGTGTGTGTATAAATATATATTACTTATGCCACTATCCTCACTGAAATTCATAACTAGGAAGACCTTTTCCATTTTAGATCAGCATCTCTATTCAAATTACAAAGGTATTATAATGTTAGAAAGGAAATGGGTACAAAGGGGAAGCTGGCTACCATGGTGCCAAAGGCAACAGCACTGCAACTTTGGTTCAAAAGATGCCTTTGTCCTATGGAAGCATCATTTGCAATGAAGTAAACACTAATCCTGGTATACAGAATTGGTTATATAAACAGAAGTTCTGTGCCAAACTGAAAGTGCTGTTTAGAAGAATCGAATGGCATCTATAATCGAATAAATTTACCCATGGAAAAAGTTGGCTATTGTAGAACCACAGAATGTTAGAGTTGAAGCGAAGCCTTTCAGTCCAAAAACCTAAATTTACAAATAGAGAACATCAGGCAAAGAAGAGAGATATTATTTACCGAGATTACACAACTTAAAATCCTAGATCAAAATGTTGCCAACTAACAGAGCCTAGTGAAAATATTGAATTTTTTTAAATTAGTAAAGTATTAAAAATAAATTATTAACTAGTACATCATATAAGGACGAAGTAGTAGCATAGTTAGAGATGACTGACAATTCAATAGGAACACTAAAAAAATAAATTTTGTTTGTCTCCTTAAGTGAAAGTCTAATTGTGTGTGTGTGTGTGTGAGTGTGTAGGGCGATAATCTGGTAGAAATAAGAGGAAGATAAAAAAGGAGTGTTTACAAAAGGCCAGGGAGGCAGAAAGTAGTGAAGAAAATAGACCCTAAACTAACTTTTTCCACCTTGCTCAAAAGCTGGAAAGTAGACTACTAGTGTGGAGACCCTCCTTTAGTAATCTGGGACCTGGTTTTCTGCATCCCCAAAAAGCTGTCCTTTCTATAGCAAAGGGCAAATTTAGGAAGTATATTAACTTCTTTTAGTCTAGTCTCTGAAGAAAACAGTTCTCTTGGGGTTTTTAAATGGGCATGGGTCAATGACTCAACTAATACATATTATTTCTTATAGATCATACAACTCACCTGAAGTAACTGAACCCCTATAAAATTTTCTTTATATGTTTACTATTTATCTATTTACTTTATGGGTTTACTCTGCTGTATTAAAAATAGAGGCTTAAAAATAACAGAACTGTGCTATAGTAATTATAATGCTGATGGCTAAAACATAGAGAGTTCTTATGAGGTGGGCTCTATTTTAAGCAGCTTTCATATATATTATCTCATTTAACACTCATAACCACTCTACAAAGTTAGTGCTATCTATTATTATTCCCATTTTAAAGATGCAAAACCTGAAGTATTAAGGAAATTATGGATTATAAATAGGTAGAGCCAGGGTAAACCCAACTGTCTTGAACCCACATGCTTAAGCCTCTGCACTGTGATGGATCAGATTCACTGCTCTAATCCTACATTTATCTAAGTAGAGAACATGAAGACACCTTTGCAATTTTGTCCTCCCAGTTTCTTCCTAATTTAAGTTTATTAACGAAAACAACATTTAAGTAATGTTAAAAAATCAATTAAGAATAGAAATATTCATCACATTTCAGAGCCTAAATGCAGTTCTGTCTGATTTTCTAGGAAGCAGTGAAGTAAGGAGGGGGCTCTCTCTCCCTCATCTTTCTAGAATAGCACTGCAGTCTCAACTTCCATGAATCTGACAGCAGTAATACAATCAACACATGGCTATATCTTCACATCCACTCTGGGGCAGAACCCCTCACTTGATAGAAATTATTCAGCATCTTACTCTAGTAAAAGGTTTACTCAGAAAGAATTAGGCTTTTGTTGTTTCATTTTCTTTTATTTTAGAAGGCTGCACTGAGACTGCCTATAAAAATTTCCTGTGGTCTTCCCACCACCCCCAGATGGTAGTGTGAATAACATTTATTTAAATCTATCTTTGAATTTCAACCTTAACCCAGCCAATTATTTTTATAAGGCAGTTCTAGATTGTATCCAATTACTTAAATTACTTCCAAAGAAGTGTTAGGTGATGGATTTTTATATGTGGTAGGGAATAAATATCTGATAAAATGTGAATTCTATATTTTCTTTTGATAAACATGTGGTTAATATAATAGTGTTTTTTTAAAAAAAAAATTATCTAGGATATATAGAAAGGATTAAATCCTATCTGACGTCTGTAGATTTAGAAAGCATTTTGCATGCTTTTGTGACAACCAGACTGAATTACTGTGATTCTTTGTTTGCAGCTTTGCCAAAAGCACCTCACAAAGTCTATAATAGCTCCAGGACACAG
>NW_006431925.1:6191445-6212033 GCF_000325575.1 Pteropus alecto | reverse complement strand
ACCCGGGACCTGGGGAAACCAAGGCCTCCTTTCTCAAATCTCAAACCCTCCAAAATATTTTCCCCTGTCTTTCAATCTAACCTCCTTAAAAATGTATGTTTTGGGGGACACGGAAAGTATGATTATTTATAGTGCCATTTGAGATTGGTTATATTGGACATGGGAAATTTCTCCTAAATGTCTTGACTAGATGGTCCTATTTTTATTTCTGGAAATTACACAGTGAGATTTGGGAAGATATTTCTTAAAGCACATAAACTGTGTTTAACTCTTGTTTATCTCTTTATTTTGTGAAAGTATATCAGAGATATTCTTTTTCAAGTAAATAGTAATGCTCCACGATTCATAATTAATTTGAAATCCTTCTAAACACCCTACGCTAAAAATTTTGAGTTCCAAGATTTAAAACACTGACTTACTGATTTCCTCCAGCTTTAAAGTATTCAGAAATGAGATGAGAAACAATAAAGTATGACACCAGTTACAGTAGTCCCCCCCTATCTGCAGAGGGATACGTTCCAAAGCCCCCAGTGGACTCCTGAAATCAGATAGAACCAAACTCTCTATATACTATGTTTTGGCCTATACACACATGACTATGATAAAGTTCAATTTATAAATTAGGCACAATAGGCGATTAGTAACAATAATAATAAACTAGAACAATTATAACAATATATGGTAATAAAAGTTATGTAATGCAAGCGCTCTCTCTCAAAATATCCTATTGCACCATATTCATCTTTTCACTTCAAGGAAGAATTTTACAGCTTCTCTTTAGCATATCTGAATTGCCAGCATCACTACTGTTATGCTTTGGGGCCATTATTAAGTAAAATAAGGGTTATTTGAACACAAGCACTGCGATATCACGACAGTCAATCTGATAACCCAGATGGCTACTGACAATTGAGCTGGTAGCTTATGTTGCGTGGATACAATGGCCACAAAGAGGGATGATTCACATCCCAGGCAGGAAGGAGTGGGACGGCACAAGACTTCATTGGGATACTCATATTGGTGCATAATTTAAAACATAAATTGTTTCTTTCTAGAATTTTTCATTTAATATTTTCGATGAGTAACTGAAACTATGGAAAGTGAACCCACAGATAAGGGAGGACAACCGTAATGTGTTTTTCTGTTTTCGGAAATAGATCTTTGACCCAGGGACTATTGAATCTACAAAGTAGTGGCAGATTCTGGAACAGACTTTCCAGGTCTGACTATTAACTTTATTATTTACTAACTATATGACCTTGAGTAACTTGCTTCAATTTTCCCTGCTTTAATTTTCTCATCTATATATAGGGAATAATAAATCACCTGCCTCAGGACGATGATGAGGATTAAATAAGTGAACGCAGGTAAAATATTTAGAAGTGGTTACTCACATCTTGTGAGTACTGGATAAATATTAGTTGTCATTGTTACAATTATTAAAAGAACATTTTGTTCCTCCTAAAACCATTCTAGTATGGCCTCCTCTCCTTAAAGGAAATGCAGACAATAACCATTCTCATGTTTTTGATAATTTTTGTACTCTAGAGCAGGGCCAGAAAACTAAGGCCCGTGGACCGGATCCTACCTACTGCCTGCTTTTGTAAATAATTTTATAATTAGTTTCATTAAACACACTATATTTATCATTTACATATTGACTGTGGCTGCTTTTATTCTACAACAGCAGAGTTGAGTCATTGCAACAGAGACTGTATTACCTGGCCTTTTGCAGAATATGTTTGCTAACACTTGATTTAGAGTAAAACAAGGTTTCAATGTTTATTTTGAAAGGTCAGTGAATGACAGGATGGGAGAATATTGAAATCTGAACCCAAAGACCATGGCTTTTGCTCTGTCTCTGCTGCTGGTTTCTGTGTGGACTCAATAGGTCACATTAACTTTCCACATCTCAAGCTCTGCATTCATAAAAATAAATAAAAACATGTATAAGATGACTACAATTTTCAACTTACATAATTAGTGTAAATTTTAAGTACAATCCATGCATAAAAGTGCCTGGTCAAATTTAAATTACTAAGCAAATTTGGGGCATTCATTATTGGTGAAGTTACCAAATCTATTCCACTCATTTGCCTTCTTGATAATAGAGCCTCTTGGCAGGTCCAAGCTTGTCCTTCCCAGGCTGGTTCTGGGCCCAGTCCAGCGCCACAGCCTCCTTTAACTGGTAATGGATAATTTCTCCCCAATTTGAGCCTTTAGAATAATGATTTTGGTTATGGGATACATGGAACATATGATTAAGTAATTATTTTCGTTTCTCTCTGAAGGATCATCGTTAAAAAGTAGTGCTTTCCGGCCAATGGCATCGAAGCTGCACGCAGCTCTAAGGGACCCTTTGCCAGCTGGCCTCATTAAATCTCTGATGTGCTCTCCGCATTTGGCCATCCTAGTGTGTTCACTCATCGACAACTTTGCCTCTCTGTACCAGGGCTCTTAGGTTTACACCTTCATGTCTCTTCTTGTGCTTTCTTTCTTAGGTAGACTTTTGCCTTGTGTCACACCGACTGCCTTAAAGAAAAAGAAACATTCCACCATTCTTTTTTTTTTATTTTTCTGAAAACTTAAGATCCAGATCCCTTCTCTCACCTCTAACCAAGCTCTGAGAGGGAAACAGTTGTGTCTACAAAGCGATGGGTTTTCCTTTTTACATGCAGCACCCTCCCTCCCTGTTCTCCTGCGTAGTGCACTGTGGCTTATCTATCATTATTCTGAGGGTCATATAAAGGAATTTCTTCTGTTAAAAGCCTGAGACTTTAGAGGATAGAGAATCATAAAGCTAAACCCTGTAGATAAAGCCTGTCTCCTGTGTGACCAATGACAGCAGGAGACATTTGGGAACCCTCAAGAAGAGGCAGAATATGGCAAAAGATGTCCCACATGTAAAAATTCTTTAATAATGCTCCTATCTGAGCAGCTTTATCACTTAGAAAGGCAGAGGGTATCTGTTCTTTGAATTTATGATAAGTAAAAAGTTTTTATTCTGCATATGCTTACCAATTATGATTTTGACAAGTTATAAACATTACATTATTATTGTATTACAAATATTTAGTTTCATTCTTCCAGTGAAAGTGGTAATATACAGAATAGTTGATTAATCATACACTAAGTGCTGAAGAGTAAACAGCTCAGAAATATTTAAAATTCTGGCTAGAAAAGACATATATTCCAACAGACATACATAAAGCTTTCTTTTAAAAAAAAAGTACTATTATCTTAGATCCACTTAGCTTATCTGATCAAACTCCCCAAGGTCAAAAATTTAGAAGGGACTAAGGTTTCTGGTAGTAAAGAAAAATCATCAGAGTTTCATATTCTCAAAGGAAGTTTGAAAAGTTTCTATTAAAAAAGTGACACGTGGCAAAGAAATTTACACTCATACAGTACAAAACTGTAAAACAAAACACAAATATTTTCATCTCCCAAGATCTTCAGTAGCTGAAGCTATTTGCAATTCTGGCAAAATTGTTAAAGATAGTGACTGATAAACCTACCAGAAATAAACAATGACATTTAGTTCTGTCCTTCTTTTCCCTTTGAGTCACCCTGCGTGGAAGGGCATTCAGTAAATATCAATAAATATCAATTTTGCATAGCAGTTCAGAGAAAGGGCTTTGGAGTCAGACAGGCCTGGATTTAAAACCTAATTCTACCACTCATCGTATGTGACCTTGGACATACAAAACTTAACCTCCATGCACCAGTTTCCAGAACTGCAAAATCAGGATCCTAATACCAACTTCATAGGTTGCTATTAGCATTAGATGAGATATATGTATGCACTCATAATGGAATATTATACAATTGTCAAAATAAGTGAATTACAGCCATGCTCAATGACATCAATAAATATTGGCATTATAATATTAAATTAAAAAAGAAGTCCACAAAATAACATACAGCATGATTACCATTTAATAAAGTTAAAAACAACTAAAATTTAAAATGTTTTCTATCAAAGGAAATCAAATGAATAATGAATATGAGGTTCGGGATCGCGATTATCTTAGGTGAGGAGAGCAGAGGACAGAATAGCGCTGGGGAAACCATATGGTGAGCTGCACATTACCATCAAGGTCCTACCTTTTGGCTGTGGTAGGAAAGTCTCTGTATTTATTATATTATTTAAAATTAGCTAAATAAATGAGTGGGGTGTAAAAGCAGTTAGTTTAATGAATAGTGACACTAAAAACATAAAAATGCTCTAAGGAAAAAATATCTTTAAAGAAAATAAAAAAGCATGTGATAATCTCTGGTACATTCAAAATTAAAATTCTATGATTATGTTCGGGCACTAAAATGCACATAGTAAATAATGAATTCGGTGTAGTGAATATACCCCTGGTGGCTAGAAAGTGTTAGCAAATGACTAGGACTCCTGGGAATTATCTAATGACCTGGAAATCTAGAGACTTCTCTCTGTCTCTCTCTGTCTCTTAAACTCGTTTAAATTTCTTACTAGGACCTAGCTGAAAATGATGTTGATGACACTGTACAAAGCTAAAGCATAAAGCTAATGTCCTTTGGAAGCATCAGCAAAATTAATATTCATGTTTCCATTTATAATAATAATGAATGTGAAAAAGTTGTTTTCAAATATCTAAGTATGAGATATGTGGGTAGGAAGGTAGGTATATAAATATCTGTAATAACCAACTTCCTGTTATTATTTCCAATTATTACTACAAACATCTTTAGGTTAAAATGTTAAGATATTTCTATCCCTTATGAATGCATCATTACAAAAAGTAGAAATAATACTTTATATATGTGAACTCATAACCATGAGAGGGAAACATTATCAGCATCCCATTTCATAGATGAAAAAACTGAGGCACCATGAAACATGACCGAAGTCATACAACTGGCTGGGGCTATTAAACAGTTCACTAAAGCTGCAATATAGATACTACAGAGAAAAAATACATTTCACAACATCCAGCCTACCTATGATCAGGATGCTTTATAAGGTACCTGTTATTAAATTCAAATCACACAGAGGGAAACATCTGAAGACTCCATCTCCCTGCAAAAGGGGTTAGGGTGAGACAAGTAGAGACGAAATAACAAATCATCTGAATATGAGATTTCAGACAATAAAACTCATTTGCCTTGCCAAGAGGCTTTCACTTAACTTCCAGTTTGGTCTTGTCAATTTAGTGGCAAAAGAGGAGGTTTTCAATCAAAACAATGTGTAGGTGTGTAATATAGAGAGTTTATTAGGAAGTATTGTGGTCTTACCTTCGAGGGTACTTCCTCTTGGACTTTGCTGGTGAGCAAAAGGAGCCTGCCTGTCTGGCAGAGGGAAGGTGAACCACATGAGACTAGGACTAAATTCTCTGATACACTGCTGGAAGATTTCAAGGCAGAGGGTGTGAGATGAACAGAACCTGGTCCTGGAAGGCCTTGAGAAGAAACAGTTGCCTGGTGCCAAGAGGCTCTTCTGGGCTTTTCTCTTTCTCTTTAAGATCTTTCATATCAGAAGATTTCTTGCTACCCTATTCATGTTTTGCAACCCCAAAGCCTCAGGCTGACACCAGCCAGAGCCCAAATAACCACTGCCTTTGTAAGAGAGTTCAAGCAGTAAGGCTAGCATGGGCAGTGTGAGAAAACATTTGAATCTTTAACTGCTTTTTAAAAGATAGTGTGTAAACCATGGAAACAAACAGAGGGAAATGCTTCTTCATAGACATACAGTGACCACACACACAGTTGTGCTGCTAAAAGCTGGCATCGGTCTATGATGGACTATGCCTATAATGTAGGAACCCTTTTTATTTCTTCCCTCCATGAAGAGTTGATTCTTTCATATGTAAAAATCATGTTTCCTTTTATTATCATTAGTGGTCTTCAATTAAATCATGTGCTTTTATCATATCAATCTATGGAAGTATTTAGCCATATTATTTATAGAACATTTAGGTCTTGCCTTTCAAAGTCCTCAGTAATCTTTAGTATTTGCTGGTCTGCTTTTAATTTATCAAAGCCCTCCCTCCACAGGCCTTGCACAAAACACACAGCAGCAGAGATTCCCCCTACACAATGTGTATTTGATATGCTTAATGTTCATCTTTATATACACACAGGCATATAAGAAATGTGGAGGGTGTCTATAAATTCAAGGAAACATTTAAGTGCACAGTGATACATAGATACATGGGTATAATACTTTATGTACTTGATAAATATTTCATCCCTGCCATAAAGAAAGCTTTTTATCAACTTTGATTGTTTTTTTATTACCTTAAAGTATTGCAGTTGTTTCTCAGCATTCATTGTTCCTTCCTTTTCTTGTCTCAGACAGGAATTGAAGATGAAAAGCTCTGTATCTCTGAGCCACCCTTTCAGTTCTTTGATCCTGACCTCCAGCTGCCTTACCAGGCTTCCACTTTCAGGAGAAAGCAGGTCACGTGGACCCGACCCACTGTGCCCTGCCATTGTGTCGTGGATCTTCTCTCCTAGGGTTTTCTAATGCATCAAATTAAAAACAAAAACAAAAACATAGATTAACTTAGGTACCAAACACATATCACAGTTTGGCTGGTAACAAGGGCTACCTGGAAGGTGTCCAGCTGCACCTGCCACTTCGTGACTTGATATTCAGTTCAGATTAGCTCATTGTCCATTTAAGATTTGAATTCTTAAGCAATGTGTGTCGTTCTGACTACCACTAGAGGCTTAAGAAGACCGTGTTCACTTATAATTTCCATTAACAGAAAGAAGTTTTAACCCAAAAGTTCACCATGGTCACTGATAAAAATTCATTTGAATTCTCTTGATGGGAGTTTATAGCAAAAAATGCTCCGCATAAAATTTTTAAGAGATAGAAGACTGAGTTTAATCAATATACTAAAGAGGCCAGGAATAGATTGTGCATGGAGAATTAAATTCCTTTTGTTTTGTTTTGCTTAGTACAATTCCCCAAACCATGTGACTGAGGGCTGTTAAGAAGGGGTAGCCTCCTTGGTGCTGTTGTTGATTTTGCCTCACTTGGAAATTGTTCAGCCCCACAGTTCTTCCCACTTAACATTTGTGGATGGTAGACTTTCCAATATATGTGTCAAAATAAGTCCCAATCCACTATGCTAGAAGCTTTCTTAGGTTAACTACTATTTTATGAAGGTGTAATTGGGGAGAGCTTTTTTTTTTTTTTAAACACGCTCTCTTTGGAAAATCAGTAAGAGTTAATCTATAATGATGAATTAAACCTACAAAGATAAGCTTTAAAACACAAGCAAAATTAAGCCAACAAACATTCATCTACTGTGTAGTGTTCTGTAAATAACATCTTTAGGAGATCGTAACAGAAAAATAGCCTTTCTTGCCAACATCCTTATATTTTCATGGT
This sequence comes from Pteropus alecto, assembly GCF_000325575.1. Classification (NCBI taxonomy): domain Eukaryota; kingdom Metazoa; phylum Chordata; class Mammalia; order Chiroptera; family Pteropodidae; genus Pteropus; species Pteropus alecto. The sequence continues at coordinate 6,204,661 of NW_006431925.1, read as the reverse complement.
GCAAATATTGATAATTTGAAGATCCTCAGTGGAATCCAGATTTAGCTATTGTTTTTATGCTGTAACAAAAGTAGCAGCAGGAGGTGAAATCAATGCCCTTGGAGGGCAGGGTCACAAAAAAGAATTTATTGCCACTTTTTTGTTCTGGAACAGTTTGCAATCATAAATTCTTCATAAACAGAATACTTCAGAGAATGGTCCGTCTTCATAAATATACGACAGAGGACATCAATTTCATTTAATTCACAATTTGTGTCAGCACAGCAGATGCCAATGCCTGCCTTGATAGGGTTGTTTAATATGCAATTGAGACAGAGTAATATGCAGCACAGGGGACAAAATTTCACAGATTAAACTGTACGCACCACTGACATTTCATTCTAATGTATTTCCATTCCACACTGTTCACCTTAGATGAAAGTAATATTAAAAACCATATCCCTCTATTTTACTATTGTTAGAAGTTAAAATCCTTGTCTTTAAAATTTTTTTCATGCCAATTAAAATGTAATCATGCCAATTAAAGGAGTATGCCTGGTGGTGTGAGCATGGCACAGGTTTTGTTAAACTCTTCCCTCCACCCTTCTCTCCCCCTAAATCATTACAAAACTCTGCATATTGTATTCAAATGATATTTTTTGTCAAAATGGCAACCATTTTTAAGATGTTTGACTCATTGAGGATAACTAAATATTCTGTTTCTTTTTTTACTATTATGTAGATTTAAAATTTTTGTCGAGAAAGCAATAAATGACATCCTTCGAACAATTTTCGAAGAAAATTATTGTTAGCTATTTATCAAATTAGAAACAGATATAGTTCTATTTGTACATAAACAGACTATAGCTTTATGAAGCACATAAAGTTGCTGCTCTCATTTAGTAAACCACCATTTAAAATACCATATACTAAGCACATTTCTCCTGTATGAGATCAATGAATTCTGTAGAATTTGGTAGGTTCTGGTTTAAATCACCATATTATGTGAAAGCCATTAATTACTATTAAAAAGTAATGTACCAATAGGTCAGAGCAAAAACTTGCAATGTTTTAAGTTACTTTGCACAACTGCAGAATGTAGTGAATCTAGATGAGAAAGCAAAGATTTAAACTTGCGGTTTTTTAATCACCTAGATTAAGCATGGCAGAAACTGAACGCTGGCATTCCTCCAAGTCATCAAGGAACACGGAGGGCTTTTTATTCTAAATATTTTTGGAGTATTATTTCTTCAAAAATTTTTCTTAAAAAAAAAAAACGCAGGAAATGTAAGGCATGCAAAATTAGGCTCCATAACTGACACCACCCATACTTAGCTGTTATAATTAATCATTTAAGTAATTGACAAATTTAGCTTACCCTTGATTTGAAGTGAAGGCAATTTAAGAGGGAAGTTGATGAAAAAATACAGTTTAACCTCTCTCTCTCAGCTGTCTTCCAACAAAAGGACAGTAGTGTCTCTTGCACAGTGCCATCCTGGTCTCTGGGTAACAGAATCTCTATATTGCCTTTTTGCCAGATTCTTGCATCTCAGTCTTTGGCTGAGACCCAGCCCATCATTGCATGAAATGAATTACATGAAACTTTTTTTTTTTTTTTTTGGCTTTTGTTAAAAGTGAGCTGGAAATTGAGGCACAAAACAGAGGCTGATTTAATTCTGCAATTCAGATTTGGGTCAAATTTGCATCTTTGTTTTGGTGGCTTTAGTGTTACTTGAAAGCTGTAGTGACAACTCTACTTTTCATCTGAAGGGTACAGTAAATAGTTAAACAGTGGATGTCTCTAACATGTACCTTCAGAATAAATTCTATTAACATTCATTCAAGCATGACAGTCAGTGTATATCAGATATACTGTATTATAGTTGACTTGGTGCATACCCATAATACATGGCATATTTTACTTACTTTTTTATGTATTAAAGAACCAAAATTATTAAAATCTGAGAGGAGACAAGCTCGGAGAAAAAAAAAAAATCAACAGAAGAAGAAAAGCAGTGTTTTTCCCCCATAATAGTATGAATAGCTTGTTTGAAATGTAGGTAGTGAATTGAAAGAGAGAGATATTTGTGCCTCAAATTAGAAATCAGACAGATAGAGTACTTCACTACACAAAAAAAATGTACACATAAGCTACAAACAGTAATAAAAATGCAAATACCCCAAGCCGTTCCCATTTTTCATTAATTGAATCCACTTTTTCAAGGAGATCATGTGGTAGTGAAACGCCACCTTTCTTCAAAGCTTCAACCTTACTAAGCAGCTCTGTCTTTTTCAGGTCCCTGATGGACATCTCCACACTGTATCGCTAAAATGAGAAAAGAGAAAGGTAAAATCATAAAGGAGTGAGGCGCTCTTAGAAAAGCTTTGAGCACAGCGTTAGTGATGCTCATAGGTGTTAAAAGTTTTTATTTCTAATAATATTTACAGGGAGACTAAACCTCAGTAACTTAAGCAGTGGAGAAATATTGCCCAAAACAGTTAAAAATACATATTTTGCATACACAAATAGCCATGTTAGTCAGCGGGATGGTCATTGAGTTTATTAAGATTTATGTCTTTTTAAACTAAACTTCACATACACATTTGATCTTTAATTTAAAATATTCCAAATAGGAAAATACCTAGTTTAGGTGGATTTACTATAACAGTTAATTTTGGTCAACATTTGGCTCCAGGGTGCAGCCCATCTCTCATCTCTGCCCCTCAAAGGACCAGTTTCAGAGTGATACAAATAAAATAATCCCCCCAAATTGTGTGACTTCCTCCTTATCTTGTAAGTTCTCTCTGAATTCTCAGTTAAGATTTTTTTTTTCTTTTTTCTTTTACTTAAAAATTCTACATGAACTTGAAGAAGAGGTACATATAGAGAAGAAAAAGAAAACCAGTGCTTTGAGAATGGTTAAAAATCTATGCTTTTTTATTGATTACTGTGAAATATTCCCAAACATCACAATTGACTATAGAATCCTCTCTCTCAGTATATATTGTATTCTAACAAACTGCCAAGTGAGTCTCTCCTAAAAGATGTTTTGCTAGAGATAATGCATTGTGCTATTTACTATGACAGTTACTATGGTGATTGTCTTCAAATAACTCTATTTGGATAACTTCATAGTTAGAAAGTCCTATATTAAGGATAGCTATAAATGACTATGGCTGTCATTTTAAATGTACACATAAAAACATCTCTAAGTAGAAAAACTATATTCTAGTTAAAATATTAAACATATTTTACAATTTTAGCACAGTTCCAAAATATAACGGCAATCCCAAAACTTCTTTCATCGAGGCATAAAAGTTAAATCAATGAGGTCCTTGATAGTATTGCTCCATTGCCCTGAGATAAAATTAGCACTTTATCAGCTAATAAGAAAAGCTTTTGTTTGAGCAAAGTGGCAAATCAGCAAGTCCAAAACATGCCCAAGCACTTGGATGGTTTTATTTGCCTTGAAAACATGATATTATATAAGATCCCAAATCAAATACAATTGGAAGGAGCTTAAAGAAAAAGAAAGTATGAAAATCCCCGTTTCGGTTAATTGATGTTCAGCATTTGTGTGCATATGTTTGCATACTTTTAGTTTCATATTTTAATCTTTCATTTGCACTAAACATGCACATCATTTGTATTATGTAAACTTCTCCAAATGTTAGTCATTTGTGGATCACAGAACAAAATGTTTTAAATAAGGTGATTTAAAGCATTTCGTCGTATTAATGAATGCTGATCATGGTGTCAGAGTATCCAAAATTACATGAATATGCATAATGAAAAATTTTAAGGGTTGCTTTAGAGCTCTTTTAGAATTTGGCCTGTAATACGTGGGAAATTCTGATTACGTTTCTAATGGCAGGCAATTACCAGGACTATGTTACTTCAACACTTAGAAAACACAACTGTCCACTCGAGTTTTCTGGACTTTACATTCAACAAGTGTTCTAGAAACCTACATAGTGTTTTATTTGTCCAAGTGATGATTGGAGTAGAGGGCAATCTGCTTTATGTAATTAGATACCCAACAAAAGATGATCTTGCTGACAAAGTTTTACATAATTAACTCAGTAAGTTTTCTTTGACACGATATCGGGGGAAACAGCATGTCAGGCAGGTGGAAGAATACCATTCAAATCTTTAGTTTATGCCATGTACATTAACTGACAGAGGGAGTCCTCTGGCTGTGCCACCTGGGAGCAGTCTGGACCAGTTCTCATTTGCACCGATGACAAGCTCATCTCCCTTTTTTATCCCAACTTTGAATGGCTCCTACACAGCATGTCAATAAAGAAAGAGAACAGTTTAGATGTGCCCTGTAAACATGATGGTCTCGTAACGATAAAAATATGAAAAACGATTAATTTCATTTTAGATATAATAAAATAATTTTCTCTGTGAAATGTGGTACAAGCAGTCACTGCAACAGCTATTATAAAAGATTAAAAAAAACTTGTCTTATGTATGCTGTCTTTGTCACCATGTAACCTACCATATTAACAGCTTGATGAAAGATGTGATTGATGGACAATGCCTTCAAACTGTAAAAGCTAAGAGAATCCAGCTAATTGTTAGATGTATTGGTATGTGAGTGAAAGGTACTAGAATGTCATGCAATTTTAGGTGAAATATTTATTTTAATTTTTGAAGCACTCTGAAGGTTGAATCAGATATGATTTAGGACATCAAGCTGTATATGTAATAATGTCAGAGGGTTATATTTTTGTTGATGCTAATACGTTTTTGCTCTTCCCTCTCCAACATCTTTTCAGAAGCATTAGGCAGGGAGAATCAACTGCCAGCTCTATCAGTTCCTGGTCATCCTATCAAGTAGGGCTACTTTATCCTGTGGTGAGAAGATAATTTAATCTTCATATTCATTCCGCCCACAGCAGTAAATGAGCAGAGGCTGCCCCACTGTGTCCTGCGGTCTGGGGATGTTGTGATATAGACTGCTCTTCAATAGCCAAAAATGAGATTAACGAAGTTAAAGTCAGAAGGCTTTTCTTGAGTGCTAAGGTAAATAAGCATCCAATATTTAATTTCCCCACAGCACCTGCAGTAGACCTCTCTGTCTAGTCAAAAATAAAATATACTCTATTGAAAGGGCATATTTACATCATTAAGTATATTTGCTTGGCCAATTCGATTTTGACTAATGAAGCCTCATGATAGATATGTGAATGATCTAAATTAAAGACTTAGGCCACTCCTATTTTAAATGCCACTCCTGTGTGTATATACAGATATATAAAGAAAACTTAAAAAACAGAGTTAAAAATAACTACAGACACTAGTCTACTTTTTAACTAAGGAATAAAGAAGTTTTTAGAAAATTCTTATTCAGTGTTTACTTTTTAAAAGCCCAAATGCTAAAATTGAATTATAAAACAAAGCTAGCAAAAAACAGGGATTTCTGAAGTAAATATAATTAGAAATGCATGAAGACTTGATTGAGATAACTTTTTTGACAGTTATGCTAAAGGCTAGGCTTTTTTCCCTTCTCGAACCTTTTTTTTTTTTTTTTTGTTAAAAATCACACCGAAAATTCTGCCCAAATGGAGACTGGAACAATGCCTTGAAACAGTGTTAATTGTCACCATGGAAACCAGAAGAATAAGCCATTTTGAAACTGGTATAGAAGGCACACATTGAGCAACTCAAGCATTTTTCTGCCTCCCTCAATGTTAAAGAACAAGATGCCTTGTCACTGTGAGGTCAGAGAAAGAAAGCATCATGAAAGGGTTGTAGATGCTCACTGTCTAGTAAATAAAAAAAAATAAAAAACTATACTACATACAGCTAATGCTATAAGACTCTATCTACTGAATCTTTTTGAAATAGAAAGATCATCAAAAGATGGCCAGGATTGGGGGATGGATTCCACCTAAGCAAAACTTCAGGGCTATATTATGTGAACCTTGCCCCCAAAGCTCCCTGGGAATTCTGCTGTTGTAATAAAACTTCAGAAGAGGAAAGAAAAAAGGCAGCATGATGGAATTCAAAATAATGCTCTAAAAGCACACAGAGAGATTAAGACATCCATTGTAAGACTTTTGTATGGTGCTTCTGTTGGTTATGCTGAAAAGAGACCAGACATTGCTGAGCAGAGAGTGAAGTTTTGGCTACAAGAAACACAAGAATTAAACCAAAGAATTTTCTCAGTTATTAGAATAGGGCTGTCAGATTCTGTGTCTTCAGGGTTTGAGGATTTACGTCTTACACTATATTTTAACTGGGTTTTATGCGACTTGATATTAGGAAGAATTAAAGCAAGGAAAATGATCTAGTTATCAGAATGACAGATATAATAATAAAGATCTCTGAATATCTTTCCCAGTCTAAAGTAATACAACAAATACCTATATATTTGCCATAAACACACAACAAAAAGGTAGAAAGACAGAAAAAAAAAAAAAAAACACTGAGAAAACAAAATGTATTTTAGTCTATGAACTAGAAAGCATATGCTAAGAACGCACCAAAACACCAAACTACTGGCAAAATGATGTGTGAAAATACGCATTTTTGTACAAAAAAAGACAGGGATGTATCTGTGTATGGCTCTCATATTGTGTTTTCTGGCTAGTGTTTTCCCTCCTCATGTGAGGCTTCATGGTGGCCCCTCAGCAAGTCCATGCCTAATGCCATTCAGTGGTGAACAAAGAGTCTTTTTATATGAAAGTCCAGGGTCCACAGCTCAGCTGTACATGCCGAGTGCAGGAATCTGCTAGAGGCCAGTGTCGCCTTTGCAGCAGCTCTTGTGCTGCCCCCTTTTTTGGAACACCAGTGTCCAGCATCTCACAAGGCATGTGATGTTTCACATGGAGCTAATATCACCAGCACTTCAGGAAGGTGTTCAAGACTGAAGAAGAGAGTTCAAGCCCAAGACAAATAATAGTCGTTATTTCTTGCAAACTCCTTGTATTTTACCATTAGCAATTTATGGCGAATAATTGCACAGAGAAATTATAAAGACTCCTACAATTGTCCTTGTAAATTAATAATAGGCTTTCTTGATTGGGATAAATTTGCTGCTGAGCCTTTGGAAAAAAAATTAAAAAGTGCAATGTCATTTAAAATTGCCAGAACTCACACAGCAAATTACATCTGAGGTTAAGAATTGAGTTTTCCCCCCTCTTCTAGCTTATTCCATTTGCATGATCTGGAAATCACATTACATTGGCCATGTATTGTTAATTGGACATAGATTGCATTATCTTTAATATAAATCAAACTACAAATATTAAAATGAATTGCAAATTCCCTAATAGAAGATCATAAAACAATCTTTTTTAAAGTATCTCCCATTAATAATTTAATTCCAATTATATCACTCAGAAAACTTAAGTAGGAAACCTGGTAACTTATTTCTCCAATCATTTCTTTTACATAACAAATACCTAAGCTTTTAAAATAAATACCCCGAGCAGAATTCATTATTATAGAACAAAAATAAAACAAAAATAAAACGCCAATAAGTGAAAACTTTTCATGCCAATTTCATGTACGATACTGCCTAAGAACACCAAGCCTGCCCATCTCGTGCCTTCTGTACCCAAGTCAAGGGCAAGAAAAAAGTGTCATATAGGAAAGATTTACTAATTTTAAGAACTATTGCAATTATAATCTTTAAAATTATAAAATTATTATTCTATTTATTTTTTAAAAGGTTCTCTAACCCCTTAGGTTTTCTATAAATTTGGTATCTTTCTGATGCCTTTGCATGGCCTTTAATGAGTTTATATTAAATATTTAATACTGTTTAGAGCATACCCACTACTACCAAAAACAGTTATATTCCCAGCAGTCCCACTGTTTCAGGCAGAGGACTTGATTGATCCTCCTAGCCTGAATTGAGTAGAATGAAAAGAAGCAGTTGGAAAATAGCTGCAATCATTTAATGCAGATGACCTCTGACAGCCTCGCAGCTCTTCTATCTGAACAGAAATTTGCATGGGGTCTCTGTGCAGAGGAACAATGTAACCTAAATGGTAGACAATCTTTATTCTAATGAAGTGGGTGTCAAGGTCAATGTAAAACTGCAATGATAAATGGTGCACCACTAGGCAAGAGAAGTTGCATAGGCATTGTAGTGCTTTCACATTAATTGAAGACTGAAATGCACTGCGTGAAAAGCACAAGCCTCTCTTTTCACCATAACGTGTTAATATGCCAATGCCGAAATGATTTCTTCAAGATGTTTGCCTGTTGACATGTATCTTATTGCAAAAATAACACAAATGTGGAATTATGGCACAAAAGGACATTTTCAGAATTGAGCATTTTCCTGGATTAGAATTACAAAAATCTAAATAAAATGTCCCCAAACAACATCCTGACACCAAATGTAATTCCTTTGATCCCTTTTCTTTTCTTTTTCTATTTAGACCTGTCTTTAATTAGTTTCAACCAAGCAACCTTTCATAGAACTCTTTGCTGGGTACTTTCATACTGAACTAACTGTGAAAAAAAAAGGACTGAGGAGAAGAGAATCATTCAAATATAATTTTTTCTTTCACTTTTAAGTTTTCTCCTTAGTCTGCAGTTAAGATCTTCAGGTGTTGTTTGTCTTGAATGAAAATGTAATGAAAAGCCTCTGTTTGTAAAAGAAAATAACTATTTTCTACTGCGAGAACTAAAAACTATAATCTGGTCGTTTGACATTGCCAAAATGACTATACAGCAATAATTACACCATTTCTTCAGTTGATCTAGCAATTTTGGGGCAGTCAATATTTTTCATTATATAAAAATAAGGACAGTAAGCTGCTTGAATGAAAATGTAATGAAAAGCCTCTGTTTGTAAAAGAAAATAACTATTTTCTACTGCGAGAACTAAAAACTATAATCTGGTCGTTTGACATTGCCAAAATGACTATACAGCAATAATTACACCATTTCTTCAGTTGATCTAGCAATTTTGGGGCAGTCAATATTTTTCATTATATAAAAATAAGGACAGTAAGCTGCTTAAAAAAAAAAAAAAAATCCTGATCTACTTAAGCCTGAAAAGGAGACATTGTTTGCTAATACACTCATTAGCAACCAAGCATTTTAACTTCATCAATTAAACAGGAAATGAAGTTGCACCATTAGTTTCACAATTTGCTAAAATACTGATAAGAGCACATTCCTAACTATTTGAGAAACATTTCCAGGCTCAATGCATATATTATAAACTCGATGCATTTTTACAGTTGACATTTTTTGATTCTGGTAGACTCTGTGATATAGCTAGCTTTCCAACACTAAGCTTCCTGCTACAAATAGATTGCAATAATGGAATTACAGTTATACTAGTCAGGAATGGTCTGTAGGTCTCTTGGTCTGTCATCTTGGTGACTGGAAGGCTATTAGTATGATTTACTATAAAATAAATAATATTGCTAGTGTGCAACTCTGATGTAAAAACAAACTGTCTCAAATAGTAATCAACATTCCTGAAATGGTAATTCAGAGGGAAAAAAAAATCTCAACACGAAGAAGGATAGTGAAAAAGAAAAAAGTTACTGATGAAACTGTTTAAAAAACTGTACAGCTTCATCTGTGTGTGATTTGTCAGGTCTGAAGCTTTGACGTGCCCAAGGGGCAGACCCCAGCGGGGAGTAGGCTGCCGAGCTAAATAGCTGTGAAAGAAGTCTTAATGTAGGATGGAATTCAAACTAACCTTGACATGACCTCGGGAAAAATATGCAAAAAGTAAAATGAATGCACTCTGCAAGATACATCCTAATTTTGTGGTGGAGCTGGTTAGTTTTACAAACATAACTGAGACCTTAAAAGAAAAATAGAAAGCTAGTAAAAGGAGAAAACTTTGGAATTCAGGCAAAAACGTAAGCGGGCATGATGTGTTACTGTGAAGGCATGTGAACCATTTGGAAAGAATCCAAATAAAAACCCACAACGAACAATATTGTTGTCAGCCTGTCTATTCAGGAAATTTTTTTTTTTTTTTAGGTTGAATATAAATGACACAAAGCCAAGATTACATCATTGCATTACAAAGTCTGTTGTGGCTTTTAGCTGAACGAGCCCCATGGATCTATTGGTTTTGGACAGTAATTCAGTAAGGAGGTTTTAATGTGTTATTTTTCCTCCAGTGTCAATAAAAATAGAAGAATTTAAGGAGAAAATATTGTGGGTGCTCTCTAGTTTATTTTTTGCTTTTGATCTGTATTTGATAAGCCAACCTCAAATTTTAGTTAATGCATTGAGCTTGATTTGACTTTATTATAAATGTTGCCGTTGGAAGTGATCAATTTAGGAGGAAGGCATTTGTTCTAGCTCCCTGGCCAAGAACTGGCTAACTCATTGGCTATACTGAAATTTTAATTGAGTGTCAATTTGTGTAGAAATTCAATCCGATTACAGTCTCAATGCAATTTTGTAGCAATACCAGTTATTTACTACACTACTAACCAGATTTTAAACATAATTAAATTGCTAAGATCATACACCCAAAATCTAATGACTTAAATCCCTATAGCAAGGATGTGAATATCTGGGTCAGGTATATGTACTTCTAGTAGATTTTCATAAGCCTAACCTGAGTAGAAGGATTCAGTCATTCAGAGGCATAGAAGTACAAGAAGTTTTGTTGAGAACCTGTTAAACAACCATAAGTAAAGACCACTGCTTAATGCCTATGTTATGCCAAAGACTCTTTTTTGGTTTAATATTACATAATATTTATATTAATGACATATAAGTAAAAAATATGTGTATTGGCATGTTAATCAGATTGCCAGATTATACTAAACTCAATGATCGTTAAAGAATAGTAACTATTTTAGCTCAGAGATCATAAACTCAAATACCTACTGGTAGTAGTACTAGTACAATAGTAAACTGGCTGGGGCAGAGAAGGGGATCCCTTTTTGTAGTGTTTGCTGATTCCCTAGTGTAAATACTCCCACCATGGCAGAGTCCAAGCTACCAAGATTCCGAGCTATCAGGTTGTTACTGCTGGCAAAATTCCTGAATTTTTAACAATCAGTTCTCACAAGCCAGCACGAGCCAGCTCCAGCACCCCATTACTTGGCAGCTAATGTAAAGGAGCTGAGTTGAGCACAGATAAGTCATCTATCTTTTATCTGCCAACTATTGCTAGTGTCATGGGAAAAGAGAACTATTTTCTCTACAAAAAGAATAACAATACATAAATATGATGATTACCAACATTTGATCCCAGTGAAGGGAAAATGAGAGGAAGCAGTATGGACTGCAGAGGATGGGAGAGCATAAGCTCCATCTAAAAGGGGCAACCACGAATCAGCCAGCTCTGCCAACTGTTTCCACGTAGGAATATGGCCTCGATATGGGTCTGTATGGCCAGGTATATATTTTAAGAGAAGACGAAAATATTTTTTAGGTGAAATCTCATAATTTTTAGATGTTGAATTAAAACTTTAACACTGTACAGGCCAATCTATGTCTCTATGTTGGATCTGGATTTGTAGGCAACTAGCACTATTGTCTAATGTCTATTTTAAATATTAGATTCTAAGTGGAACACAGCATGCTGGCATACTAGATTAAATCTAAGATGAAGATATGACAAGTGTTCACGCAGACAGAGTTAACAACCATTCCCTCCGTCCACCAAAAAATAAAAATAAAAATACAAAAACTGTATAAAGAATGGAGGTGGCTAGGCTTCAACTGTCTTCATGTTCAATGCATCAACAGACAATGAAAGGTAAATGTAAATGTAAAAAAAAAAAAAAAGGAACATGATTTGGGGCTGAACTGAGGCACACATGATGGCAATCGTGTTTCAAAAATAAGAAAGGTAATAGGTAGATTAGCTTGCCTATGGTTTACTAGTCCCAAACCTACAGTCCTTGTTCTGGTTGGGTTCCATTTTCCAAGAGGGATGTAAACAATGTATCGAATGTCCAAAGAAGAGCACTCAAGGAAGGGAGAAGGATCAAAACTACAAGGAGCAAGCTATCGAAGAAGCTAGAGATATTCAGCCAAGGGATAAATAAGAATTGAAGACGAGAGAAGAGAGGAAAGGATGTGTTAGTCGACTTTAAACGTTTAGAGGACTTTTACATAGAAAATATTAATCTGTTTCATCTGCCCTTAGAAGTCAAGCCTACGATCTAAGGTTGAATATAGGAATGTGGCTTGGGCAGTAGTGAGTTCCCACTCACCATCAGCTCAACCATCAGTATTTAGGCAGAGACCAGAAGTCTACCCCATTGGGATATTTTATGGGTTAATGAGGCATTAAGTGAGGATTGGCCTAGAAGATAGAGTTGAAAATTCTTCTCCGTTTTAGAAAGTTGAGTTTCTTGGGGCCCACATTCACTGGATCAGCCATAATAATCACATTATTATATGTAGAAGAAATGCCAAGACCAAAAATCACAAAGTTAAGGAGTAGCTGTCATTTGCTGAAACAGGACTCAGATGTAAGATTCTCATGCAGAGAAACCTAGGAGAACAACAATAGAATAAAGACAACCACATAAATTGTAAGCTATAAAGTCTAAACTCAAGATAGGACACAGAGAAAGAAAAGCCAAGGTTAACTGAAAATCCCCAATTAATCATCAATCTGTTTTATTTTAGAGAAGTATTTCATTGAATTTGAAGTATTAAATAAAACCTTTCTGGTCTTTTTCTGATAAATATTTTATAGGAAGCTTCTACTATAGGATTGATGCAGTTAGGTCCATATTTATTTTTAAAATACTTTTTTCAATTACAGTTGTCATATAATATTATATTAGTTTCAGGTGTACGTGATTAGCCATTTATAAAACTTATGAAGTGATCACCCTGATGACCCTAGTACCCATCTGACACCCTACATAGTTATTATAATAATATTGAGTATATTCCTTATGCTGTACTTTACATACTCATGACTATTTTGCAGTTATCATTTGTATTTCTTAATCCCTTCTACTTTTTTTACCTATCCTCCCAAACCTCCTCCCATTTGGCAATGATCAAAATGTTCTCTGTATCTATGAGTTTCTGTTTTGTATATTCCTTTATTTTGTTTTTTAGATTCCACATGTAATTTAAATCATATATTTGTCTTTCTCTAACTTATTTCAACTAGGTCCACACCCTTAAGGTCTACCCATGTTGTCGTAAGTGGCAAGGTTTCATTCATCCTTTTTATGGTTGAGTAATATTCCAGTGTGTGTGTGTGTGTGTGTGTGTGTGTGTGTGTGTGTGTGTGTGTGTGTTCTTTTCTTTATC
>NW_006431925.1:6101766-6191096 GCF_000325575.1 Pteropus alecto | reverse complement strand
TAAAATAATTATTAATAAATATGTATTATTGTCATTTTATTATTCATGTTTTTTATCTTTTTTCCTTCTTCTTAAAGAAATCTCTCTAATGTTTCTTATAATATTGATTTGGTGGTAATGAACTCCTTTAGCTTTTCTTTGTCTGGGGAGCTCTTTATCTGTCCTTCAATTCTAAATGATAGCTTGCTGGGTAGAATAATTCTGGTTGTAAGTCCTTGCTTTTCATCACTTTGAATATTTCATGCCAGTCCCTTCTGGGTTGCAAAGTTTCTGTTGAAAAATCAGCTGACATTCTTACAGAAGCCCATTTATAGGAAACTAACTGCTTTTCTCTTGCTGCTTTTAAGATTCTCTCTTTGTCTTTAACCTTGGCATTTTCATTATGTTGTGTCTTGGTGTGGACCTCTTTGGGCTCATCTTGTTTGAGACTCTCTGTGCTTCCTGGGCTTGTGTGTCTATTTCCTTTGTCAGGTTAGGAAAGTTTTCCGTCACTATTCTTCAAATAAGTTTTCAATTCCTAGCTCTCTCTCTCGTCCTTCTGGTACCCTTGTGATGTGAATGTTGTTACACTTGATATTGTCCCAGAGGCCCCTTAAACTATCCTCAGTTTTTTTTGGATTCTTTTTTTCTTTTTACTGTTAGCACATCAATATGTGGCACTGACCCTCAGGCTGATTGGTCGTGAGGACTGGCCGTGACTACAGTGGAAGGGCTGTTTTGTGGGGGCTGACCCTACGGAGTAGTATTCACTTCAGTGGGGCTCTGGTGCCTGCTGAGTCTGCCCTTTGGGTGTGTCATTTGTGGAAGTGGTTATGTAGTGCTCTGGTGTGGTTTTTAGCTGACCACTGGGTATGTTGGTTCTGGGGCCCCTTGGGAGGGGTTCTAGTGCAGGCCAAGTTCAGCCACTGCTGTGCCCTGCCAAGGGTCACTTTATAGGAGCTACAAAGTGATCTGTAGATGGTTGCCACTTGTTCTGGGCTTGGAGGTGCCTGCAAGAGGCTAAGCTGTGAACTGAGTCCAGTTGCTGCTATTGCTGAGCTTGGGACTGCTTAGAAAGAAGTATGGGGCATGCTAAGGCAAGATACTGCTTGCTTGGGGCTTGTAAACCTTTGAGAGATTTTAGGAAAGTCCACAGTGTGAGACAAAACAAGCTGTTTGTATGGAAAAGCCACTAGAAGTGGCGTAGGTAGGCCCACAAGGTGGGTGGGGAAGCATCTCAGGGAATTACCAGGGCAGAGTGAATAGTGTTAGCCAGGTTGATGGAGACTCAGCTATAGTGTCCACCTGCATATGCAGGCTGGGTGATAGGAGGGCTAAACAAAGGAACAATGGCTTCTGCCGGCACTTCTGTCTAGGAGAAAGCTGCCCCTCCGGACCTTCTGAAGCCAGATAATTCAGTTATTCCCTGGTGCCTTTTGAGCTGCTGCTCCAGTGCAGGAGCTCAGAACAAGTGATTCATCAGTGAGTAAATCCATGTACGGGCCCTTTAAGAGTAGCACCTGGGACTCCAGCAGTCTTTGTCTTACTCAGTCACAATCTCCATTGTTTTTCAAAGCCAGAAATTGTGGAGACCTCTTGTCCCAGCACTGGAACCCTGGGCTGAGAAGCCCTCACTCCTCAAGGGGACCTCCACAGTTGAGATATCCCTCCTAATTTTTAATTGCCACACAAGAGTGTGGGACAAGCCCATTCTGACTCTCGAGGTGGCTTCTTCTCTGTGTCGAGGTGGCTTCTTAAGTAGATCAGTCTCGAGGTGGCTTCTTCTCTGTGTCCCTAGTTACAGAACTTCTATTCAGCGAGACTTCAGCCAATTTTCAATAATGGTTGTTTTGTAGTTTAGTTGTAATTTTGAGGTGGTTGTGGGAGGAAGTAAGCATAGCACTCTCCTACTCCACCATCTTGACTGGAAGCCAGTCAGGTCCATGTTTCAACAAGGTTCCTCTTGTAGACTTTTTTAAGACATACGCTTCACAAATGCCACTCTCCAAATTTTCTTCCATCAACATAGAATTTTCTTTCACAGCTATCTAAGAAATGTCTTACAACCCTTGCTGCTAGCAGTATAGGCATAATGGCAATTTCTCCTTCATGCTATGAGACTTCATGGTTGTGCTGTTATGTTGAAATTTGCACATCTCAATGGGTTTTCTGTGCATTCCAATGCACTTCAGTGATGATGTGGATCATTGCCATAATACATCATGACTGTTCTAATTATGGTTTCATTATGATGCACCATATCAGAGCTGTCGTAATGTCATGTCAGCACATAGTAAGAATAGTTATGCAATTATGTAATATCTGTTAGAGTATGCAATGTAGGATGGAAAAAAAGACACGAGGAGCAGCAATTAATGTAATGAAACTCAGTTTTCTCTTTTAAAAAAGTTTCCAGTTTAAAAACATCGTTTCTTTTGTTTTCCATCTCCCAAACTAAGCGAACATCTCCAAACACATCTATTTTTGTTTACTTGGGCACTATTACATAATTTAATGAATTTCTTAATAAAGCAAAATAAGAAGAGAACAAGGAAATTCCCAACTTCAGCTCTTCTCCATGTCACAAAAGAATGAGATTCCCTAACATATGTTGTAAGTATAAGAAATCCAGTAAAACTTAAGTGTAGTAAATTAAAGTCCACTGAAGGCTTACTATTATGTAAACTTCAAACTCAATGTTACATTCTTTTACCTTCCCTGATCTCTTGTATAGACACAGAACTTCTTGCCTCACTCCCTAAAACTCGATGAACCAGCTATGTCTTAAATAAGCAAATTGTGATAATGAGATAAAGCATTAATACAGTATTTACTTCCCTAAATTATCACCATAAATATTCATTTGCCTTTAGTCTAGCTGCCAAAATATACCCAAATATCTATAAAAATAGAAATCTTGTATTTGTCTTATAAATTTGAAGAATAAACTCCCAAAGGATGAGGGCTCTGCCATTTTTTTGGTTAACCACGTAGTACCTTGAATATTTGAGACCTTCAGAAAACACAGAATCAATGAATAGTTTCTCAAACTAAGCAATACATGAACTGCTGCTTGTTTTTATATACAACCATAGGAGAATTTATATATCAAAGCTTACCCCATATCTCTACAGCTGAACTACAGGACTGTTCAATGCAAGTATTTATAATAGAAATGCTGATGAAGCCTAAACTATGAATGTATATGGTTGTGCAGCAGCAGCCATTTCAAATATAAATATATTTTTGGCATTAGGAAGCACCAAGTTTGTTTAAATCTGGACTTTTTTTTTTTACAATTGCAAGTAATGTTAATAGCACGCTGTAAATGTTAAGGCTAAGTGTACAATGTCAAAATAGATTGAATCTCTCTGAAAATTGGAAATTCAGGCTTTTCAAACGTAATCCAGATGTTTGGCTTTTATTCAGATTTCAAGAAAGAAGGAACTAATATGATATAAAATTCATACATGCATATTTCATTAGTGCCTTTTGTATCGCTGAATTAAACATTCTGAAACGTGCTTTTCCCAAATCACACAGAGTTTTAAACCAAAGCAGTTGCCAAGATGCTGCACACCTCAAAAATAATGCCAAATTAATTTCATAAGGAAGAGACTATATATTTCATATCTTAACTCTATTGGTAATGTTTCCTCAAGGAGAATATTTTGCTTTTTCTTTGAGGATGACAAGAAAAATGAAAGGTAGAGCACTGTAACCACTATAGTTTATCAAAAAGGTTATTACTGCAGAATATGGTTACTTCAGAAATCTGAGAATTAGTGGCCTAAATGAAGGCTGAAAGCACTATCCCCCATATCGTGTCACCAAAAACCACCTTTTCAAGTTTAGTGCAAATGAACATTCTCCAGGGACTACAAACTTCAGCACTGAGAAGCAGATCCAGAACTCAACATGTGATAGTAGGTGTTAAGACAGAGCCATCAAAGCATTTCCAAGTTTTCTGCTCCCAAAACATTCCCAAAATGGAATACCGTCATACTTTTATGCATTCCCATCATGACTTTTTCTTTGTAGGGTGTTTTTTTTAAAGGGTTTTCACATCTATAACCTTAATGGATCCATGATGCAATGGAATTTTTCTTGGTGACTACCCAAGTCCTTGTACAGTAAAGTATTTGATATCTTAGGCTGCTGTGTTGAGGATACTCTGGTGCCTTCACATCAGATGAGAATGAATGTGGTTTCAGAATTAAATTATAAGCTCCTACAACAGAGTGCTTAAGGTCAGGGACCATGTGTTGTTCACTCTTTATCTACTGTAACTCTCAGCATTATTGGGTATAGAAGGTAGTTGGGAAATAGTTATTCATTTGAATTCGCCCGTCAAAAAGACCAGTTGAGCCCGTATCAGCTATTGAAATATATGCCAAGTATAGTATTAGTACACAGAAATGAGTAGTGATTGCCTTATTTAACTTTGAATTTCATGCTCAGTGAAAAACTTACTGGGTCAAAATGTCAATACAGACATATTACTCTCGAGTTTTACATAGAAACCACAAAAAAAGTTAACTGTTTCCCATGGCCAGGAATGGCTAACACAAGAAAAGCTTCTATAACATGTATCCAAGAAAAGAGGAAGGTAACAGCAGCTCTTTAAATATTTAAGGACACCTTTTATGAATTCAGTGTTTTCTCCTAGCAATAACATTTGATCAGAATGCAAGAGCCTGGGTCCAATTTCCAGCTCAACACTGGTCTGTAATAGGCTTTAAAACCTTTCTGTTCCAGTCTCTCCTTTTTTTTCCTTTGGGGTACAAGTCCGTATTTACCAAAGATCTTAAGAAAATAAATTTTAGAGATTTCAGGCTTTAAGCTTTAAGCACTGTTTGTTGCCCCAACCTCAGAACGCTTGACTGTCATTTCAACAAAGTGTTCTCTTTTTTGTTCTATTATAGCAAGCCCATGGGGACAGTTAGTAATATCACTTCTGTCTCACAGATTAAAAATTGATATATGGAAGCTAAGTGACTTTCCCAAGTAAGATAGTGCTAAAACCCAGAAATAGAATTTTCAGGAGGAATTTCGGCTTAGTTTGCTAGACAATGCTGTTATTCTTAAAAATGCATCTTTAGCTATCAGTCGGGAAGTCTAAGGAAACTGGTGGCCCCTGATAATATAATGTAAATAAAGTCAAGAATGACATTCGAAGCGACTTTGGAGTGGTTGAAACACACTTAAAAACCCCACCCTTGTAGCTTCAATGGCCAGATCCATCTTGATGTAGACTCGTCCTTCAACCCTCCATAGATTTTTAATAGCATGAGGTGGAGGCTAACAGAGCAAATAGGAGAGTTCTCACTGATAGTCATACCTGTCATTCAGAAGAACGACAGCTTACAGTTTAAAGAAGCTCTAGGGTACAGGCAAAAATTTCTTAGTACAAACTAGGACTATAAAGAGCAAACCTGGATTATCATAACTGCTTTTGGGCATTTTTCAAGCTATGTAAGGGAGCCTACCATAACCATTCAAGGAAGTTTATTAGAACAGCTTCATTAAAGAGAAATGGCATGCGTGTGTCTCCAATCGCAAGAGTGTAAAGAAAGAGGAAGGAGTAAAGAATTAGAGAACAAAATAATGGAAATGAATAGATAGATGGAGAGAAAGTAATAAGTAAATAGGGAAAATTACAAAGGTTTAACCAGATAGGAGAAACAGTATCTAATCTACAGAAAATGAATCACAAAAACTACATAAAAATAAGTAGTATTGCAGAAAAAGAAAGAACTCACAGCTAGAAAGGTCTTCAGTGAATGACTTCCCCAAAAATCAGATGAAAGAACATCAAAATGATGACTTGAAAATTTTGCGTAAGGACTACAAAAATTCACTAAGAGAAACAAAAAGAGGCAGAAGAACCAGGATGTGGCCGTTTAGCATAGCTTACAGCAATAACGACAGATAACCTTTCAAGAAGAAATAGGTACTAAAACTTGTGACTTCGAGGATTTTCCCTAAGCACCATTGATAGGGAGCCCCTTCTCTAGGTACCATCTTCCCTCTGACTGTTACTTCTGCCTTTGCTCTATTGGTGGCTTGCTACATGATTTAAAGGAAGTCATGCCAATTTCTGTGGTTAGCCCATCTGAAAAACAAGGACAATGATACACTCGTCACTTACCACAGATATTTTAAGAAGTCATTAGATCACGTTTGTATGAAAGTTCAGATCTCTAAGTAAATTCAGCATTTAAAAAAAAGTTTTTAATTTGAAAACTCTTGACTTTTGTAATGAAATGTTTTGGTCTGTCACCAATTTGTAAGTAAGACTGCAAATTTCCCATTTGTTTTTATTATCTGTCTTAGAGATAAGGTATTATAACTATTATCTATATTAGAGAATAAAATGTCACATCTGAGTGGAGTCACTGGAAAGGTAAACAATACATATATAATACATGTTATATATATTTTTCCCATCTTTTAGAAAATGTATCAACTAAGTGTTACTATTTTTCTCTACCCTTAATAAAGGGAGGAGGGAAAATGTTGGAATTACCCAATGCTACTACTACACTACTCAAAACCTGTACACACAAAATCATTTAATCACTATGAACATGGTGACAGAAAAGGACCCATGCCAAACATTTTAATTCGTGAATCAATGAGATTCAAGGAGTTGGACCGGAAAAAAAAGGGAAATGAAAATTGAAAATAAAAATAAATCAAATGAAAATATACGCCTGGAACTAGATTGCCCATTTTTAAACTTTACTTGTATTGCTTACTAGCCATGCAATTCCCCGTGCTTTAGTTGTTCATCTGGGGATAATATTAACACTTCTTTCATAAGGTTGCTTTGAGGATTGAATGCGCTAATATATGCAAAGATCCTGTTACAATTCGTTTTACATAATAAGCATTATATACAAGTGTTTGTTCAAACTTGATCCAAATGTTGCATGTTAAGAAAATATGACCTTTGGCATAACTTTTCTCATCTCTTCTATGCCACTAATTTGTATATTTATGTATATAACTTCCCTTCACTAAGTGAAACACTGAATCTAGGATTCAATATTGAATAGAAAAAAAAAAATTGCCTTTTATTGAACACACAGACGATAGCTATTAGGATTTGTCATTGGTTTGCTACTCTTTCCTCACTCTGTCTTCCCGAGTTTGGTAAAGTCCTAGGAGCGAGTCAAACTAATTCCCAGGTTTGAGATTTTTTTCTCATCTTGCATTCTTTTGCAATACACCTATCTTCATCCCACTTATTTATATTCTATCCAGCAAGGCCCAGTTCAAATCTCATTTCTTCTATGAAGACGTTTTAAAAAGACCAGCAGTTATTTTGTTGTACCATACAATGTGCTATCTTTGCTATTATTTCATGTTTTTTGGTTTTACTTTTCTAAATGGATTATAAATTACTTAAGGAAAAAGATAACCTTCCTTTTATTTTGTTCTCCACAGTTCATAGTAATACCTAACAAATGCTTATTGCCTCATCTTCATAGTCACTAATATCAGACAGAATCATTACTTACTCTTCTTACTTTTAAAGTAAAGGTGAAATAATTAGACCATTAATTCCTGATATATATATATTAGGACATATAGACATATATAATTAGGACATATAGACATATATAAAAAACATATGTGAGAAAAGAGAATTAAGATAGAAAATATCTTTCTGCTTAGGCACATAGCAAGTGATGCAAATTTTATAAATGAATTATTAGTTGGATTTGATACTAATTAGTGTAGTTTGCAAAGTGGAAAAAACTTGTAATCAATTTTTTCCCCAAGCAAATATAAATCTTCCTTTAACCGGACAGCTCTCCAGAGAGCTTTAGCTGTATTTGCCATGACATCCAATGTGACAATTCAAATACAAAGCAGTGATGTACATACTGTAACACAAGCGGAAGGCAAGAACAGGTTGTTCATGCGATATGAAATGACCAATTTACAATAGAGAATTGTATGTCAATGTATGTGAATATATCTGTTCTATATTATGAAAAATTTTGAGGAGCATTTGGTAACTCTGCTAAAAGAAAAAAGGTAGGAAAATTAAAACATGTGAAAAATAAGATGTCAAAGAGAAAGCTGAACTTCCATGACAGATTTAGCAAAAGACACTGTTGAGAATCCAAGTGTATAGTTATCTATCACTGAATAAAAGTAAAATGAAAAAGAAAGGGTCTTAGAAGGCTCATAAAATGCGTATTTATGACTACCACCTGAAATAAACCAAAAAATACTATGGTATTTAGAAATTACACGTTTTATGGTAGTTTTCCCAAAAATTACATTTACCCATGAGTTCGTTTCCTTAGGTTTTGAAATTAAGTTCCTAAAGTTCTGATTTTACCAGATTGCTTATAGGCAAAATCAATCTATTTATTAATTAGAATAATCTTTTGATTTTTCACCAAAGAGGGAATGTTGAAGTTAGAATGGATCTTAGAGCCACTCAGTCCACTGCTCTCCGCCCCGCTTTACAGATGAAGAAAATGAAACCTGAGAGATAAGAGTCATTGCCCAAGGAGAATCCGGCCTCCTTCTCTAGTGCTTTATCACATGGTTTTCCAATCTTTTTTCCCCTAATACTGGTCTTTAGCGAAGCTTCAAAATAAGATCAAAGAAAACTCAAAAGGGGATCGAGAGAATAAAATAACATAAAGAAACTGGGGCACTGAGATGAAGTCCATCTATGCTCTTCAAGAGAAATTAACATATGGAGATCTGAGTGGCAGTGGCCTTTGTCTTTTCTTGAGGAAGCTTCAAGATCAGTTAATCCCGCTAGTATACATGTGAGAGTGGGACTGAGTCGTGGTAACGCTCTTAAGTGATAGCCAGGCTTCTTTTTTAAAAAAGCCACTTGTGTGTGTGTGTGTGTGTGTTTAAATATTTTTATTTTGTTTTTACTGTTTTAACTGTTTTGATGCTGATTTATAATTCATTTTCTAAAAAGGTCAGTGTGAATTTATGTTTTAGGGCCAAACACAAACTGGAGGGTTCATAGGGGAATTTCAGAGCAGGCAAGCCATCAGAGAAGTGCTAATAAGAGCAGAATAATAGCCAAAGTTGAAAGAAGTGTATTAGATCCACTTTCTGCTTCGCTTTGGGTCCCACAAGCACAATAGAGTATAGGAGGCCACCTGGTGGTGAAATGAACCAATTAACCATTTATGCTACATTGAAAGGCAAGCAAAATAGGCAGACTTCAGGTTGTTACAAAAAAAGAAAACTCAAAATCCAGACAACCTTGGGCAAAGGAATGATAGTTAACAGGTATTATTGTGATACAACAGACAAAAATTGAAGTGGAAAATCATTCAAGTCTGTAGAATAATGTATATTCCTAAAATGTTGCCATAATAGTTATTATTTATACCAGGCAAACATTTTCTGTGAAGAGCCTACTAGTAAATAGTTTAGGCATGCAGATTCATAGAGCCGCTATTGAAACTACTTAGCTCTGTTAGTGCAGTATAAAAACAGCAACAGACAGTACATAAATGAATGTTCCTGGCTGTGTTCCAATAAAACTTTATTTAAAAAACAAGCTGTGGGCTGGATTTAACCTTCAGGCTATAGTTTGTCAACTCTCGATTCTGTATTCTGTGTATTGAGCGCATACTGTTTACCAAATACAGGGCTGAACCCTTTACATACATTGCCCGTTGACTCCCAGCAACCTTTCAAGGTAGGTGTTATCCCCATTTCACAGGTTTGTAAACTGGAGTTTAAAAAGTTTAAATATTTTCGTGTAAAATGTACTTTGCCCCTTCTAACTTAGAAATGCTTTATGTATCCTCATGTCCATTTTTTCTCTATGATTGCAGACACCTGTTCTGACCCTCACTCTCATTTATCCATCAGAAGCTGCTTTTGGTTTCCATCCAGGGTGACTTTGCTCCTGTCTTTCTACCCTTGTTCCCTTGTTCCCTTGAAATGTTGTCTTTTACCATCTTTCTCCATCACTTCTTTTATGTTTAAAAACTTTATGTCAGTTTTCATAACAACAGATGTAAGAAAGCATGAAAAAGGACAAAAGCAATGTATTAAAAATAGATAGCCACATATACAACAATAAGCCAACGAAACTGTCATACTGTATATGTTCCAAATGGAACGTGAGCCAAAAACATGATGCTCATTCTTACATAAATAATATATTATGCATCCACCGGGAGGAAAAGCAGCTCTGTCCCTAAATAAGAAGAAGATTTTTTGGTCCATTCTTATGTCATTTCCTTTTTCTTTTTAAACTCCTTTTTTCGAAGTATACATTGTAAGTCATATCCATTCAGACAGATCACATTCCTCTTCCAAACCATCCATGAACTATTTTATTAACTTTTAATAAGAGAGAGTTGAAAAAACCTGATGGAGAAATCTATGGAGCTTGTGAAAGCACCTCAGATATATGAATTTACCAGCACTCTCTCAATATTAGCATATTTTCTCCTACAAAAGAGGATGGAAATGGTTTCAGTTAGATGGAGTGTAGACAAAACCGAAATTAAGTATTTTAAAAAGATTTTTTTTTAACTTGAAAAGAAAACTGCAAATGCTTGAGAAATGTGAGCATGTAGAAAACAGAAGAGGTTTAATTACAGAGCATGGATTCTGGCCGATTAGATAGTTAAACCTAACAACAGAAGGGATTTACACTAGATATAAGAAGACTTTCAGGGCAGGGAGAGTTGTTAAACATTTTAATGGGAGGTTGTGAATTCCCTCTGGAAAGATCTTTAATGAAGGACAAATTCTCTCCTATTTGGAATGGATAAAAAGCAATCCTGGAAAGAGAATAAGTGAAATAAAGGTTCTTTCTAGGTCATCTGCACTCCTGAAACTCCAGGTAAAATTCTCACTTCCCATGGAAATAAATAACTGTACAAAAGCTCTAAGAGACTCACTTTGGAAGGTTCCTGAGAAAACACTCATTAAGCAGGTGATTCAATTCATAGAGTATTTATTGAGTGCCAAATATGACCCAGCCCTGGGGGGGGACATCCACCCCAGTAGGGCACGGGTCTAAGCAGCAATGTGGACAATGGACAGCGGACACAATTATTCACGTCAGTTATTTAAAAAAAAAATAAAAAATCTTTGAGCTCCAATCAGCTTTCTGGAACTATTTCCTGAGCTCAAAAATCTCACAAGAGCTGGCTGTCACATGAGATTTCTGGCATTACTCATAGTATCCCTGGAAATTTTTGTAAACAGAAAAGGCTTCTGACAGTGTTTCCATACTTTATTTCTTTTTCTAACCCAAATTTAGACGGACAGAGCCTCTTAAACTATCATCAAAACAAGGATTCTAAAATGCTAGCCAAAACTGAGTTCTTTGCCTATATTCCCATGTTGTAGAAAAAAGAATTCAATTAGCTCAACTCTAAAGATCCATCTATACTTAAGTTTTAATGAACATAAGGATTTTTGTTGATGGCTTATAAGAAAACCAGTGATTTACAGAATCAAGTCTTTAGCATCACTAGGCAGAAGAGAGTGAGGCAAGGGAAAGAAAAATTATACAAAGAGGAAAGTTCTTCACGCATATTTTCAAATCTCAGCATGTCCCAGCTGAGGAAAGCTGAGGAAGGACAAAGTTCAATGGGAAGGCAATAAACCCAAAAGGATGTTGAGATGGACACAAATCGGGACAAGAAGTGAATTCATCACAAATCTTTGTCAAATTCTAATTTTAAATGGTCCATCTTTTAACCTTTTCTTAAGTGCTTAAAATCATTAAAACTTACAATTAATCTCTAAGTTAAAAATATAAATGACCACATGAGGATTACTTTTTAAAGTTATAAAGAATGTAAAACTTTTTAAAATAAAACAGTGGGAGAAGGTTTCAAAATTTCATCCTTCCCTTGACATTATAGCGATGAAATTTAATTTTTTAATTTTCATATTCTGAATTAGCTAGCTTAGGAAAAGCTTTGGAAAAATGAGTCAGTCTTTTTAGACTCTCTGCCCCTTCTCCTCATCGTGTTGGACTTGGATTGAATGGCCAGCCCAAGTCCAAACCTCTTAATATTTTTCTCACCCCCTTCATGATTACGTTTTCACACACACACGCTCCTCTGAAGTCAAACCTAATTTCCTACAATAAATGTGTCAGTAAACTCTCCTGCTAACTATGGTACAAGAATAAATTGTGCTGATACACCTACAATTTCTAATGACTGTTTGTATTTAGCTACATCTATCGCTCTATTTTTAGGTATCACATTTGCACCGTACATGTTATTCTCGGGTGTATAAATAATTATATGGGGATTGTCTACAAAGTCAAGAATACGTCAGTGAATACTACTGTTTGAGACTAGCCATAGAATAATGGTGATTAGCTGTGCATTTTTGTACCATCGTCTCAGACATGAATGTCATTATCCTTTCTTTCCTCTTACCACCTTCCCTTTCATACCCCATCTCTTTCTCCCTCATGTCAACCTGGCCATATCTGAGTACTCTATTAAGAACTGCCCTTTATGTACTTTGGTTTTTCAAGAAAGAGATTTTTGTTTGAGTTTTATATGCAGTATAAGAGGATGCCATTAAGTTTTAGACTCAATTATCACAGCATGAAAATAGCATTTTTTGGAAAAAGTAATGAATTGATTGCATAATTCTAATTAATAGAATTTAATTAATAGATTATTGAATAAGCCTATTGGAAAAATGTTTCTCAACGTATATTCATTGAGTTTCTATTCTGTGTCAGGTACTGTGCTAGGCACTGGAGATAAATCAATAAACAATACAGATATGAAGCCTGCCCTCCTAGAATGTGGAGTCTAACCAAAATTTTAATCTTTTATTTGATTATTATCTCAAATTTGGTCCATGAAGGCCAAATCTATCATCATTATTAAAAATACAGATTTAATTAATAACAAAGAACTCATGGCTAAATTATTCTCAAGGAGGGCTCCCTCAAGCAGGCACCTGTGAGTATTGAAAGGGATAATGCTATTGTAATGAAGGGAGCAAAATCCAATATGCAGAGTTTTATGACATAGAAATGAGCTCCAGACTGAAACTTGGCATATAGAAGGGAGTTTATATAGTTACTTATGTATGCATGATTTAAACATTTTGGGACTATAAATATATCTGGTTCGAGAAATCTTTCATTTCAATTCAATCCTGGTGACAGTTTTTTAAAAAATTAAACAACTTAATACTTTATATACATGTGTGTATATGTGTAAACTTGCATAATCGTGTGTATATAACTATGTGTGTATGTGTACCTCTTCCACAGACTTCCTAGTTCTCAATGGCTAAATGAGATGGCAAGGGGAATATCATAAATCAGAAATTTTCTTTAAGCAAATGTCTGTGAACATATGGAATCACTACTTAGGAAAACAGCTGAAATAGTTAAGTGTAGGTGAGTTTCAGGGCTGTATAGATATCCTTCTGGAGAAAGACTGGAGCTCTGTAGTCCGAGAAAGTTTGGAAGAAAAATTAAAATCAACCGCAAAAACAATAAGGGTATTAGGCTGCTTGACTCTTTTCTAGCTTTAGAAAAAGAAAAGGTGTGTGTGTGTGTGTGTGTGTGTGTGTGTGTGTGTGTGTGTGTGTGTATGTGTGAGGAGACCACTGCTTCCCTCTTAGCTTACCCCAGTGAGCCTCATTAGGGATAGAGTGTAGCAGAAACGTCAAGTTTAAGAATGTATAAGCTTCTCAAATGCCCACATTATTAAGAATATGCTTGGGAATGTCCTTGTTTCTGAGAACTGAATTTACTTCCTTGGGAGAACTGAAAAGTGGTTTTTCTGCAAATGATATTCCTCCAGAGCACCTCTCCATGGGGGTCCTTATTCAATATCTCCCTTTGTCAGTAACAGGATCCATAAGGTTGAATTCTCCTAGGGCGATGCTGCCTTTAGTGCATCTGCCCCCCAAAACATAAATATTTTCAGCCTTGGTTTCCTGAATCTGACAGAATGTAGGAGGCTCTTGTGAGGCTCAACACAGCAACACGTGCTGAGGTGCTTAAGAAAGTTTGGGGGCTTTCAGAGAACAGCTTGACGATCGGCCCAATAAAGAGCTGATCCAAGACTGTTGTTTTCACTGCAGATGTACCATCTAAACATTTAGGATCTTCTTCCTATCTAAGCACAGAAAGCTCATGTAGGGGGAGGAAATAATGTTCTTGAAAGAGTTTTGCCTGCAGTAGAGAAGAGGATGTGGGGCAACAATGAGCAGGCTGGCAGCATATGAGGGAAAGACTACGGGTATTAGAGTCAACCAGAATGGGCTCAAATCCTGACTTATTTACTCATTTCTTGTGGTAGTTATTGGTACAGCTGAGAAATATTTCTAGCTTTCTGCCTTTCAGGCATATAGTGAGGATGCATTTCCCCATCCAATATGGAGTAGGGTGGAGCCATGTGATTAGTTCAGGCCAATGATTTTGAAAGGAAGTGACATGTGTCTCTTTCAGGTAGGAAGTTTAATGGCCAGAGTGAGATCCTCCATAAATCTCTTTTTGCCACATGGAGGGACTATTGAAGAAGGTGTCTGGTCTATTAGTCTGAGTCCTGGAGTAAGAACAATGCCAAGCAGAGCATAGCTAACCTCTGATGGATATGTATGTATCATTAAAAAACCTTTGAGATTTGGGAATTGTTATATCAGCAAACTCTAGCCTAACCTGACTGAGACACTAGTTCTGTGTCTTTTAGGTTAGTCATTTAACCTCTCTGGTTTCAGGCTCAGAGTCCACTGAATCCATAATCATTGTGAGCATTAAATCAGATAATCTGCATAGGGCACTGACAGAGTCAAATAGTAAGATCTGGCCAATGTTAGTTTTTTCTCCCTCTATCCTATTCCTGTCTCATACCACACACACACACACACACACACACACACACACACACACGTGAACACAATGTACACACTCACACATGCACATATCTCCCTTTTTATTAAATGGTCAAGTTGATAACACTTGTTCTTGGTCTCTTTTCTGGTTTTCTTCTATCTACTCTGTCTTCCCTTCCCATGCCCTTCCATTTAAACTAGATGTTAAAATTGGCATTTAATTCAATATTATTCTCCTACTCTGCTATGTAATATCTGCATTTGGTAGAGTTTTTTCTTTTTTTACCCCAAAGAATACATCTTAAGGATGGAATTAAAGGCAGCATTGACATTTAGCAATAAAGATAGTTGAGTTGGGGAATTCTTAATACTCCAAAAATGATGTCCCTGGGACAACAACAAATCTACCTCCTTCTAAAATTAGACATGGTAATGAGACACACACAAGAAGGAAGGTCAATGAGTTTGTCTGTGAAAGCACCATGGTTGAGCTTTGCCCCGGCTCCCCAAGGGCTCACCAGCCTACTCTGAACAGGTAGAAATAACCAAAATCTTATCTAAGTACCCTTCTATCACCACCTTCCTGCTTTAGAAATATAAGCATGAAATTCTAATAAATGATAAAAACTAGAATGATAATAAAGACTTACTATTTGGATCCAATAGCACATGTTTTGTACACACTTCCTTGTGGTTATAGTTACAGTAACCAATGCCTTCCCTGTGTAACTGCATGGGACACTGACCCTAACATTTATCCTTTTTATATTAAGACTTGTCAGTGACTATGCTGAATTTTCATCTCTAAACTGGCAATTTTTTTAAAAAGAAAATAAATAAATCCCAGTTCATACCATGGTTGTCTGTAAAGTTAATCATATCTCATATAATTTTTTCTTAGCTTCAAACCAGATTAGCCCAAATATGAATACAACCACAAAAGATAAATAATTTAAAAATGAGAAGTGCTAAAAAGTAGATGAGGGACATTTTCGTTAACTCATTGACCTGAAACATATATATAGTGTTGAGCAGTTCAGGAGCCAAAGGTGGCAGGGAACAAAACACCTTTTCTTACAAGGAATTTAAACGCTCCTCTAATTTATTTTATAAAAAACAACAACAAAAATTTATAAATATGTGAGGTTAAAACCAAATCCTTCAGCTCAACACAGGAGAGAATACTGCATATTCACATCTAATTAAGGAAAAGTCATTTTTAAAAGTTAAAGGCTGAAATATTTGCAATTTAATCCAAAATTTTATTAGCAAACTCTAATGATTATCCTGATTGCAATTAATAAAAGCTTCCAAACAGGTCAACTCATTTAAGTGCTATCTGTAATCATTTGGATTTTAACATGATGGTTATTACTTATTACCCTGAAACCAAGCAGCGCAATGAGATATTGATTACTTTTAACCTTTAGATCCAAGGATTCAAGAAAGGTCAGAGGAGGGGAACACACTTCCTTGGCTGGCAAACGTATAGCCTTTCAGGAGAATTCAAATGATTCCCATTGGCCAAATAGGTCCAAGATTAGTTTATTCTCTGGGCTGACAAGAAATGATGATGCTTTTAAAAATAACACCCAGCACATATTTAGTGAAGTGTTATATTTATATAACCAATGGCCTCAAGATGTGCTTCATACCACAGCAAGTCCCAGGCTATTAACCCTTTACCAGGTTTTGTTCGTGGAAGCATCTTTGTTGGAATGAGGTATTAAACGTGGTAGCTTTCATTGGAATAAACTCATCTCACTAAGCTAAGTTCTCTTGTAGGTTCCAAAAGGCTGAACAAAATCACTGGCCATTAGCAATTCTTTTGGTTTTCTTTTTCCATGACAACATTTAGAAATATTTTTCACATTCGAGCCACTGAAAATCAATGAGTTCTAGGTAGAGCCCAGCAGAATTACGGGCAAGGGAAACATAACTGTTACGTGTTAGATTAATTTGCAGAACACTTGGCATTATTATTGCCAAGTCGTCAAATTGTTCCAAGTTGTTCCGGAAGGTTGTTATTAATAGTATGTTTTCTGAGGAAAGTTCTGTCTACTTTTGGAACTGCATTTCTGTTGCCAAGGAAACTCCTTTAAGCACAGTTTTCTAGGAGCACACTGCTGCTTTTGTTTGCCAGTGTCCTATTCATATCATCTAAGTAAGCGTTTTACATGCTCCAGCTTTCAGTCCCCAATGTTGAAGTTTTAACCCATTTAAGTTGCTGTTTCAAACACAGTTAATGCCTGCTATGATTTCCCTCTCCCTTTCTCCTCCCTTCTCCTGTCCTCTGTCTCATCCAAAGCCCCTATCTCCTCACCTTCTTCTGGCTCTCTCTCCAACATAGCCAACTCTTACTATTCAAGCTTTATTTTTTTAAACAGTTGCATTACGGGAGATAGTTTTCACAAGTTTTTGATAAATTAACTTCAATTTGAATAATAATTCCATAGATTGCAGCATTAGTCCTTCAAGTGTTAATTATCTTTTCACTCTAAAATTAATGTAGTCCTTTCCTACTGACTCCTCTACCCGGCTTATTGAAGTGCTGAGGAAAACATGTCACTGAGTCCCGAGCCAGCCCTGTTGCTGTGATTAAGCGTGGTCACATGGCCCATCTCTGCAAAAGGAGGGCCCTGAGAAAAGGTGACAAAGACAGTGATTTCCTGTCAGCAAAGAGTACGACAGGGCTGTCTAGAAGTGATGCAAATGAGGGGAACTTTCCCCACGGCTTGTTTGATCCACTCTAGGCCAGAGCAGGCCAGGCCAGGGAGAGGGGGAGCAGCACAATACAGCAAAGGCTGCCCAGAGAGCCAACGCACCTTCCGGACAGTAGCTCACCCGCCAGAGACAAAAACTGCTGGCGGGGCTTCCCTTCCTTGCCCCTCTGCACACAGAGCCAACTATTTCTTGGCATACTATTCTCTTAACATCCTCCTTCTTCTTCTTCTTCTTCTTTTTTTTTTTTTTTTAAGTGATTCGAATAGGAATTATAAGCTCCAGTGTGAACAATGTTTCATATCGTGTTCAGAAATGATATGCATCTACTTTTTCTTCTCCTAAACATTTTCAGGATGAGTTTTGTCCTCTCTCAAAAAAGAAAAGAAAAAAAAATTCAAATATTCATAGCAAACACTGATTCATCAAAGCTCGAATTAATGTGACAGTTAATCTAAGGACTTTTTGAACTTTAATAAAAATGGAACAACAAATTCATTTCTAGATAGCGGTGGAGAAAGCCTAGGTTTTTCATTTCTGATCACTTTAAAAATGACTAGATAATGTTATTTGAAATATTATAATGATTTTAAGCATATTCTTCTTATCTTAATGGAGTTTTAATCTAACATACAATTAAGCTCTACAATTAATCTACTGGGAAAGAGGTAAAAAATTATCATTAGGTTCTTGTGCCTGATATATCTGGTACATTTTTACCTTGACTGCTTCAATAACTAGTAATTTGCTTCATTTTGAACAATCAAGGTAGGAAATTTTGGTACCGAAATTCCAACATAAGGCCTCATTAACAGAATTTAATTTTTTTGATGCGTACTTCTTTTCTATACACCAACATGTGAAAAAAAAAAATTTCAAGTTAATGGATTTTTTTCTATTTTAAGCCTAGCTACTGTGACCTGAACTATGAACCAGCCTAGCATTACGTTTTTAGGAGCTCAAGTTCAGTCGTAAAGGTATCAAGCCACATACGAAATTATTTAGATCAATATGGTCCAGAACAAAATGAAAGAGAATTATTATAGAGGGTTGAAATTTATAAATTTATAAAATATAGGGATAGTGTGATTAATCTGTTTTCTATGATTGATTCATAGCTATAATAACATCATTTTGGCATCAACGGTAATAAAATTACAAGTCAACTATATCACATTTTTCTTCTTTTACACAATATTTCTAATTCCCCAGAATTTCTAATTTTATTCCACATATGTTTCTTTTAAAAACAATAATGCTTGTCTTTTAATACACACTCAAATTCTCCAAAGTAACATTTTCCTCTTTAAAACTTACCCCTTTCTCTTATCTGTTTTTTTTTCTGAAACAATTCTTTTATTGTTTAGTTTATTTTTATTTGTTTGTGTTTTGTTTTTAACATTTTCTTACCTATTCATTCATCCACCCATGGTTTTTACTCCTTTTCTCCTTTATGTTTAGTTAACTTTGTATGAACTAATTCCAACTGTTTTTCTTTCTCTTCAATGCTTACATTTTTTTCTCACTTTATTAATATCCTCTTTTTTTCCAATATATAACATTGTTGACCTCTATTATTAATCCCACCTGGCCAAATTATCATCGAAAGGAGCCACTTTTGGGTGAGAGCTGTGTGAAAAGTCTCTAAACATTACCTGGCAACAGAGTCAGAGAAAAATAATTAATTCACTTGTTAGAAGTATTACGTTTAGAAATTTACTTGCAAGAAATATTTTGGTTAAATATTTCTCAGTAAAAAAATCCTAAAAGGAAAACTTTTTCATATTTAAGTATCAAAATAAACTTAATTTCTTCAAAGGAATTGTGACTTTTTTCTCATGGAAAATTTAACTTTTGCAATTGAGCACATTTCCCTCTTTGTTTTTACTACCAGGAAGCCCAGAATAAAATTTTGAGATCATCTTTAGTAACCGTGTAGGACCTTACAATGCATGGCCTACATATTAACACTTTGCACAGAAATACACTCTTACCTTTGTATATTTTCCCCAGTTCTGATTTATATTTCTATTTTAAAATATTTTTATTATTTTCCTGTGAATTATTATAAACAACCTCAAATCCATAGCAGAGTAAAAATGTAATTAATCTAAACAGCGCATTGTATTATGTAAAATGAATAGTCCTTTTCCTTTTGCACACAGGATATATTTGTATAATACTTTTACTAATGGGGAAATATAGAGGATATTTAAATTTTTCCCATAAAAACAGAACTATATGAATAACTAACCCTCAACATTAAACATAAAATATTCAGTGTAAATTCCTTGAAAGTATAGGGTCTTCGTTGAAATGGGTACTAATTTCAAATTATTTTTAAGCTGGAAGGGTTATGTTTAACCCCTTAGAAATCATATAATCTAATATTTTATTGGTGAGGAATAGCTAAGCCATTCATTCACTCAAGGAACAAATCTATAAATATGATGTTTTAGAGCTTCATGTTATCTGAAAACAGCCCTCCTTCAATTATACCAATAATTGCCAGACTGTAACTTCTGAATTTGGCCCTCGAAATTAACCCTTGGACTCTAGAACCCCGCATCAGCCCAGGATCGCTAGGGGCTCTGTCATCTGTGCCCTATAGGTGACAGAATGGGTAGTCCTTTGAGGCAAAGTAAAGAGCCCTGCCAGGCCACACCCATGCAGCACTCCAGAGTCAGCTGTGTCTGTTGCTGAGGGCAGTGCAACAGCAACAGCGGAATAAATGCTTCCAGGTCACTCAGGCTATAAAATTTATACGATGGGAGAAGACGTGTCTTGAGCTTCCCTGAGCCCAAGAATAATGCCACCTTTGATCTGTAGAAATGACAAAATGGAGCTTTTCCTTTGCAAGTGGGTTTTAAATATTTCTCCATTAATAGTTAATGCACATAAAGACCAGCAGAGTGACAGCTCCCTGTGATTATGAATTCTGGCTTCGTCACTCTAGTACAAATAGGAGCTGAACTTTCAAAATCACAGTGGTTACTTTTGACAAATTAAATTGTCCTACTTAGGAAGGTAGGAGGAATGAAGAGAAAGAAAGTGAGAGCGTTGGAGCAAATTCTCCCTGCAGGTGATCCTCAAATTAGGGAAGAAAAAATGAGAAAAAAACTATATTTTTGTTTTCTAGGCTGACAATACTGCCAATGTTTATTTAAAATGGTACAGAATGTCCCTATTCAGAGGTTGGGCAAGGGAGAGAAGTGGGAAGGAAAGACATTGGCAGTATGGCTCACTGTCTCAAAAAGATGAAGTTATATTTAAAGGAGTAGTTACTTTTTAATAAGAATTAGGTTGCTCTTAAGATCCTGAGGTTTAACATTAGTTAAAAAAGAAAATGGTCTTAAATTTCCAACTATCCAAAAATAACAAGAAATTGTTTAAACAGAAAATCTACTGAATAGCTTCTTGTAATATTAAGTTTCTAAATTATGTCAGGTTGTATCAATGTATTCTTTGACAATTAAATAGAATTCCTTTCCTCTTTAAGTTCCTTGGATATTTTGCTGCTTTTAGGTAACCCAGGTGTTCCACACAGGAGGTCTGCTGAAGAAGAATCTGGGGTATTTATCTGTAGCTCCATATCTAGGAGTTAAGGCCAGATGATTTTCCTAGCAAAGATCAGAATATAAAATAAATAGGTAAAGGCAGAAAGTTAGTACCTAATGTTTAGGTAGTACCTAAAAAATCTTTGCTCCCACTGAGTACCATCTTACTATATTTTCTCTAACTCAACATTTCCAAACACGGACATTGGGGAACAACCTAGGACTGTGCAATGAATAAATTGAGGTCTGGGCATGACTATCTATGCCAGGAAAGGAGCTGAGTGTTGAAATGCAGAGAGCCCTCCCCCCACCCCCAGAGAGACCAGAACAAAAGTTTCGAATTCTGTAATAAAAGGAATAATGATTCTATAGTTCTTTGGGATTTACCAACGCTCAGTCGAAGATCTCTCTTAAAGGTTTCACTCTCATTCTTTTCATTAATACCAGGGATCATGAGCTTCATTCCCATCCTTAAATTTTAAACTGAACAACTGTAATTCAATAATTGCATAAGGTGCCTTGCTTAACAAAGTACAGAACACAAGTGCAAGGTGTTTTTCTTGACGTTATACAAGCATATGAAGAAATGAAGATGATGTGGACAGGCTGGGATAAATTGGACATGCTGTCAAATGGGTTGGGTGTCCTGTCGCATTGTCACCGTGATGGGAAATGTGAACAGCAAATGTGCAGTATTGAAAGGGATAGCCCCACTAACTAACGAAAAATTGTTTTGTCCCAAATATTAATGGTGCTCTTGATAAGAAATGCTAATAAAAGAACAAAGATGATTAAGGTAGTCCCAAATGGTACTGAAAGCCTAGGGAGGCCTGGGGACCAATTGAAAAGCTTCAGTCTTTCAGAAGTCTCTATAATCAACAGGCTCCAAACCTCCGCCAAGGCATTAGTTCAGTTGATTCCTGAAAAAGCAGATTAGAACAGGGGAATGGAACACTGAAAACATTGACCTAACCCGAGAATCCCTAGAGATTCTTAGGAAAAACTTGAAATTCATTCTCCTCCATCAGTTTTTCTAATTCAGGAGCCACCCCAAGTTCTAAATTACTCCTCAGTCAATGTCCTCAGGATTGCTTTGGAGGTTTCCAAACCTCTGGAATAATTTGGGGGCTTATATGAAGAGAAAGTCTACAAACCTGTAGAATTTACCCTTGGTTTTTAACTTAATCTTTAATTTTACTTATAAGCCAAATGCAAAGTTAGTGCCAGTCTAATAAACTTAGATATGCTGAACACCTAAAATCAGAAAAATGATGACAGGGCATGAGTCACAAATGAAGAACCCCAATATGACAATGTTTGGAAAAAAATACTGTAACCTGGAAGTATTGAGTGGGTAGAATAACGGCCTTCAGTATGCCAGAATGGGAATTCTCAGGCAGAGCACTTACAAGTAACCACAAGAAAAAGAAGACTGCGCTTTTTGTTCAGTGATTTCCTATTAATTGTGATGTAAATTATATGGATGTGATTTTGACAAAGAATAGCACTGTTCTGAAAAAAAAATAGTGGTGTACGTGCAAAATACAAAATGCATTAAGAAGAAAAAAATGTTATTTGGCAGCATGAATGCAATAAAAGCTGAGATAACAGCTTATGATTAGGTTACTTTTATATTTTTTTCCTATTTGGCTTGATTTTTAATGCTTAAGTTTTAGAAATAAAACAAATATTTTGTATCGCAAATTAATATAGATTTAGAAGTATTTTTCATATCTAATTCTTGATCCTGACATGAAATGTGAAATCACTGAGCTTCGGTTACATTAGGTTGAGATTGTTACTCTAACAATATGTTATGTCAGAAGGTATATTGGATAGTCTGTTGTTAATGTGGACAGCTATCCATACAGGAAACATCTAATAGTAAACAAACTAGATTAACGTTGGACAGAATTCTTTAGGGAGTAAAACATCACCAATTGCTGAATCCCGGGGGAGCTTATATCTTCTCTTAACTGAGATGATTCCCAGGGGACACTAATTAAAATCGACCAGACCCTTGAAAAGTACAAATAGATATCTCTTTATGGAGGAAGTAAAAATTAAAATAATTTGTTAAGGAAAAGTAACTTAAAATGATAAAAACTGAAGAAGAAAGAAGACAACTTTTATTTGACCTTGAATGTACTTCTTATTCTATAAGAAATTTAAAAAAGCTACAGGGTAGTTGTTTCTTGTCATTATACTGTTGCTGATTCTGTGGTTAGTTATTAATTTTATTTTTTATGATTCACAATCTGCTCTTTGAAATATGCCATATGCTCAAAGCAATTCAAGGATGACAACTGTCAGAATTACTCCAATAAAAATTGCCTAAATGAGGAAGATTTACTGCAGTCTGATATTTCAGTGGAAGGTCCCTCTACACTCCCCAACAGCTTTTTCAGACACTGTGAATCTTGCAACCATTTTTTCAGTCAAAATCACATGGCTGTTTTGTAAGAACTTCTCAGACTATAAGTAGAACCGGTAAAACACATTAGGCTAAGGGTGAATTAGCAGACACAGAAAACAATATAGATAGTTATTAGATGGATTGCCTGCAATCAATATGTGAGTTCCAAGCCAGTTTTCTTAAATCACACGCAAATATATTGACTTAATATGACAACGTCTGCTCTATGCATCACTAATAAACATTAAATTTGACAAGCCCTGTACCCTAAAAGCAGCAAGCCAAACTGAAGGCAAGTTTCTTTTTCCTTTGGGCGCATCTGAGGGATGGATAGAATCTACCTGAGTGCTCCAATCAAAACACATTTTGTTAAATATTACCAGTCCATTTATCTTTCATTTTGTTTCAGTCTATTTATTAATGCGGTTTCATTTATTGCTATTCATCTCGAAGATAAATCTTTGTCCTTCTATAGAATTACACCAAATAGAATGTGATAAAGGGAACTTTCTCGCAATTATGATGTCGGTACAGCCTGTCAGCACACAAGGGATGGAAATGAGTTTGGGGACAGGGAAGGGAAATTCTAATAGACACCATGATACATACAATGAACGCAAAGATATCCAGAGGGGGGTTGGAGGGAGGAAAAGAGAGAGACTTGTCAGGCTAATCAGATCTTCCACAGCAAGGTAAAGGCAAGAAGAGCAGCTCTAACCTTGTAAAGATGCTGCTGCTGCTCCTCTGACATCATCAGGTCGTGGCTGTCCATCACAAGGGACTCCATGTCAATCAGCCAATCCCAGAGCTCCTGATATTCTGAATCAAAGTCCAGAAGCCTGAAGATAAGGCACGAAATGTATTATGCATAAATACAGTGTAGTTGTTAAAATCTCATATTAGAATAATACATTCTTAAAAACCCATGATGCTCCTAGGTGATACCTATAAAAAGAGAAGGGAAAAAATTCTCTGTGTGGTTACACAGTGGGTAAAATAGGAACTCAAGCTTGTGACATAGCCACTTCTTAGATTTTGAAATCATAACATGAAGTTCCGATGCTCGTACCTAAGATATTATCGTGGCAATTTCCATTTGCTAACCCTTTCTGAGGATTTGCAACACTTGAACAAAATGACTACTACTACATCCTTGAAAAAGAGCATTGTCATATTTAACAATGAGAAATGGACGGTCAGTGCCTTAGGAAGGTTACATGGTCTAGAATTTGGGGTAAAAACAGTATCCTCAAAATTTAGACCCCTTTCTCATCTACTAGATTTCCCATAGATATTGCATCCCAAATAGCTTTATGATTAAGAATACTAATTTAACTAATTTCTCTACAATGATCATAATATCCTATAATATCCAAAATATTATTTTTCACTGGGAAATGACTCAATCATCTATCTTTCCCTCTGCTGTCTATCTGCCTATCTCTGCAAACATATATCCTATATTTATTGTCATGGATGAGTAGCCAGCATTTCAGCTTAACACTCAGAGATAGGCTTGAGTGACTCTGGTAAGCCAGTCAGAACCAGGGGCAGATCCAGTATTAGACAGGTGTTCCCCACAGACATGTAGGAAACAAAGGTAAGGACAGGAAGTCAAAACAATGAATCTTTGAATAGGCAGCAATCATTAAAATTCAAAGGAGGATCACTATGGTTTTCAACAAAATAAATCATTAGAATAAGAAGCTTAAAAGGATTAATGTGATTCTCTATTGAAAGCCTGGTGAATAAGTAAAACCAAGATTCTTCTAAAACATTGTGATCAGAAAATAAAAGTGCAGATGAAAAACTATGACTTTGTCCTTCTCCCAAAAAATCATCCCCTTAAAATAAATTCTAGAGTCTTATCAAATTGTAACTGAACAAAACCCTATCAGCAGCCTCAGGCATGAGTCTGCATTTATCAAGTAAGCATCTTATTACTACCTTGTTCCTGTGTCTATACATTAAACAACTGCTTTCCAAGAAAATAAACATCCACTTTTCAAAACTTACAACTTAATCCTAATAGATCTGTCAATAAAAAAGTTAAGGTGTGTCTGGTGATGGAGGAGACTAGACCTAGAATTGCCTATTTTATTTTAATTCCTTTACCATAATTATAAAGATCCTTGACTAGGACCATAAGCACCCAAGGGCAAGGACTTTCATTGGCTAACACGTAGAACTGTCTCGTGAATGCTGATGATGGGTATAGCTGATGCAGCCAAAACCTTCAGTAATGCTATGGTGGCTTAGAGCAGAGCTTCTCAAACTTTAATGTGCATATGGTATAGTGAGGACCTTGCTGAAATGCAGGTATTGAGTTAGTAGTTCTAGGGTGGGGCCTGAGATCTTACATTTTTAACAGATACTGGCAACTGGCAAAACTGCTGGTCATAGACTTCACTTTGAATGGCAAGGACTTCCAGCATGTAAAATCTGCAAATAGTATCTCATTTCAAAATACTAAAAGACAAACAAAAACCACTATAACAGGGACAAATAAACTATGAGACTTTCTTTATTAAAAACTTTGTGAGTGACGAATAAGGAATGACTAATAAGCATTTGTTCACACGACAGGTATAATCATTTAGAAATACCTTCCGAATTACGGTAATCATTTCTCCTTGTACCCTCCCATATTTTAACCGTAAAGACAGGGGAAAGGTGTAATGTGACACCCCCCACACCCTCCCCAGATTAGGAGAGTATAATCCAGGGTAATATTAAAAGCAAAAAGGAAAGGAAATAAAAAGCTCACCCCTTCCATTTCAGTGGACTTGGGGAATAAGAAGGAAATGAAGGTAAGAGGAACAGGTGTGTCCTCCCATCTCTTGGCCTAAGACCTAGACGAAAGGCATGTGAGACAGATTGAAGGGATCTTCCCGCTAGGAAATCTGGGAAGAGTTGCCTTAATCAAAGTCCTCACAAGAACCTAGAGTGGGGATGTTGCAGTCAGAGAGAGATCTTTGGTCAAGATCCCCTTTGCTAACCTGTTCTCTCATCCCTCACCCCAACCCCTTGAGGTTTCTGGAAGTTCAGCCGGTAAACTTGACAGTGGCATTGCACAATGACCTCCCAGGAGAGCCATGGGGCCTCTGAAGCCAGACCTCAGAGAACTGGCAGGACCAATGAAGGCTGAGATGAGGCTCGAGGCAGCAGGAAATACCTCCTGACCAAGCCAAGAGATAACAACTCAGCCAAAGCCCTCTGTGGAGAACAACCTCATAACGTCCAGGGGAAAACCCATTTCAATGAACCCAGCCAGCCTGCACCTACGGGCCACACTAAGCCAGAGGACCTCACTGC
This sequence comes from Pteropus alecto, assembly GCF_000325575.1. Lineage (NCBI taxonomy): Eukaryota > Metazoa > Chordata > Mammalia > Chiroptera > Pteropodidae > Pteropus > Pteropus alecto. The sequence continues at coordinate 6,164,261 of NW_006431925.1, read as the reverse complement.
ACCCCCGAATCACACGGTCATGTAAGCCCTCTTTCTGTTCAGATTGTGCAATATGCTTGTCCAAAAGAAGGGAGAAGAATAGGAAATCTGAAAAAAATGGCATTTATCTCAAGAGTTGTGCTCTAAAAAGAATGTTAATTTATTAGGGGAGACTATAAGCATTGTGTTTAAGAGCCTGAACTCTGATCTTAAAGCAAGCTTTTTTTTCCTTGCTTTACCAGGAAGTATGTGTTTAGGATGGTTCATAAAAATTGTTGGTCAGTAAGAGAAAACAAAGAAGTCTGTTTTTCTTCCCATAGGTATATGATAAAAAAAAAAAAGAAAGAAAGAAACTTTGATTATGACTAAATTCAAGGGCAAGGGATGTATTTTATCTTTGCTTCCCTAATGCCCACCACAGAAGCTGGTGAATGGTGATGTCTGAATGTAGATAATGAAACCAAAAACTTTAGTAGGGCAAATGACTGCAGAAGAGGAGTATGTGACAAATATAATAGTATCTTGTCCCTAAATGCCAATACCAAAGCTAGGAGCATACCATGGACAGGCTTCTTCACTCATTCTGAAGGTGAGATTTTGCTTTCAGTATATGATAATGGTGTATTTGCTTAGTTAGAACGACTAGATGCCGTAGATTCTGTTAGTGTAAGTTGTCTTTCTATTCCTTTTACATCCTCCCCTTTTCTCTGATGAAAATTAAAGGAGATTCAAAAGTAGGTTATAAACAAATAAAAAATATATACAGAATGATAAAATGTTCAGAACTACAGGAATTTTTTTATTGGCTCTTTACCATGTCTTTATAGCCATTGAGCTGTTCCCTCCTATTACTCTCCTTTCAAAACAAAAGCCATTTCTTCTCATTAAATGCACCTCAGGCTCCTCACATAGTCCACACTGGAGACCTGCAAATGGCGTATGAACCTAACACAGACACTGTATTCATTCTTTCTCCAGTCTTATCTATTTACATCCTAGCTGAGAATATTTAGACTTTAGCTTACTAGTTGCAGTAAATGCTTTGGTTCCTTATTTTGTTTCAGTAGTGTAGTAGGATCAGCACCAGTGTTTTCCAAACAAAAAATTCTCATAAGGTCCAAACATTGAAGAAAAAAACATTTTTTAAGTATTTGCACCTGATTTCAGATTCTTGGTTACATGTTAATTCACAGCTTAGGAAAGACCGGACAGTTTTCCAAATTTAGTGAAATCAAATATATAACTTGTAGTAAGTCAGCAATTAAATTATTAAAATTTCTTTGCTGGTTCTTTTGAAACTTTCTAAAATGACTAGAATTTACAGTGCTCACAATATCAGGAAAATTCTTAGATAAGGAAGTAGTTTGCTTTCTTATATTTACATTACCTGCAAAGGTATCTAAAGTGTTTTTCAAGTGGTTTTATAAAAGACAACGTCTTCTAGGAAAAGTGCCAGCTACCATAAAGGACAACAGAAAACATCATAGATGAGTGAATTTATCAAGGGTAGCATGAAACTAGTTAACAGTTCTATATCCCTTTGAAGAATATGCTGATTCTGTAAGCAGAATTCCAAACCAGGTTCTTTTCTTGAATTCCTGGTGACTCTAGTCTCTCTTTTTAGAAGGGAGAGAGGTGATTGAAATTGTGTCAAGGATCCCAGAATCTTATAAAGGATGTAAGAATGAGAACTACTCTTTCGGAGGGATTTACCTCATAAAATTTTCTTTGTAATTGTGTTCAGGTTTATATCGTCATTCACTCAAATATATAATCTCTTACATGTTAAAAGTTCTCAAAAGGTACCTTTTCAGTACTCTATGAATATGTTATGTTCTCTATGAGGTTGCACAAAGCAAACTCACATATACTCTATGAAAGAATTGTATTCTTTTGGATACTTTTTTTAAATTGCCATAATAATAAAAGAGTTGAACATTCTGTTGTAGGTATAACATTCCCATTTTAAGAGGTTTAAAAGTTTAATCATGCTATGAGAAGAAAGATCTTCTAATCCAAAGTCAGTCTTTTTAGACAAATATAGAATTCTGAATGTATTTATTCCGTAGTCTGAGGATCTAATAGAGACAAGGACAAGGCTACGGAGAAATAAATAGGCAATTTTTTCTTCAGTGTTTATTTCTAAGTTTAGGTCAACTACTATAGGTAATTGCCAAAAGTATTTTCCAACATCTATCATTTTCCCTGCCTTTTTTTAAGGTTAAAAAGATTCCAGGTCCTTCTACCACAGAAATAAAATGCTAACAAGTTTATTTAGCATCATTTTTCTGCATATTGGATAGCAATATAGTATTTATGAGGCTGGCATAGTTTAAGAAATAATCCTTCCTCTAAACCCTGATGGGAGTTATGTTTGACTAGCTAAGTGTTTGAACATAAATGCATTCAGCCTTTGGTATTTAAAGTGAGCATCATTAACTGAACATTTCAACTTAAACTTTGCTTAAAAGATAAAGTTTCACCCAAGTGAAATCGATGAGAGGTGTGTGTGAATATATGAGGTTTCAGCTTGGCCCACTAAGGAATTTTGATTAAAAGAGACAACCAAATGAAGAAATCATCAAAATAGAGAAATTATTGGTTGAAGAAAAGATAACACTAAAAAGCCCTGGCAGTTTTGCTGCTAAGGCCGAGGAATATATATTTTGAAGCATTTAAGAATCCATCTTTTATATGCTTAATGGTTCATTTCACACCAACACATCTAAAAACACAAGACCGGTTCCTGAAATACCAGCTTATCTATATTGGGACTTCTATTAAATGATCCAATTTTCCTAGCTTCTATAGCATATCGACTCTTCCCTCAAATATTCACTAAGTATTCAGTGTTCACATTATTTGCTCAAGGAAATTTGCCTCTTATTTTCAAAAAAAGACACTAAACTGGTAACAAAATCTTGCAAAAATATAGTTTAAGAATTTTACTCAAATGAAATACTAATAATAGATCAGAATTTCCTGTTATCCTCTACTCCATGTGGCATGTTAAGCACAGAAAGGCGACGCAATACTGGCACCAAGCTCAATCATCATATCATTAAAGAACAAAATTTAGCGTTCCAGACATGGAATCTGATATATGCACAGTTGCATGTAGAATCCCTTTCCACTCTAAACATATTAAAGTGTGGACACTAATTTACTATTTTGAATGAAAATTCATGAGCGACTTCCTCATGAGAAAAGCAGCCTGCATTTGCCATTAATAAGTAAAAAGGAATATGGAGTTCTTTCCAGCAGTAATTTTCTCAATTCTCATATATACCCATGTACATGTAAAAATGTCTGAGAAAAAGAAAATCAACCCTACAAATTTGTTTATGACCGGCCCTACTTTCTCATGGACCCATGAACCGTCTGTTCATAAACATCTGTTATTAAAATAAAAGCCATAAAACAAAGCAAAAAAATTCAAACTTCCAAGATTAGCCATAAAATTAGAAATATCAATGTGAATTTCTGAATGTATTTAGAGGATTCTGTTAGGCTGTCAGGAAGTCAAACCTTTTTCTAAATTTTCAGATAATATGTAGGCTAAGCTCTAGCCAAAGAGCTGAAAACATTCTGAAAATTTTAGAATAGGTAGTGATTCTAACACAAATGGAGAAACCATACTTCAGAAGACAAAGCAAAAATGATGTTGTCAAAACAAAAACAAAAACAAAACAAACATAAACCTTCCTATGTCATTATCTGTGTGTAGAGAGGACTGGATCCAAACTTGCTACTGGCACACTAGTGTGGGTTGGGCATCTCACCCTTTAATAAAGGGACCACCTCCACCCCAAGCCCCACTGGTTTTCAAAGATTTAATGTCTTGTTTGGAAAAATGTCTATTTAGAACTGCCCATTTTTTTAAGTTGAATTACTTGTTTTTCTGCTACCGAGTTGTATGAGTTCTTCATAGATTTTGTATATTAGCTCCTTATCAGATGTATGATTTACAAATATTATCTCCCATTCGGTAGGTTGTCTTTTCATTTTGTTGATTGTTTCCTTTGCTGTATATACAGAAGCTTTTTAGGACGATGTAATCCCACTTACTTATTTTTGGTCTCGTTGCTTTTGCTTTTGGTGTCAGACTCAAAAAATCACCATAAAAACCTATGTCAGGGAGCTTACCACCTACATTTTCTTCCAAGAATTTTATGGTTTCAGGTCTTATGTTCAAGTATTTAATCCATTTTGAGTAAATTTTTGTGTATGGTGTAAGAGAGTGGTCAAGTTTCATTCTTTTGCATGTAACTTTCCAATTTTCTCCACACAATTTATTGAAGAAATTGTCCTTTCTCCATTGTATATACTTGGCTCATTTGTCATAAATTAATTGATCATAGATGCATGGGTTTATTTCTGGGCTCCCTATTCTGTTTCATTAATCTATATGTGTTTGTATACTAATACCATACTGTTTTAATTACTATAGCTCTCAAATACAGTTTAAAATCAGGAAGAGTAATGCCTCCAACTTTGTTCTTCTTTTGCAAGATCATTTTGAGTAGTATGGACATTGTAACAATATTAATCTTTTTAATCCATGAGCATGGAATATCTTTCCATTTACTTGTGATTTCCTCAGTTTCTTTCATTAATGTCTTATAGTTTTCAGTATATAGATCTTTCACCCCCTTGGTTAAATACCTATTCCTAGGTATTTTATTCTTTATGATACAAATGTAAATGAGATTTTTTTTCTTTATTTTTCTTTCTGACAGTTTGTTATTAATGTATAGAAACAACAGATTTTTGTATATTGATTTTGTATTCTGCAACTTAAGTGAATTTGTTTATTAGTTCTAATAGTTTTTTGATAAAGTCTTTAGGGTTTTCTGTATATGACGTCATGTGCAAATAGTGATAGTTTTTTCCTTTCCTTTCCAATTTAGATGCCTTTTCTTTCTTTTCATTGCCTGACTGCTCTGGCTAGGACTACGAAAACCATGTTGAATATAAGAAGCCAAAGTGGACATCTTTTCTCATCTTAAAGGAAAGGCTTTTAGCATTAAACCATTGAGCAAAATGTTAGCTGTGGGCCTGTCATATATGGCCTACATTATGTCGAAGTAGGTTCCCTCTATATTAATTCTGTTGAGACTTTTTATTATAATGAATGTTGAAGTTTGTCAAATGCTTTTTCTGCATCTATTGAGATGATCATATGATTTTTATTCTTCATTTTGTTAATGTGGTATATCACATTGATTGATTTGTGGATGTTAAATCATCCTTGATCCCTGGAATAAATCTTACTTGATCATGTTGTATGATCCTTTTAATACATTGTTGAGTGGTTTGCTATTATTTTGTTGAGGATTTTTGCATCTATGTTCATCAGGGATATCAAGGATCTTTTCTCCTAGCGTCTTTGCCTAGTTTTGGTATTAGGGTAATGCTGGCCTTATAAAATGAATTTGGAAGGGTTCCCTCCTCTTGTGTTTTTTCGAAGAGTTTAAGAAGAATTGGGATTAATTCTTCTCTGAATGTCTGGTAGAATTCACCAGCGAAGGCATCTTGTCTTGGGCTTTTTATCTGTTGGAAGATTTTTGATTACTGACTCAATCTCCTTACTAGTAATTGCTCTGTTCAGATTTTATATTTCTTTAAGTATCCTTAAAGATAATTTTATGTCCACCTGATATGAGAAGATAGACTACCAAAAGGTATGCTCTTACCTCCCTCAGCCTCTGCTATCCCATAGTCTCTACATTGTCCTTGTTGCTGGTTGAGGAGCCCAAATCATTCCTGAGCTTCAGACCCACTTCCTGGGCATTTCCACTTAGATATTCCACAGACCCTCAAAAGAACTACACTCAGCTTCTTCCCCACTCCTTCTGCTCCTTCTCTGCATTCACCACCTCAGCGAACGGCACGCCCATCTGCCAGAATACATGAAGCCTGAAACATGGAGATGCATTCTTTAATATTCGCTCCCATAAAGTCCCTCCCCCATCCACTCTGGTCACCAAGGCCTGTCAGTAAATTTCCTTCTCTCAGTTTCCTGCCATCTTAGCTCAGGCCCTATTTCTCACCTGGATGCCTAGAATAGCTTATTAATTAAGCACTGTCTAGTCTTGTCCTTGCCAATCTATTCTCCACACTGCTGCCAGAATATTGTTTCAAAACTGCTAATCTAGTCATGCTTGACATCCTTTAGTGGTTCCAGTTGTTTGTACACACTGCCTCATCTGTGAGACACACTAAATTGTCACTTCCAACCCTGGGCCATTCTCCATGAAACTTCTCCTGAAAGGCTTTCTCGATTTTCATACACCTGACAACCTTTGCGTCCCATTGCCTCTACCTCCCCAGTGCCTACTACAGCTTCATTTAATCATAGCTCAATAAATATTAAATGTTGAATGACAGCAAAGTCGCTTGAATCCAAAGCCTCCTATTTTTTTCTCCTCCTTGACTAAGCCAATGGAGCATCTTTCCCCTCAGCCGATGGGTCATCAAGGTTTATCAATTCATTCTGGCTTTTATTTCTAATCTAGTCTCCACCTTTTCCATTAATTTCTGACCTAAAATCTCCAAAGATTACAGTGGTGTTTCTCAAGCTGCAGAAGAATCACCTGGAGGGCTTGTTAAACAAAGATTTCTGGTCTTGACCTCCAGGTTTTCCAATTTAGTAGATCTGGAGAGGGGCCCAGAATTGGCATTTCTAATAAATTCCCAGGAGATGTTAACACTGCTGGCCCAGAGACCATATTTTGAAAACCACTAGAGCAATGGTTCTCAACTGCAAGTGGGCATTAGAACGTAATCATATTTTGGCCTACTCCTACCTATCGAATGAGAATTTTCGTCAGGGTAGGGCGGACAGGCATTTTTCAGCTTAAAAGCTCCACAGGTGATTTTGATCACCTGTTAAGATCATCCTGGTTAAGAACCATGAACTCAATGATTAACTCCAGGATCAGGACTTCACCTGCTCCCCAAGATTTATATTTTACACCCCTCCAACTTTCTACCCTGCTCTCCAGTCATACAGAACAGCAGGCAGTCTGATGACTCAGACCTATGCTCCCCTTCTCTAAGCCCCAGATTAATTTTAATTATTCATTCATGCATCCATTCATTCACTGAGCACCTAACACTTTGCAGGCACTGCACCAGACACAGGGCAGAGTGTAGTAAACACGAAAGACACAGCCCTCATGGGGCCCATTCCATTTGCTCTGACGTCCAATAGCACATTCTGTTTCCCCTTTCTCTCATTGCACAGGCAGATACTAGCATAATAGCACTCTCTTGCTAGACTCTCTTGCTAGCACTCATGAAGGCAGAGACTGTGGTCTGCCTTTGTAGATGCTCAAAAAACATTTGCTTGGATTAAATGGAATAGCTCTTCTCCTGACCTTGCTTCAAAAATCATCTTCAGAGTCTTCTCTCTCTCTGCTGTCTTTCTTGACCTGCTCCAATTCCCCCTCCTCCCCACCATCAGAATCAAGCTTTATCTTCCATGAGACCCACCCCCTAATCCCATGCAGATTTCTAAGTACCTGTGATCCTTTCTTCTATGTTGTTTACAGATCTGGCTCCTCCTACAAAACTGTGAGCCTCTCAAGGTCAGGGACCATTTAATTTTTGCCTTTTATTCTCTGTATTTCATATAAGAGGTATTTAATAACATTTGTCAAATGAATGAATGAAGTTAATTTTGTTTTCACTTAAGCCTTAACAATACTTAGCAATATTTTTGCCCCAAATTCCTTGTGGATTTAATGAAATCTTCTTAAGATTCTTCAATTTCTCCATAGTAGGAAGATATTATAATTTAAATTTCATAGACTATGAAATATGCACAACATGGGATTTAGGAGGAAAAAATGTTTATCAAGGGTCCAAATGAAGATCTTCAGAGAGAACGCAAAGTGTGACTTTATGGATTGTCCACCGCATTCTGATCCAGGGTTCTGAGCTGAGGTCTTAGCTCCATCTTACACTATCATCCTGGACAAGCCAGTCACCCAGCCTTTTGCCTCTCAGTTCTATCATTTATAAGCTGAATAAAAGACATGGTCTGTAATGTACACTAAGTCTTGACAGCAAGTAGGATGCTACTTAATGAACAGTATCTTTGAAATTCATTTAAAAATGAAATCAGACAACCTCTTAGTAGAAAGAGGTATTGGAAAAAAAAAATGGTCACACTTTACAAAATATACAAAATGTAAGTGTTCTTAATAAATTCTGCTCGCAGAATCATGCCAAGTACATAGTAGGCCTTCAATGAATATTTATGGAATGAATGAAACAAAATGATTGATCATTGCTTTCATTTAAGTTGGCAGGAATTAAAAAGCATCAAACTGCTCTCAGTAGAGAATCTCGTTGGGTGATTCGCACATTGCATATCCCTCAGGAAGCCATGGTTTCCTGTTTGGCAATGCTGGAGACAGTGCCAAATGTCTCCCACAGATGAACACACTTTACTACCAGAGCTCACACAGCCTCACATACATTCAGGGAAATCTTCCGACCACGCATAGTCATAACTGCTAAACACAGTTCATAATTGTATATAAACTGTGTTATATCACCTTGATACATATCTTTTCATCAAGCCAGAGAGGTTATAAATTCATTTCTAAATGATTTTTGGTTATGTAAAATTCTTAGCAGTTTAAGATCACCTTCATTCTTTCTAGGATCTGAATCCTCCCTGGAGCAGTCTTAAACATTTTTCAACGACATACTCTCCTTAGCATGCATGTAGACATGGAAAGGAAATAAAAATATATGAATTGTATCACCAACTCAATTTTCTCTTTAGTAGACTGGATGTCTGCCTATGGAATGAAAGCCCACACTATTCCCACTATTGCTTATCAGAAACAATGATCGTTCTATGTAACAAAAGAACAGCTAATGAAGTTTATGTATCATTGGAGCAGATAATTTTACAAGGCTATGTTCTTAAGGCTTCAGAATTAAGGATTTGACTGTGGGAGTAAAGGGTCTTGGAGGCAGGACACCCCAGATAACCTCACTCACATGCATTTCTCAAACAATGCTTTTCTGTATATAAACAGAAAATAGAAAGGAATATATGGTTTTTGTCCTTAGTATTAAATAGCTGCTTTTTCTTCAACACACTCTTATATTTCTGCACAATGTACAGCCTTCAGCACCCTAAGAAGCATGAACAAAGGATATTAGGCAAGTTTACCTACTCCCACTTCATGGAACAATGCTTGTTGTTAACTAAGCGATTCCCAGGGTAGATTTATGATTTGTGGAGCCTAGAGTAAGTACTCAGGTTGGGTCCTTGGAATCTGAGGCCAGAAGCACGTGGTGACTGTTCAGTCTCCGGGGCTTTTAGAAAACATGAAAATGTGACCCAAAGTTTATGCTTGTGTGTGCACCAGGGACTATTTATGCATTTAGAGAAATTAAAGCACATTAAAGCCTCAAAACAGCTTATTGTTCATACTGCAAGCTTTAGTCTTTTCTTTCTTATTTGCTTCTATGCTTTTCCTCTTGTGAATAAATGTCTACTGAATTGTATAAAATGAATCAAATATATATGTAACATGTCCATGGATAAAAAAAAACTCCTGCTAGAGCAACAAATTATATAGATAGGTAAATCTGAAAATTTGAAAAGTCCTTTCCTATTTCCTAAACAGAATAATGACTCTGATCCTTTTCCTGTATTTTTAGACCCTGGATTATAACATAAAACAAAATTTATAATCTGTGTACTTAATGTATCCCAAAAATTTATATGAGTATTTAAAGTCCAGTCATAACTATAAGCACTTAAAAGATAAATGCAAACAAGTACATGAAAAGACTTCTTTCTGCTTGCCTTTTCAGGGAATATTTTGGCTAGAGTTATACCTGGTAGCGTAATAAGATGTTATTAATATTTAATGGAACTTGGAAGAACAGTTTCTATCTCTTATTGTCTGGCTCAAGAATAAAAGTAAAATAGGTTAGTATTTCCATTTTTATGAGTATAATTATTATGAAGTCATTACAACTATGAAATAATTGTATTTCATTACTACTCTTTTACTCTTTAATAATCGCCTAGCAGAAAAGACCAAAAAAAAAAAAAAAAAAAGAGAGAGAGAGAGAGAGAAAAGAAAAAAACATATATACACACTCTTTGCATAACTTTAAAGTCATTTGGAAATATCTGAATTCATGACAATTATTCAATAGTATGGGTAGTTAGTATAGTATAAATACAGCCATATGTCTCAGGCTGAATGAAATTATTGATGGGTCACTGAAGTTGTTGGGTCCTTTCACATCCTACAGACAATTCAAGTGCTAGTCTATTATTCCAATTGACTTTATGTGAAGCTAACCAGCTAGCTCATGGTCTCTAAAGAATTATTAAATATCTACATTTTTCAGGAAAATGATGTTCTACCAAGTTTCCAGTGATGTTCTGGTGTTTAAAATTTCCTTAGACATACTTTAAAATAAATGATAACGTATAAAAGGGAGAAAATACATTGAAAAAAATTGTAAAGAAAACTGACCAACAGTATAGGTACCATATGGTCACACAAACACTCATAAAATCACAGAGCTGTTTTTAAATAAAGCATAATGAAGTTAGGAATTTCTGGGTTAGATGATAGAAGCTGATAAAATCCAGCTTCAATTCTGGCACAAATGAAAAGGAACATAAATGCCTGGTCTATTGAGCTTCTCCTTGTCTGTTAGCTAGGGAGAAAATGCCTGCCTACCGCCTACCAGTGGAAAATCATAGAAAAAGTAGAGATTAGTGAGAATAAAACAACAAAAAGAATAGTTCCCTACCCATTGCCTCCCACTGAATGAACTTTTGACATATCAGCAAACTCCTCTTTTCTCTTGCTGCTGCTGGTATACTGCTCACTGTACAGCTTGAGGGACATCTGCTCAACAGCATCTCTTTGTGCTTCCAGGTAGCATAGTTGAACCTCAGCCTGGAGAGAGAAACAAAGAGAAATTGCTGTTTTAATCCAGAAGGAATGCATTTCAAGTGAGGTGTAACAACTCAAAAAATGGGAATAGTTCATATCATTATACTGCTCCTTTTCAGGTTGGATTTAATGGGATCAGCTGGGCATATTACAGAATTATATTTTAGATCCGAATCTTATAAGTTCCTCCTTAAAATATGACCCGAATAAATGAACTCTCAGAAGACTCAGTAAATATCACAAAATATCCCTGAGATCATAATACTGTATGATGAGACTTTACATAAAAATTCTGTGAAATTCCTTAATAATATTCTTCTTCATATTGCCACATATGTAACATTTATTTTTTAAAGATCCCCCTCCAACCCATACATTTGCATGGATACATATTCTGAATGCTTCTCATTATCTTCCCTGAGGAGAATTAAAAAAGCCTAGTACTAATTCTAATACCTCTTCAACAGTGACAACAGACATCCTTTATTACATTTTTTTTTGGTTCTCTATATTATTGTTTAATAATTTTAAAATGGAGGGAATAATGATCTTGCTTACTTGCAGGTTCGAATTGTTAAATCTTTCATAGTTACATAAGGCTCACTGTAGTAAAGGGGAGGCAGTAAGTTCACCATGCTGTTTTCCATCAAACCAAGGACAAAAGAATGCTGAATAATATTTGGCATAAAAACGTATTGAATAGATGCTTTATTTATTGCAGCTGTTGTGATCCCTGTGGCTTTAGGGTTCCCTAGTATACCAGATGAGACCGGGAATGAAGACTTCTCAGTGGCATGCTTGCCCATGGTAAAGGGGAGGGGGCAATGCTGAGTTTATGTGCACTGTAGACCAAAGGAACTCTTATTTTCTTTTGGCATGCTTCGCTAAATCTATGAACATCCATTAACATTTTTGAGAAACCTTAAAACTCCTACTTCTTTACATTTTAAGAAAAACAGTTTGGGGTCAGCTCTTGTGTAGTTGCCAGAATTCTGTAACATGTAAGAAAAGCCAAGTCAGACATGACCACCTAGTCTTCGTGTCTGGAGCCAACCAAGGCCTTTTGCCTGGTCTCCAGTTTTATATGGTGGTTGGGGGGTGGAAGTGGGGGCGGTGAAGTGGGGAGGGTAGGAGAGTATTATAAAGTGTCAGCTTCTTAAAAGTGCCAATCAGGACTCTGTAAAGGAAATGGGTAGCTTATGAAATGTTAGATCTCAAACCATTTGAGAGTTTCTGTCATTGCTTTCCACAGCAGCTAATTATGAATACTCTGGATTGCAGAGGAAGAACTTTAAAAAAAAATGCAAAAAATTACTACATTCACATAATTGAAGTTTCAGGAAATAGTTAAAAATCTATGTATTAACTCATGTGGTCTTTTATTGCCCCCAACTAATTAGCTTGAATAAGAATAGACTCAACTGGATTAAAAATTATGTCAAACACTATAAACAAAGGATAATGTTAAACGAAGTGTATTCAGTTTGGGAGGAAGGGGTGTGGTTGGTGGGATGGCACAAAGGAAATGCTAAATCTAGTATTAGTTAGCATCTTTTCTAAGAATGTGAAAGAGGAGGTATGGAGCATGTTAATGGTATTATAAAAGAGTTCCAATCAAGAGGTATGCAGATATCATAGAACTTGGAGACATAATATCTATAGTCCTAAGAATATTTTTTAAATGGATGGGGGGTAGTATAAAACTGAATATAGGGAGTTAATGATTAGAAAAAACAAAACGCATCTTTCAAAAGAGCATACAATGTTTTATGTGGTTAAATATGATATAACTGAAAGATATTGAATGATAGTCAAAGAACTTAAAAACAATAATCCTCCCAAATGCCACTCCCCTCCACTCCCCGCTCCTCAAAGCTATGGGGATAATAAGGAGGTCATCCCACACCAAGTTTTCTATTGGAAACCCCATAAGAATAATGCATCTGCCCCATTAGGTGCCAAGGGGCATGTTTGATCCCTAGAGGTTCCTGTTAGTTTTATAACCATCCTATAGTAACAAGCTGGACCACTGCTTGTTCTGGGTAATGATCTCACAAATGTGTGTCACTGCTCACAAAAAAGATCATAAAGAGGAAGGCTGACTTAATGTAGACTCATCACTACTATGGAAAAATAATTGGAGTTCATCTTTTTGAGATCCTGGGCCATTTCTGCGTACAAAGGGAAACACCTCTCATGTGACAGAGATACATGGAAAGGACTTCAAAAAACAATGCTGAGAGTGACTTGAAAGATAATTAGTCACCTTACAAAAATGATTGAAATGTTATAATCTAAGACTTTTATTGCACAATATCTCACAGGCATTTGACATGAAAAAAAAAAAAAAAGAAAAGCAAACTTCCCTGCACTAACAAGGAGATGAATTAGATAGCCCAAGTATTTCCTATCCATCTCTGTTTCTATCTCTGCTTTCAGTGATTTATTCCTAAACATGATGATAAAAATAGAACTAAAGTAGCTCCTTCTGCTAAGGTTGAATGGCTTTGCCAGTCTAAATCTCTCTGCAAACCATCTTAAATTTTTTTCATACTATACTTTAGTCCTGAGATAAGATTTTAGGAGAAAGAATTAAAGAAGATGTAGTTCTAAAAACAAAGGAAAACAAACAAACAAACAAAAAACAGTAACACTGAATCTCTGATTAAAAGAATTTTATTGATTAGCAATTATATTACTGGATACTTCTAAAAGTGACTATACAAATGGAAACAAACTGATTAAATAATATTATTGATGTGTAATCAACAGAATTTGGCAACTTACTCATTAAGAAAAATAAAGAGGAACATGAAGGAGCAGACTCAATGACAGAGCTACCTCGCACTTCCTTTTTGGTGCCATCAACAGGAGTAGGAATATAAAAATAGCAATATGGTGGATGGAACAAACGAGCTGGATTTGACTGAGTCTTCTGGTTTGAGGTACTGGTGGGATACCCAAAACACAATGTTCAGCAAGCAAATAGAAATATTAAGGCTGAAATATAAACCTGGACGCAACAGTTCACATTAGGAGATGAAATGAGAATGCCATGGGAGAGAGTGTATGATGAGAAGGGAAAAAGGATCAGTTCTCACTTATTCTGGTCCAGGCCTGCAGTACACCTGGCCGATGTGATGCAGTACACCTAATGTGATGGATTCTCAACTACTCTCCTCTTTCCTTCTTCACCACCCCCAAATCCATTTTATAGATGGTTCATTGATTAATCTTTTTGAATCACAGCTGAGATCGCTGGTTATTGTTTAAGAGCTTAATTCTGGACCTCTTTTCTTTAGACTCTTTTTCATGGCTTTCAATGCCATTGATACAGTAATGGCTCCCAATCCTTTCCTCCTCCAGTTATTTACCTAACCAACCACCTGACATTGCTACTTGGATTTACTTTAGGAATAATTTCAATACAGAACTAACTCTTCATTCTCGTCTTCCCCGTGTTCCCCCAAACTTTCTCTCCTTAGCCCTCTTTTTTTAAATAAATGGCACCATATGTTGCTCAGGTCAGAAATCTGAAAGTCTTCTTTGACTCCTCATTGTCTTCATTTCCTGCAGCCAGTTACTCCCCCAAATCTGCTGATTCCTCTTCCAAAATGTCTCTCCATTCTGTTTCCCAAGTCTACATTGCTGCCAGGCTGATCCACGGCTTCATCATCTCTTCTTTATAGGATAGCAACTATCTTCTAACACGTATTTCCCCTCATCCATTCTTGCCCCTCCAATCTCTTCCCTTACAGATCTTTAAAAAACATGAGTTGGTTTCTTACTGTATTCAGACCGAAAAAACCAACTTCTGTCATGGCTCATGAGATTTAGTTCCTGTCTACCACAGACCTCATTTCTCTCTCTCAGACCTACTTATCTCACTCTTGATCATCATGCCTCTGTCATCCTTTCTTTCGGTTTTTTAACCAACTCTTTTCTGTCTCAGGACCTACGTGTATGTTGTTCCCTTTCTCTGGAGCATTCTCTTGCTAATGTCTTCTCAACCCTCAGCTCTCAGCTGACATGTTACTTCTCAGAGAGGCCTTCCCTGACCACTCTATCAAAAGTAGATCCACTCTATTTTCATATTTTGAAATAGTGTTAATTTTTTTTGCAGTGCATGTCACAATTTAAAATTCTTGTATTTGCGGGTTTATACCTTTTCTGTTTCCAAACTCTAAGCTCTGTAAAGGGAACTGTGTTCTCTTTGTTTCCTTTGCCATTTTGTATTCCCAGCACTTTGACACTATCTGGGGCTCAGTGAAGAATCATTGAATGAATGAATTGTATGTTCATACATTTAACCATTTATCAGTCACTGAGCCTTTATCACATGTCAAGAACTGCACAGGGATTATGGGTACAAATAAGAACAAAATGTAGTCCCTTTTCTCAAGGGATTGCAGTATAGTGGAGGAAAGGGACATGCCCACAGACAACTACAAGTGTGCTAAGTGAAATGGTTGTGGGGGAAGATAGGAAATAAACAACTTATTGCCTGAAGGTGAGGAATGGGCACTAAAACCTTGATGGAGGTGGCATTTGAGCCAGTTCTGGGAGTATGGGTATGACTTCATTTAGGTAAAAAAGCAGATAACTATCTTTACAGGCAGAGTAACTCTTTTGGTCAGAGGCCCAGAATCATGAAAGGATGTGGCATGTTCACAGAATGGTGGCTGGAGCTTTGGGGCCTTTGGATGAAGAGGCAAATATAGAAGTGGATGGACTGTGAAAGATGTCAGGTTTAGAATTTGGATGTTCTCCAACAATATGCCTACAGAAAGGTGTCACTGTTTTTGCGATGGCCTTCATCTCGCTCCATCTCCCTTTTTCTGTCATGGCAAGACAGTCATCCGATAGATTAGTCCAAAGAAACTCATAAACCTCCTATCTCCTAGTGTGCATTGAGTATGTTACATTGAGAAGTGAATCAACAGTCTCCATTAGGTCAGAAGTCCAGTGCCTCAAATAGGGGAAATGCTTAAGAGAGTCTAGTAACTTATACCTTTAGTAAACCTTTAATATAAATGTTATGGATTCAAATGTGTCCCTTCCAACTTATACGTTGAAGCCCTAACCTCCAATGTGACTGTATTTGAATACAGGGTCTTTAAGGGGGTAATTAAGATTAAATGAGGCAACAACTGGACTGGTGTCCTTATAAGAAGATAAAGAGTGGGCGTACAGAGAAAAGGCCATCTGAGGGCACAGCAAGAAGGCAGTTGTTTACAAGTCAAGGAAAAAGGCCTCACCAGAAACCAAACCTGCCAACACCTTGATCTGGGACCTCCAGCTTCCAGAACTGTGAGATACAAATTTCTGTTGTTTAAGCCACCCGGTCTATGGTATTTTGTTATTCCCACTCTAGCAGACTAATACACATGATAAAGTTAGAAACACTGCCTTCTCATCTGAGGTTTAATACAATTGTTTTGCTGCTTATCATTAGTAGCATGCCCCTTTTTTATTTTATACACACCTAGAGCCCAAATCACTAGAGATACTCCTCTTCAAATTTAGATTACAAATTAATAATTTAATCAGAACACAAGACACCGTGTTGTAAAATATTTTATTTAAACTTGGTTTGATATGTGGTAATCCAAATTCAACGATCTTTGTGGCATGAATAATTATTCAACCATTTACTTACCTCTGATATTGTGTCTAATAACAAAATAGTTAGCCCACGATAAGTTTGGGAGAGGGGGCAAATTTCAGTCACTCTAATTATCTTTAAGGATAAAACACATAATCACTTTCATAATAACATACAGACATATGACTTAACCTTATCCTAAAAAGCACTGGTTTAGTTAAGAAATGTCAATTATTTCATTATCACTGCGATGTCCCAGCATCTTTTTGGGTTAAATATCTTGAAAACGTTAAAATAAATTATATTCTTTCTTAATTTATATCTTTGTAGGTCTGCCTAGTTACTCATACTGTACTTCATAGCTTTCCACATCTACCCTCCTACTTGTGTCTGGGTCTATGTCTTCTGCCTTCTCTCTTGTTTCTGTGGAAATTATCCGTTTATCTATCTATGACTAAGCCCATTCACTTGTTCACCAGGCCCCCTCTAAATTACACAAAGATGATCACCCCACAACAAATTGCCATTCTTTTCCTGCATCAAATTTTCCTCCCTACTATATTATTTACATTAGCACATTAGCACCAAAACAAGCAAATAAGTACCACACTATTTTTTCCAATGTAAGAAAAAAAAAGAAAAAATAATCCCTAGACACCAATTAACACCAGTCTATCCTCTGGCTGAAGTCTCATTTCTCTGCTCTTCATTAGAGCAAAATCACTTTTACATGTTTTATCTTTACTCACTATGTCTAACTTCTCTACTATTTCTCTTGAACACACTTCAATCAGGCTTTTGTCCACATTCCCGATATCAGTCGTCAGTCCTTAGTCCTTGACCTATGCTGACCTGCTCCAGCAGGGATGGTGGTCATGCTCTAGGGGCATATGGTCTTGTCTGCATGACAACTCAGTCCCTAACCTTCCTCCAGTCTTTGCTGAAATATCACCTGCTCATTCAGGTCTTCTCTGATCTTCTACTTAAAATTCAAACTCACTCCTACCCCCAGCAAACCCTATCCCCCTGCATATATATTACCACATCTAGCCAACATTTATTTTATATTGTCCATCTTCTCCCACTGAATTGGAAGCCTCATGAGGGCAGAGACTTTTGTCTATGTGTTTATTGCTGTATCCCCAGAAGCCAGCACAGCACATGGTATGCGACAAGCACTCTATACAAATTGGCTGAATAAGTTTTACTGAATTTGAAATTCTGAGGTGATTTAAAATGTACAAAGAAATACAACAGATAGTGCAAAGGCTGTAGCCTCAGCCTGGTTTTTTAAATCATTGGCTTCATTTTCCCTTAGAAAGAAAACTATATTTTCTTTGACAAATAAGAAAATAATTGAAATATATACCTTGTTTACTTTTCTCTAGAATAAAAGGAAGAAGAAAAGCTTCTTTAATTAAAGAATCATTCGGTAATGTTTTATTCAGCTAATGAACGGAGTGATCTTACATGTTGCATATTATATTAAAAACTAACTACAATGGTCATAAACATAGAATGAACACTTCAGCTATTGTCTTTCTGTGGTGATCTTTGCAATACATTTCAAAACAAAGTTTCGAGTCTTCTGGATCAGAATTTGTTTTAGTTTAATAAAATCTGATTTCCCACTTTTAAAAAAAGTCATTTGAGCTTTTGCAGGATACATTAGCAGTTTGTATTGCAAGAGTCCGTGCTAACTTAGGAAAATCACAGAGATCCTTCAATATAATAGGGGGAAACTTTGCTTTTTCTGGCAATAATTTTGTCACTGGGGAATATTTTCCTTCTTTTACTACATGGTCATTTTTTTTTTAAACTTTGATGCAATATCTCTAAACACATGCCTTTTTCTCTTTTTCCTTATACAAATATTTACCATGCTTTCCTTTTTCCCTCCCCACGGCACATCCCTCTTACAACTGGCCCAGATTGCTTTCTCCTTCTAGAAACACCTTCAAGTCTCAAGGCCCCGCGAGCTCTTCCAGGGTTGATTAGAATCTACACTTGGAAATCTCCATGCTTTTATTTGGCAGAGTTCCCATACTCGCTCCAGGATTTAGAGTTGTCACCTTTACAGTGTTGGTTTTTCCCCTCCAAGATCCTGGTTCTTTTGTGTATTTTTGCTTTTGTCATCACTGTTGGTAGTTCATGATTTCCCGAGATAACTCACCTTAGGGACTGGATTCAAAGTGCATTTCCTTTGTCCAGAAATGAACTCTCTCAAGACATTTATTCACATATCCACGATTAGCTCTATTCTGGCTAGAGACAAATAGCATGTGGCATTACGACAGATGCTTCAGTCCTGTGTGCCTGCCCAAGTGGAGTACCAAAGCTTCCTTTTCCTACAGAGTTGGAGCAGGGAGCAGAGGACTAAGGAACGATGTATTTCTTTGGAATAAAGTTGATTAAGAGCCTTCATTTAATCATTTAAAAAATTTATCTTGAGACTCTCTTATGTTTAAGACATCGTGCAAGATATAAATCTGGGTCAGACATGGTGCCTGCCCTCAGGGAATGTATAACCTAGAATTACAGAAAGTTATACTAAATAATAGGAACTAAAATATTCATTCAAGAATAAGACCAATATTATACTCCAAAAATATTGCTAAAGAAACAATTAGTTGGTTAGAATGTTCTTTTTATCATTGGCTAGAGAGTTATAAAAGCATTTAAAATAGAAATACCTTCTCGTTGTTAAAAATTAAATATATATCAAAAATTTAACACGAATTTCAAAGCTATTTCAATATTATACTCACCAAAGACTATTGTAATACTAATCTACGTACATTAGGGTTCAAAACTTCTATGGCCATATCAGCAGCTCCAGAAAAACTAGCCTTAGGGTCTCAAGATTTATTTCTATCTATATTCATGAATAACTAGCTCAGGACAACTGCAAAAGATAACTGATTTAAGTAAAAAATATTACATTTATATCTTTAAATGGTCACCTTTATTTCTACTGACTTGATGTTGTTTGCAAACCATTAAAAACATTAGCTATAATGTTTAGAAATCTCAATTTTAAAGCTATGTCCTTAATGGTATTTGTTAAATGGTAAGCATTTAAACAAAGCGAAAAAATTAACATGAATGATATTTTCATTATTTCTTCTGCATGTTTGTGTGTAAATAAAAATGTCCTCTTCCTCCTTTTAATGATTGTTAAGATGTTTATTAACAACAACAACAACAACAACACCTCCACCTAACAAACATAAAGAACAAAAATAACACACAACCGCATTTGTGGAGAGCCTCATCCACCACTGCCCTCTTCCTCTTTGTAATGCAAGTAGTTAAAGCCATTAAAAATTCAGCATTTTATGTCATGAGCTAGGGTGGGAAGGGAGTGTGATTACACTGTGTCGACTGGAGGGGACGATTAGAATTTCGATGTTTCTCCATTACCGTTTCCTTAGTGAATCTCTGCACAATGACACAGACATCAAGTCTGTGTTTATATTCTACGGCTGTGTAGTTATTCTCATCTTCCAAATTTCACTACAGCAAATCCTTATTTACTTTCTGGCAGAAACAAAAAATTAAAGATGTATAATGTGAAGATACAATCTTAGCCTCTCTTGCCCTGCAGGACTGGCAGTTCCTTCCCAAGTACAATTATGCTGGCAAATGCTGCCGTTAACTCTATGACTACAATGTGCACTCCAGTTCCTTTGAAATTCTATAAAATAGTCGTTCTTAGATGGTGATAGAAAGGAAGGAATGAAACAAGAACAACAAGAATTACTTTACATACTAATAATAACAATTTAGTTATCAAAACAGAACTGAACAAGTATGTCTTTATACTGTTCTTTTAAAAATTTAGCCTCCTAGGGTTCTGATAATCAGGGCCTATGGTTCAGGAATGCATGGTAGCACTCAGCTCAGTGCCTATATCCTCATTTCAAAGAGAATCATTCAAACCAACATCCATCCTGTCAAGAATCTCGACTTTGAGCTGCTAATGTAGAATAAAAATCAATATAAATTTTGATCATTTGATGAATATTTACTTCTTTCTTTAGTGTTTGGGGATTTAGAATTGAAAAGTGCTGAATCAAGTCATTTTATTTTTTTGTGTTTGTGCCAACACCAATTTACTACCCTCCAGAAAGTTCCTGAACAAGACGTCTCAGGTGGCATGCATGTTGGTTTTTCCTGTCAATCATAACAGTATGTCAGTAGGGAACTGCAATCATTTCACTTTCATACTCTCAGTGTTCTGAAAAGGAATATTTTGATTATTTCCCTGGAAAAGGTAAACTTGCTCATTTAGACACACTATTGTAAGCCTGGGTGTCTGTTGTTTTTGGCATTCAGCCGAGCCTAAATTGATACAATCTATTAAAAGATAAACACTTTATCTTAGGCTCCAAGGGTAACGCACACAAACACACACATGTGCGCGTGCACACACGCGAACACACACACGAAAACGGAGTTTACATATGGATTCCTCTACAGGTAATACTATCGTCCCCAAGACAAAGGGCTTTTATAGAAGCTGCCATCTTTCTTCATGTGTTTTTGGGGGGAGAAAAAAATAACAATGAGGAAATATCAACTGACTGCTTTAATCAGCAGAACAACATAATAAAAAGACTTTATATTTTCTTTATTATAAATGAAAAGAAAATGAACTCTAAAAAAGAGATAAATAACTCTAAAAAGCTTAGCAATTAAAATGTGATTCTTGTGTAAGACTAGTTAGAGTAGCGCAGCATGCCGCCATTTTTATTATGATACTTTGATATATATAACAAAAGATTACTACTCTCACAGAATGTTTCCATAGTGATTTTTAAAAGAGTGGTCTTTCTCAATTTGAAAAAGACTAAACTAATTGCAAGCACCAAAGAGGTAAGCTGTTCTCATTTAAAACAAAAACAAAACAAAAACAAAAGCAAAAACACATATGTCATAATGGCAGAAGATTCAATATTGAGGAGACATTTTGTTGGTTCCTTACAAATTAAACAAAAATGGCAGCAGCTGCCTTTCCCAAGGATAATATAGCCCTGGACAATCACTAGATATTATGTAGACAGATGTTTTAAATAAAATAAGTATTTAGATTGCTAGATACCTTGCTAGATATGAAGGCAATTATAGGATGTCTTTGTTAAATTACATTTTTCATTTTTGTGAGGGGAAAAAAGAATTGTCCTGGAAACAGTACCGACAGGAAATGATCCTATATCTAAAACAGCTGGAGACTGTAACTAATATAAATTTACTTGAAAATAAAAATGCTGTGTGCCTCTGGAGACATGCAGTAACATGCCATAAAAACAGATGAGAATATAAAAGTATTTAAAAGGAGGGAAATACATTTTTATCTAAATATTATACCGAGATGTGATTTACTGATAAATGCGAAATATTTGAAGATTAAAAAAAGAAAGAAAATCAAAAAAGTCATTTTAAAACTTATAATAGATATTTTATTTAAAGCCATATTTGTAGGAAATATCAAAATATTTGTCTAGGAAAAACCTTTTGCTTTTCAACATATTGGTCATTAACCAACTTACTAAAGTCATAATAAAAATGCAAAGGCAGATAATTGTGTTTAATTGGGAAATTCTAATGAAAGCAGAGGATGCTTACCATGAGTAATGAAAGGACCCCAAATGTCTGATAAGAATATTCCAGTAAATCTCAAAGCCACATGTAATAGCCTCTACACACAAAAGCTCCCACTACCTTTGTCCACCACCCCCCCATCCCCACTCTTGCTAGCTATTGAATTAGAAAGATATCTGATACACTAATTCATAGCAAATATTCACAGGCATTAACATCCTAATGGGGTACCCACATCCAAATTCATGAATTTCAATAT
The DNA here is from genome assembly GCF_000325575.1 of Pteropus alecto. Lineage (NCBI taxonomy): Eukaryota > Metazoa > Chordata > Mammalia > Chiroptera > Pteropodidae > Pteropus > Pteropus alecto. Next base: position 6,141,862 of record NW_006431925.1, on the reverse strand, counting down.
TCTTCACTTAAATACTGAAATGCATGAATCTACAAGATAATTTTAAGAAAGGATATGGGTAGAGATCTTCTTCCACAGCAGGGATGAAGAGAGCCTAGAAAAGACCCCTAGTCTTGGGTGTCTACCTCCCTCATCTATGCCTGACTCATCTTGACCCGGCTCCTAGGGGGTCCAGGTATAAGGCAGGAGGAGATCATGTGAAGCTGGCATTTCCTATGGGGCCTCAATCTGCACGGCCAGGGAACATCACAAAGCCTCAGAAGTTACCTTATGCCTGTCAACCAGAAAAGAGACTCAACAGGGGGAAAGTGAAATGAGGAGAATAAAGGCAGAGTGAAAGTACAAGGAGAAAAAGCAAGTGTGTGTGATGAATGTGAAGAACGGTTATCACAATACCACCCACAGAACCCAAAATGAAACATCCTTAAACAAAATCCTGACTTAAACAAAATTCTTTTGTAGGTTAAAGTTGCAATATCTTCCAAAATGAAACTTTAGAACCCAAACTAAAAGTCAAAACATATTTGCTATAGACTGAATGGTTGTGTCCCCCAAAATTTGTATGTTGAAACATAACCTCCAATGTGATGGTATTAAGAAGTGGGGCCTTTGGTAGGTGATTAGGATGTAAAGGTAGATTCCCACAAGAATGGGATTAGTACCTTTACAAAAGAGACCCCAGAAAGCTCTCTTGCCCTTCTGCCATGTGAAGGCACAGTGAACCAGGAATCAGAGCCTCACCAGACATGAAATCTGCAGCGTCTTAATCTTGGACTTCCCAGCTTCCTAGAACTGTGAGAATTAATTTCTGTTGTTTATAAGCCACCCAGTCTATGGTATTCTGTTACAGATACCCAAACAGACTAAGACAATATCCAATAATACTCCCCCCCTTTCTACAAGTTCACCAAATAGTAAAAGGAGCTGCTGAGGCTATTTTGTGGTAGACTTGTGATAGATCCTCTGTGCCCCCCTCCCTCCACACATATACACTTGCATAAAACTCTGCAACAGTAATTCTCATGTATTTATATCACCTTTATGATTACATAGATTGATCATTACTGCTGTTTAGAGCTTATAAAGTTTGGCTTGTTGCTTAGCTGTTCCTGAAAATGCTCACTAATTCTCTGCTATTGTATCTGTAGGAGACTTTGAAAAAATATACATTTGTTTTCTTCTTTGATGTCTTTATTCCCACCTATCTAGCATACTGCTATTCTAAGTCAGGGATAAGTTAAACAAAATTATATTTTCCTGCTTTCTCCTCACTTCTGCTTACCTTAATTATACCTTTTTCTGTTCTTTATTTTAGGGCCGAAGTGAAAAAGTGAACTATATCTCCTAAGCCAAAAGACGATTTATAAAAGAATCCCTAAACATCACTCTGTCCGAAACAGACAAATTTCAACAGATTGCTCCATTATTATTCTATATTCCCATTAATCTATATGTCTCCTTATTGACAACACAATGGTATTGGATACTATGCTCACAATCTGTTTAAAGGGAAGCTCTAACCTCAGCCTCAACCAATGTGTTGTAGACGTATCTCCCCTTGAGTATCAGAGTCTTCAGGGGCCTGTATTGTCTGGCTTTTGCTGTCCATCACTCCTCTGGATCTACTCTCACCTTTTTGTTCACATTCTAGCTACACTAGGCTTCTTTCAATTCCTTGAATGAACCCAATTCCTTCCCACCTTGGGCATGCTGTTTCTTCTACCTGGAAAAGTCCTCCTTACTTCTTCACATGGCTATCACCTTCATATTCTTTAGGTCTCATTTTAAATATTATTTCCTTTCCTGATTATCTTATCTAAGATAGGTATCTCCTATTATTCTCTTTCTCGGGTCTTAATTATTTTCTTCCTAATATTTACTATATATTACAATTATATTTATTTGACAGCATGATTCTTTTTGGCTTATTTGCATGCTTTGCTTTCTCAAATCCATATCCCACTGAAATGCAAATTCCACAAAGACAGAGACTTCATCTTTTCTTGTTCATAATTATATCCCCGATGCCCAGAAATTTGCATGTTGAATGAATGAGTGAATGAATGATTGGGTTATTGAGTGAAGGCTCATGAACAATCTCAATAGGAGGTTTGAAGGAGAGGGATGCCATGGTAGAAAGCAAAGATCCTTGGCCAGTGCTGACAAACACCTCAGTTTGCCAGTCTGAGAGGTGAGATGTGAATGGTGGCATTCAAAAGACTTCCTGAGCTGTGGCAGGATAATTACACTTAAAAGAGCTGCTTTGACCAAAGTCTCCTGAGATTCCTTCAGCTTACTCGATTGAGATTGTCTAAAAATTACAAATAAGAAAACTTCTGGGGGCTATTAACCATCTATATTACATATTTTAATTTAAAGTGATGACATTTAATTCTAGCAGGTCTCTATGACACTTTAATCTTGGAGATAAAAGGCTCAGTTGAGCAAAAACATGAGAAAAATATATCACATTCCAGGCCATAGTATGGAACAGGATCTCAAAGTCATAGTAGGGAAGAACAGTTAAATAACATATAACAGGAAAAGAATGTTCAAATCACAAGGAACCAAGGGAAAAAGAAAATGCTTTATAAATGATCAAATCTCCTAAGAAGAGTTCACAGGGACTCGAAAACCCCTCTATCAGATTGTCAATTATCAGAGGGGAAAAGGATGGAGCAATTGACCCCTGGAAATACCAAGAATTTTTCTTTGACTTTAATTTCTTCCATTTAGGATGGAAGTCTGGATATCCTAGACTCATATCCTTCAACAAAATCTGTTCTGTGGTTGGCTGTCAAGATATAAACACCAATTACAATGCAATTATACTTGCAGGTCCTATTGGAGCAGGTATTATTCTACTTTTTTTCACATAGAATGACTTTAGACCCAATGATTTTTTGGAGTTCTTATTTCTGACTTAACAATTTATGCCCTCTATTATATTCAGGCTAGAAGAGGTATTCCCTGCAATTCTTGATGTGACAGCCTGTAGTAGCTTGTCTCATCTTTCACATATGTTAAATTAAGCCGAGAAACTAGATAATGAAAGTAGTATCAAAAACATGAATAAGTAGTCTCAAAGAGCATAAGAAGTCTCATTTCAGTATGAGCTTCTAAGCTTTGAATTTTCAGCAGCATTTTGATTATTCAAGTCATTTTACTTTTCTGCTATAGTCGACCATGTAAATTAATATCTAGAGGTATAACTATCAACATTTGGAGAAAGAATCAAGAAGAATGGTGATTTGTGCCTGGGAGAAAGGTGCATGGAATTTCTCACGGTTATGCGCAGTTGAACCAATCTTTATTATGAAGCGACATTAAAACTCTTTTGGGTACCCAGCAGTTCCTTGGAACTACCTCTTGTTTCAACAGTGTTTAGATAGAAAAGACCCAGGGACTCTCCTCCCTCCCATCACCATCAACCTCTTTTCCAGTCACATCTTTTAGAACTATCTTCTCGGCCATCTTCTGCCTCTGGGTCCAGCCAACACTGCTTTTTGAGCTTAGCTCTTTACTGCTGATCAAACATGGTCTCCCAGATTCATCAGCATTATTTCAACAATGCGGAGGCTGCCGTCAACTGCCTGGTCAACCTGCATCTGCGGGCCTCCTACACCATCATGATGTGGCTCTGGAAGGCATGGGCCACTTCTTCTGTGAGTTGGTGGGGGAACAGTGCAAGACACAAAGCATCATCTCTTAAGGATGCAAAACCAGCTCGTAGGCCAAGCCCTCTTCCAGGATGTACAGAAGCTGTCCCAAAATAAATGAGGTAAAACTCTGGACCACAGAAGCCGCCATGGTCCTGGAGAAGTACCTGAATCAAGCTCTTTTGGATCTGCATGTCCTGGGTTCTTCTCAGGAAGACCCCCATCTCTATTACTTGCTGGAGAGCCACTTCCTAGATGAGGAGGTGAAACCCATCAAGAAGATGGGTGACCACCTAACCAACCTTCATAGGCCAGCTGGCCCCCAGGCTGTGCTAGGCGAGTATCTCTTCGAAAGGCTCACCCATAAGCATGTCTAGGAGCTTTCAGAGCCCAGCAGCCTTTGAGGGGCCCCTCAGGTGTCTCCCTGGTGTCAGGACTTCCGCCTGAGACTCTCTCTTCTGCCAATAGGCAGCTTTTTAACCACCCTGGAGTCATCTCTCAAGTGGTGGACTAAATGGAAACAATAAAACTTTCAGCAAAACAAAAACAAAACGAAACAAAATCTCTTTTGGTGATCTGCTACTACATGTGAGACACAAATCACAAGAGTAGCTACTGGCCTTGTATTTGAGTCATTATTTCTACCACTAACCAGCTCGTTCAACACCTAACCTACCAGCAGTACGGTTACATTTTCCCTTATGATGGTCCACATAAGAAAACACCTCTCTATGGGGCTTCCTGTAGCATATCTTCAGTCACATCATTGCCCTAATTTAAAAATCAAATAATAACAACAAAGAACAAAAGCCTTTCAGTGGTTTCCCTTTTCTTTAAAATAAATTCAAATGTCATAGCACAGTATTTAAATACCACTCATGGTTGGATCCTAGTCCATCTTCCCCTCTACTCTTTGTGAGTTCTTTTTCTGACAAATAGCAAACCACAACTTATACTCATGGACCACAACATGTCCTCCCAGGTACACAACTTTCCATCTCTGCTTCTCAAGCTTTTCTCTATTTCTGCAACTTCTTGTCTCGCATGTTCTTCCAGCCTCAATAACCTCCCACCTCACCTGAATTCCCTGGACACATGATCTGCCTCTCTATTTATAAAACATATATCTCTTTCCACCTTACAGATATTCATGATTCTTCTGCCCTATCAGATTTTAAGTTCCCCAAGAATAGGATATAAGCCAGGTTTATTTTGACATTACAGGTGCCTGACACATAGTAAACACTCAATAAATAGTTGCTAAATGAATGAGTGAAGCAAAGAGATGGTCTGGTACAGTTTGTTTCTATCTAAAAAGATTTGAAGATATCATTTTTAAAATTCTTTTAAAAATTTCAGCGGGAAAAGTGTAACATGAGCTTGAGATGTCTTGGGCCAGAAAGCAAAGAAGCATTTATTGACTAATGGGGATGTTTCAAAAGTACATGGGAACCATCATGAAGAGGTTCCCTTTTGAAAAATTTTGGACAGTCTAAGCTGTCCCAAATCAAAAATCAAAAAGAAGAATTATTGCAATTGATTATAGCATGTTGAATAAATAATAATCTATAATTATACTCAAAGGAGAGAAAGGAAAATAGTATCACTACTGAAGGTGATTATCACACTAACTCCTTACCCCCAAAATTGGTAAGTAAAGAGTGAAAATTAGGTATTTCACTTTATTTTTTTTTAATGGAACTGTAGTTCATCTGAAATTGATAGGAGGAAGTTTCATAGAAAAAAAAAAAAAAGCCAGGTAAAAATAAAGAAGAAATAATAGAATTAGAAAACTACCATTTTACAACCCCCAGAGAAAGACTTAGTTCCAATAAAAATCATCAATGGATTCTAAAAGAATTAAGTAAACCTTTGATAGAGAACTGAATATTCACATGATGTCAAAGAATCGCCCCACGGATTACCTGCTATTATAAGGGAAATCTCATCTCCATGAAGAAGGTAACTGGGTGTCACGACTTTAGCATCACAAATAGTGGACAAACTTGACATGATAAGATACCTTATGAAGTACACATGCCAAAAATGTTTAACCTGTATCCAAGCAAGCCTCTGGACCAAATTTCCAGTTTATAGAAAATAGGGGTTAGAGGAACAAGTTCCAAGACATCATGAGGAAACAATCAGACAAATCTGGAACATAAAACATCACATGACAATTCACCTCTTTCTTCAAATTAGTATTTAAAAGCTGCTGGGGCCTCAGTTTGAGTGGAGTTCTGAGACAGAAAGGGTCAGAATGAAAGATGACAGTGAAGAGAAAGTCATTTTATATTGGCATTAAATGCATTGCTATGTTCAATAAACTACTTCGCAGCTTGAGAACCAGCCCTGAGAGAGAACTGTACTTTAAAAAAATGATAAACACTTTGCTTTTAGTCAGAATCTATACCCAAAATGAAACTTTATCATTTTATTGGACATTTGAAAAGAACTATAAGATTTTGTTTTACATAATTAGATATTTATATTTTATAGTTCCATCTCAAATAATCTATTCTCCCATGAAACAAGTGTTGATTTTGTCCTGTTACTTGAACCATTGTGCCAATTAACAGGTTAATTGGATGTGATAATTCTGGGTTCACTATCTCTCACCTAGATCAGCTCACTATTCACTGGGTACCTGGATAAATGCTTAAATCATCATTGAGAATAATGTTCTTCTTGATCAGGAATCACGTGCTAACCGGATATTGATAATAAACTACATTTATATTTTTATGGCTTATATAATTTCACATACATTTTCTCATTTGATAATTATAACAACCTTGTGCTGTGCTCAGGTAGATCAGGCATTATTATCACCACTGAACAAATGCAGAAGCCAGAGATCAAATAAATTTGTTTGTCTAAAGTCACACAGCTAATGAGAGGAAGAGAGCAGTTTCTGGCTCCAAGTCCAGTGCTTTTACTAAACATGCAGGTATCCTCTCTAGCTAGCAGCCTTGCAGCCATGATTTTTCAACCCCTATCTAGTTACTCACTAAGGCAACTACAACAGGTGGAGTGTGGCACGAAGCTCCTGCATAAGGTACCCACATCAGTCAGTTTCTGCAAGATTCAGTGTATCTTGTTTTATGATTCTTGGACTCAATCAAAACTCTCTGCTCCTTTACCTCCAGAAATGGCAATTATTATGCAACTTTAGTGGCTGTGCTCCATCGCCATGTGCTCTTTTTCTGCATAGTCTGATTACCTTGCCCCCCTACAGCTCACCACTCAACTACCTTGTCATGCCTTCCCTTCAAATGTCCTGGGTGTGGTGAGCAATGCTGGGGTTGCAGCAAATGTTGAGGCCTTGACTTGTGTGCATTCCTTTTGTCTACCTGATATTCCTTTCTGGAGACACCAATTCTGCCCTCCTCTGACCTCCCATTTCTCGCTTGCCACAGTTCCTCTGAACCGCCTCTCTGGGGCTTTTGCGTATGTGCCATCCTGACTCAACAATACTTGCTCACCTCTTACCCCTCAAATCTCTGGCTCCTCACTCTCTAAGGCCCCACCTCCTGCCTCTTCCTCTGTGGTTGGATTCTACCTGGCCCTCTGCTAACAGTAACCTGCTTTTTCTAAAGAGGACGTCTGGACCCTACATATTTGCAAACTAGAAGGTCAGTCCCCGCTTCTAGTATACTATTCTGCTACTTTTTTTCATTTTATTCATTTGAGGCTGGGGCCCAAGGGCAAAATAAACATTCTGTCCAATGGCTGAGGGAGAAGCCAGGTGAAGGAAGATGGACCTAATATTTATTGAAAAGTTATACTTTTAACAGTCTTGTTTAATCCTCTCAATGGTAAGCAGATCAGAATAGCACCCAGAAAATTCACAGATCCCCTGGCACCTACTCAAATTTCTCTTTCCTTCTCAACACATGTAGGCTTGCACATTCCAACACAGACTTCATGGAGCAACTAAGGATTTATCTGGTAATTTGTGAGATAATCTGCCCTAGTCACATCGCTGGCATCAGTGGCCTTTCTTTCCCCAAATTCTACCTCTCGGCCCCCTAAGGAATGTTGTCCTCACTGTTCGTGTTCTGCAGGAAATAATAAGTTCCCAAATGAACTATCACTTTCTCTGTGGTGAGTCTTGAAAGACATAGAGGTTATGAAAAGTTAGGTGATCTTTATGAGAAAGTGGAAGAGTAAGCAATGAAACATATACAGTCAAGGACAAATGGCTGGAGTGAAAAAAAAAATGAAGAAATATAGGAACAGAAATAGCCAAAAAATCTTTTACTATTTCATCTAGGTCTTGAAAAGTTATGAGATAGTAAATTAAGAAAGAGAAATAGTGAATTGAGTCATTAAATAGTTTACCTTCCTCACTCCAGTTTAATTAGAGTTTCCATATTCTCTGTGAACACCTAACCTTTCCATTTACCCTCAAAATCCTATATTTTAAATATTATTCATAATTTGGTGGTGAATCAAATATCTTCCTAAAGTGGAATCCAGGTCCATGTAAGCTTCACAGACATCTTTTAAAAGTGTGTTCTAATTTAGCACCTAGGGAAAAGCAAATTAATTTTCTATAATCTTTTTTTTTAATAATATTTTTACCAGGGTCAAAAGTCACTTATTTTCAGAATTCCTGCAACTCCCTGATCTAAAATGTAGCACTCCAGCCAATTCCTTCCTCTCAGCATCAAAACATCAAAGTTTCTTTCCAGATTTTTTGAGTGATTCTCTGACAATTAGAAAAAGCCCAGAACACCCATTAGGTTGTCACTTCCTACCAGATGTTTTCCAGCTGTTCCGAATGTCTTTCTGCTAATGCTCTGCCATCTGCCACCTTAATGGTGCCACAATGGAGAATGGATGCTGTGGTGACTTTGCTCTCTGAGTTGTAAAGACCTGGCCCCTTGCCTCATCCTGGGAAAGTCTGATCTGCATATTTGTCACATTTTCCCAACTAGTTGTTGGAATTATTCCACCTACTAACTAACTAGCATTGAGCCAATTGCAACATGTTGTATGTGAGCTCTCCCAATCACATCTAAATCTGCATTGCTCTTCATCAATGGACACATTCATGTCTCATTCCTGGTAATCGTATGTCCTGCCATCAGGATGACAGCTGACATCTTCTTGCCCAGTCAATACTATTCCTTTTTACCTTAATTTTTTTTTTTTTTTTTTTTAACCAGCATGCCAGTAGCACATCAGGACAGTAAGCAGTTATGTGCCTTTTGTGTTACCTTGCCAGTTACACTTTACACATGGAAATGTTATGCTTAATGATATTCTCTACAGCTGAATGAAGACAAATTCTGGCCTTCTAACTGATCAACAGTTAGCTAGAGTCAGTCTGCCAAGGAACAGTGATAACTGGTGCTGATTTCCAGGGGCTATAAATCAGTGTGTGATCTATTTGTGATACTTACTGTAGAGATTACTGCTCCCTTCAATTATGTAGAGTAATGAAAACTATTTTTCTGAAACCACGATTATACTAGATGTCAAAAAGGTTAGCACCATTAGCTCAAAATCCTTTCTGAAGACCCAATAAGAATGGTTATTATTGGGACTTCAGCAAACAAAACAGTAAATTCAGGAGAATTGATATGCATACTAATTACAAAGTACTTGTCTCCAGTCACTTATTTATATTTTTCAGTCATTATTTTAAAATTTGGGCTCACCACATGATAATCCCATGCGTTATCTTCCAAGATAAAACAATCTTTCTCTGGCTCTCTTGAATGAATAGTTCATTTAAAGTATTTGTATTTATGGTCACAACCACATATGTATGTAGCATGTTCAAATTATAAACCTGGGACAGAAAGAGGATTTTAACATCATCCCTGCCAGCACAAACACATGTCCTCTGGTCTCATAACACAGACTATTTTATCTTGAATAAGTAGCCTCCCCTCCATTCCAGCTCCTATTTAACTGAAATTAACAAAATATCAGTATTTTATTTGACAAAGCTATAAGATCCCAAACAGCAACTTCGTATTTTACTTGGAGCAGTCATAAATGTAGCAACAGTGCAATTGTTATGTGCTAAAAATGTGAAGTTCACACGTTTCCACTTTAGTCAATAAATGTATTTAGTTGTTTTGCAAACACTTAAAGAGTATCTTCAACTTACAAAAACATGCTAGCATTTTTTATCAAGTGTGCTGGTCCTTTTAAGGGATGAAGACAAAACCTTTAAGGAGCTGCTATTTTGCCAGGGACACTGACTGTAACAAGTAATTATAATACAAAGAAGAAAGACATAAAAGAAGTAAGAGCAACAAATGGATACTGATAGTACATTAGGAACTGGAAAATACTTCATGGAAGAGGTGGTGTTTTCACTGGGTCTTAATGGATGAACACAATTTTGACCAGTAGACAAGAAATTAATACAGTTAGGCCAAAAAAAAAAAAAAAAAAAGAGAGAGAGAGAGAGTCTATAAATGAGTCTACCAAACTCAACATACTTCATATAATCACTGATACTTTGCCCCCCTAAGAGTGTTATTTAAGTTTTCAATGCAGTTAATTGAAACCCTACTAGATGCAAATCAAAAGTTTCAGCCTTAATTGAGATATTTTGAAAATTGAACCCATTGCTTCAGGCAGGTGCTACATGAGATTCCATTAATATAGGTAATTAACATTAGCCTCTGCTTTAATTAACATGCACACTTTAATTAGCAAAGCATTAACCAACATTAAAAAATCTGATCTTCATGCATCACAAAAAACTGCAAAGTTATGACTACTATGTTGTTTTTCTCCAAGGTTGTAAATCACAAAACATTGATCACTTTTGAAGTACACACTAAATTTAAATTTTAACCTCGGAGATATATACTATATGAGTGAAAACCCTATCAAATGAAAAAGACTATTCTTTAGAAAATATAGAACCAATGGCCTTCACATTTTAAACATGAATTACATTATAATTTTTCACCGATCATTTGAAGGACAGAAGACTTTGACTGAAAAAAAAAAAAAAATCCCCATAGACTGTCCCCTTCCTTATATGTAATAAACAAATGACTATAATAGAGTTAACATTATCAGTATATCTACCTCCTAATTTTTCTTATCATTCCCAAGGTCCAAAGAAAGCATGAGTCGCAATTCCATTTAATGCTTACCATGTGCTGCACCACTAATAATTAATTATTAAGGATGCATTTTTTGTTAAATACAAAATAGATTTTCATGTTTTTTCCTTACTATGATCAATTAGATGTACCAATTTTCAAGTACTACTAATATTTGTACATTACCTGTTTTTTTTTTTTAAATCATTTTAATGAAAACAGCTTCATTGTTATATGGAATAAATGGTACCCATTCAGCACACCATTGTATTCTTTTGTCCCAAGGCATGCTAAAGTTATAGTAAAAATCAATTCAAGCCTTTTAAAACACACATTTACAGAAAAAGTAATCATATCCTGACTAAGCATTAAAAACAACATTCATAATATTGCCCAAAATTAAAACAACTGAGTCCCAACTGATCCCCTAGTATGCATAAAATACTATTTTAAACACAGAGAAACCCAAGTGACCAGAACAAAAAGTGTCCCTCATGAGTTTACATTCAAATTGGAAACTGAAAATACCAGAAATCACAGCCATCGTGGTAAATGTTGGTGCAGTGAGAGAAAAAGAGCCCGTGGGCTGCACTCATAGATTTGTAGGCTCATTTACTATTTGAAGCAGTTACTATCTTTGAAACTGCTTGCTCCTAGTGACTTCAAAGAGAGTCGGGCTTCACTCCTGTTCCCACCATCCATTGGCCACTTCACTACAGTCTACCACAGGGTCAGCATGAGTCAATTTCTTTATCCTTCACTCTCTGAACTCCTTTTCAGCTGAAAAAAAAAACCCAAAAAACAAAAAACAAAACAAAACAAAAAAAACAATGGAAAATAAATGTTTCTTAGGTTTGCAAAGCTGTTACAGTGAATTCCTTGGTCCTTGCTCCTGTGGCAAATCAGGGCCTGGGCTCCCACAAGACCAAGTAGGAGCCAGGCATTCCTTCTGGATCAGTGCCAAGGGCAGTGCCTTGGAAACAGGTGCAAGGGCGCCGCTTGATTCTGTTTAAGTGAGTTGGGAAGCGTTTATCAAATTCTTCCTCTATTCTGGAGATTATATTATGACAAAATTCCTTACATAGGGTTGCCACATATCAGTATTACCCATGCTCTGCGAAGTAAATTCACTTGGGTTTTCATGCAGGAAAGGTGCAGGCAGGAGAGACAGACAAAAGCACAGAATCCTGATTTAGAAATGTTTGAGAAACCCTCACAAGCGTCCCTCCTGGTTTTAAGTTCCAAGGACCTTCCTTACGGAAGTCCTTCGGGAATGCAAAAGTCGAATCATAGCATCAAGCGCCAATCTATTTGTTCAACTGCATATAAATATTTAAGACAAATGCCTAAGAGTAAAAGTTTGCTCTCCACTAAATTGATTTATTCCCCTTCACTCTAGAGTAATGTTTCAGACCACCAGATTCAAAATCAGCCTGGGGATTCACTAAAATGCAGATTCCAAGGCCCAGTTAGGATCAAATAAACCTTAGTTTCTGGGGATGGGCAGTTTTAACCAGCACTCCCAGGTGATGCTTACTCAGAGTAAATCTGGATAACCTCTGAAAGAGAGAAACCACAGTCCCCTATTTCATGACAGGAAAGAGTCTTGAAAATAAGCAAAATATTCCACAATTAATCTCTTAACTTTTGTATAGATTAATAAAGAAGAAAACATAAGTTTTGGGAGAGAAAGATTTATTTAAATAGAGTCACTTTTGACAATTAACAAAATTTGATGGGCAGATAAAACTCACATAAAAATAGAAAGATTTGTGTTCGCTTTTAATATATGTTTACAGTCATCTCTGCTGTAAATATAGCTTCATAAATACATTTTGGAGTTTGGAGTTTTCAAACACATATTTTTTTTTTAAAAAAAAAAACAACAACAAAGTTTGCTCCCCTGGTAAAATACTCTACTTTTATTTCTTTTTCTTTACTAATCTTTATCATGTTTCATGTCAACCAACTCCTTATGATTTTAACTGCTAACACTAAAAGTGAGTTTTATCTTGAGAGAAGCAGACAGATTTATCTTAAGAGAGATAGATTTAACATACACTGACTTTCTTTAGATTTGTGATTATATTCTACTTGACACGATCACCATAAATCTGAGAAAATATGGTCCAACTCACCTACCTAGACAAAAAGGTTAGGCTGCCTAAAAGGTTTTCCCCAGTCTGACCTCAATCTCCTTTTTCAATCTTATCTCCCATTCCTCCCCACACAACCTTCTTCCCCAGGCCATTTGTCTATTCATCATTGGATTCTAAGTAAAAGTACTTCCTATCCCTGAGACTTTGCAGGCAACACTTCTCCTGCATGAAACACCTTCTCTAACCTGTTCTCTTACTTAGATAAAACCAAAAAGTCCTCTAAAGGCCGACACAAACACCTTTCATCTCCCCAATTCCAGCCCTTACACCTCTATTTTTCCACTATGTATCACTGACTGTCTTGCACTGGTAGGGATCTATCTGCTCAGATGTTTAAGTCATATCTTCCTAACTAAAACATGAGCTCCTTATCATCAAGGAAGCTCCCAAAGCATTTAGAACCTTGCATCACAAGTCAAAGTGACTTGAAAACTCGATATCCACATTTTAAAAGACTTTATACAGGTTGGGGAGGGTCATCAGGAGGATTGGATGAGGTGCTCAAAGGATACAACCTTCCAATTGTAAGATAAGTCCTGGTGATGTAACGTACAGCAGGATGACTATAATGAACAATACTGTATTGTATGTTTGAAAGTTGCTAAAGGAGTTGGTCTTAAAAGTTCTCAACACCAAAGAAAAAGTATAACTATGTAGATCAGGTGATGGATGTTAACCGACCTTATTTTGGTAATCATCTTGCAATACATATGTATATCACCTTAAACTTATATAACGTTATATGTTAATCATATCTCAATAAAACTTGAAAAATAGAATAGCTTAAAAATCAAATACATACATACATACATACATACATACATACATACATACATACATACATAAAAGATTCGCTTAAAGATCCAGTGACAAATTGTTCAAACATACTATAGGATTTAGTTCTTAGTTTGAGTTACAGTTAACATCTTTCACCTACAATCCAGCTGAGAACCAGATAACAAATTCATATAATTTAGAGATGTCGCCAAGGTAGAAGGAGAATTGAATGCTAGTGACTAGATAAGAATTGAGGTAAAAGAACCTCAATTAGCAGAATCATAGGCTGGTACAGTTAGAGGCGACTTCAATTTATTTATAATATTCAATCTCTGAAAAAAAGAGTTTTAGAATAATAGTCACTATTAAGGAAAACTGCACAAAAATGTAAAAGCACTTTACTATCTACTCATAATTTAAAGTAATAATGAGACTTTTGTTTTGTTGGGGAGAAAAATTTTTCCCTTCTTCTCTTTTAGGTTCTTTGGCTGGTGTAATAATTACGTTTACATAAGACAGATTAGCAGGAGAAAATCAAATTTAATTATGTGTGTACGAGAGCCCCACAAAGAGGAGACTCAAAAGGCAATCAGGCAACTAAAGCTTATACACATGCAACCCTGAGCTAAGGAGAAGGGGGTGGGGTCTGGGGCTTCAAAGAGGAGGAAGACAATTCATAGGAAAATGAGAAGAGCAGATGTTTGATAAACAAATGTTTTGCCACACCATACAGATAAGTCTCTGATAATAATAGCTCTCTTCCTGATACAGACCCCTTTCTAAGTCTTTTTGACAGTTAAGGGAGAGGCAAAACACTTTTCCTAAGTCTGCTGAGTCTAAATTGCCTTCAGCGCAAAATAATCCACATGCCAAATTAGCATATTTTGAGGTAGCATATTCTGCTTCCCCTCAGTTGCAGTCTGTATTATCTTATTAGGTAAAAGGGTATGAAGATATACACGGCATACAATCCTTAAAGTGTAACTCTACTTACCATCCTTCGAAAGTAGCCAAGAAACACCAATATTATCTAGAAATAACTTAAAGACTAACAAGAAAGAGTAAAAATACAAAATGTGAAGCATCTACTTTTGAAGTATACACATCCACATGGCATAGAGTAACTTGGCAGCATCTTCCTGGCTTTTAAAACTATATGTTACCTTGTATTTATCCCCCACACATTTCTATATGATTGAAAATTGCTTTAGGCAACAATATTTACTTTTCCCGCCTGTTTTCCTTTTTCCCTTCTCCCTCTCTTTCTTCTTCTTTCCTATCTTTTCCCCTTTCCTCTCAAAACTAAAGAAATATACATTTGAATGAATAAGACTTATCTATTGAATTAAATAGTATAATCAGGGTAGAAAGTAACTGATGAGAAAAGAAAGGGTGATAATAAAATATCTCCCCCAATTAAAACCCCCAGCACACTCTCACCTGTGCTCTCTCCCTCACGCTCTCTCTCTCCTTTTCTCCCTCTCTCCCCTTCTCTCTCCTAATAGACTGAATCCAACATTGTTCAGATAAAGAGTATGTGATCTGTGGCAAAACATGGCAGAATCGGTGCAATACTTTGGACCTTTAAAAAATTTGTAAGATCTTCTAAAAATTAAAAAGAACTATAGGTAAGTGTTTTATAATACACTAAATAAGCTGAAACTTGAATTCTGTTCTTAATTGAACATTAAATAGTAAGCTTTATGGTAAAACATAGTGATTTCTAAGTTTACCAATTCATAAAACATTTTATTGCAAAAGGGGCATTTATATCTTAATTTTAATTAATTATTAAATAAAACTCATTTTTCTGATCAGATGGTAATCTCTGCCAGTCTGTTTCTTAATCTGCTGCATATTCTTGCTTTTCTTAATAGTTATTTCTATTTTGATAATCAATTTTACCCACTGATACAGTCTTCCTATGGATAAATTTTTCTGAATTCAACTCCTCAGTTTGCACATTCCTCATCAAAATATTTTACAACCAAAAGTTAGGTTTTAAACAAGATTGAGGTTGCAAATCCTACATATATTATTTTGTGAATTTATAGAAGTCAGAATATGATCCTTTTGTATCCTTTATGTATTGTGTAAAAATACCTGCTTAATAATATTTCTAATTGTACACAAGATAGCTACCTGAAAGACTATCAGTGTGGTACATCACACTTTTAACTAATAAGCACATAGAATTGTGTGGGTTTTTTTTTTTTTTAAATTTAATTGTTTTGTTGTGATTGGGTTCTTCTCAATTCGCTTTCTCATAGAGGAGAAAATTCTCATTTTAATCAATGCCATTTCATTTCATGACAGAACATCCCCTAGGTAGGCCTTAGGGTATGAAAAATATGTGGGACTATGTCAGGAAGACAGACTTGGAATGTCAGGTTTATAGGCTTCAGAGTCTACCTCTTGTGAAACTAGAGTTTGTAATGGCCTCACAAAATCCCCCCGTCACTTACAAATGACATACCAGTATTAAATTGAGCATGACATTTTTTTGAAAGAGGAAATTACACAGCAGATAGATAGCTGCTAAAAATTATGGGCATTTTATAGAGCAAAGTCTGATTTTTAATAATGATCTGAAATAATGACTTTAAGTTTGAGCAATTAGTAAGACTTTAAGGTACAATGGTTTCAAATTAGACTTGTGCACATGGCAGAAGAACCCAAATGGCCCAAGACATGGGTCTTCTGATTTGCTACTATGAGTCTGCACAGGTTTTTAATAAGCAGAATACCTGAAAATTGCCACTCATTCAACCTTCATGAATGTGAAATGATAGAAATCAATCACTATGTTTTTCTGTTGAACGTATCAACTCATGACCATAAACAAAAATGAGGCAATCTTTTGTTTGCTCTCATTTTGCTAACAGAGACCAGAGAAAGTAAACGAACAAATACGAACCTGTTAATACTTAAAAATTTCATTTTGTTCCTCAAAATAAATATCATTCTCATTTTATAGATAAGTTAATTGATACACAAACCTTATTTATGGACTAATAAAAGAAAAAGAGGTAAAAACAGCCAAACGTGGTAACTAACATTCAATGGTAGAATACCTAAATTTAAGCCAAACATGTACCAATTAATAGAGCAACTCTTCTGCACTTTAAATGTTAGAGTACCCAAAGTTGCTTGGAAATAAATCAGCGATGGTTTTAAAAGTTGAGAGTTGTGTATACAGAAAGAATAAGGAGAAAAATTTCAAATAAGAAGAAAGAGGAACAAGCTCAGAGGAGAATAGTAGAGATATAGCTTGAATGGAGAGCAGTTTTCTTCACAAGAAATGAAATTAATTTGGTGTGATAGCTGGAAGTATCTTTAAAGAAAAGGCAAACTACCTTGGATATGGTCCAATAGAGAATGATTAAAAATTCATGGAATTTCCTTTTAGGAAATAAAAAAATGTGTTTTATAAGGATCAGAAGGCAAAAAAAATGCTTAAAAATAATCTGGTTATCTAACAGAAGAAAAAACAATCAGGTAAAGGGCTAGTGAAGTAATCTAGACATACTAGATTAAGGCCTACACTACTGTAACACCTGGGGAAATAGAAAAGGATGATTTCAAAAGGCCTTGACAAGAAAGATTCAGGAGGACTTGGTGGCTGATGGTTTCCATTTGGGAAACAAAAGAGAGAAGAAAAGTGAAAATGATTTCTGGTGTCTGTAGCTGAGAAACCTGGCATGTATTGGTAGGATAATGACAGGAAAAGGAGAAAGAGATATATTTAGTTATTATAGAAAGCTTTATATGTCAATAGCATATTGAAGATGGAACTGTAGGATGCAAAGTGGGCAGAGATTGAACTGAAAATGTGTATCTGAGCACCATTGCTTATGGCAGTGGTTGAAATCATCCTAAATAAGACAGTATGTATATAGAGAGAAGATCTAGAATGGACTTTGAAGACAGTCAAGGGGTGGAAGGAAAAAGAATACTCAGTAAAAAAGCACATCTAAGATGTAGGGGAACAAAAGGAAGTTACAGTGATTTGCCGTTAATCATCTTTATTGAAAGCAGGTCTTCCATAGTACACAGAACCTCTATTGACCCCACACAGCACTGACTAGACTTCCTACAACAAGTAGATACCAGGCCACCACCATGATGACAAAGAGATATTCAATTAAGAAAGGGTAATGAACCTGTTAATCCCATGACCCATGGCTGCTGTGACACACACAATAAGAACGGGCACCTTGCTTAAAAAATAAAAAGTGATTGGTAATGTGGAGGAATGGACAGGGCAGACACTGTATAGATTTACAAATGTGCGCACTGGGCACCCAGGGTGGGAGCCATTAAAATATGTTAAAGGGAAAAGTGGGGCTACTGGGCAAATTCCTAAGACTGGTAAATATGAAGAGCATCAAATAACCTATACAAATGTCAAGGCCTTCTGTGTCCTCATAGGGCCATCCCTAGTTGTTTCCATGCAGTATTCCAATCAAAGTTGAAATAATTAGATATCGAAAGTAATGTTTTTTCTTTACATGTCTTGTCTTATGGCTTAGAACAAACAAATTTTACAATCCTCTTTGGCAAGTAACGAGGATTAAGTAATATAAGGTAGAGGAAAGAGAGCTCTTGGAAGTATCCAGCCTAAACCAGTCTTCCTAACAGTTTTGTTATTTTCTCAAACTATTAAAAATCTATGCACAGTCTACGTGAATGCTAAGCAGGGCTAATAATGCTGCTTTTACTATTATTGCATCTTCATGGGGACCCTGGTCTGATTAAAACACATTTGAGCTGGTAACTGATTTATTTTCCTTTTTTAGGTGACATGAGTTTTTACAAATTAATCGTTCTTAGCATTTAGAAGTTAAAGTGGAACACCAGTATATCTTTAAAAGGCAAACTACTGCAAGGTATATTGGGGCTTCTTACACAGTATAAAGCTAAGGTCCCTCAGGATGAAATACTGCAGAGGAAACTGCACAACAGTTGGCCCTCCACATCCATGGGTTTCATGTCTCAAAAATATTTGGAAAAAAATGTTATGTTGCTGCTGACATGTACTTCTAGTTAAACCTACAAAGGTGTGTCTGTACTGAACATGTACAGACTTTTTTTCTTGTCATTATTCCCTAAGCAGTACAGTATACAACTATTTACATATCATTTGCATTGTACTGGGTAGTATAAATAATCTAGAGGTGGTTTAAAGTATACAAGAAGATGTGCATAGGTTTTACGTAAACCATTTTATATAAGGGACTTGAGCATTTGCAGATTTTGCTATCTGCAGGGTACTGGATCCAAACTCCACAGATACCAACGCACAACTGTACCTGTATGTGTTGCACATGACTTTAACATTTAGGGAACTTCATTTTAGAAAAGAAGAATGAGACCCCAATAACAAGTTACTTTTTTAGCTTTTTTAGCTCTGAAATTTATGGCTCTGTGGCAAACTCGAATCTATAAAATTCCAAACCCTGAATAATCACATCTATGTTAAAGAAAGAAAGAACAAGAGCCCTTCTTAGGCTCTGTTTTTAAAAATGTCCTATATAAAATGTGAGCAATATGTGCTAATTACAGAAATCCTGTGTTTCCATCAAAGACAAGGAACTTCACAACACACGTTCTGCCTTTTCATTTGTTAAACTGACTTTAAACCATTTACCAAACCAATTTGCAAACCTAGCTTGGGGACCAATCCATTCTTACTTTCTTATGTTATTCTTATGAAATATAAGTCATTTCAAAGGGGGTTATATAAAATTAACCATAAATTATTTAAAGTGATTAGTTTACTATTGCATATTTATTCTGTATTTGTGGCCTAAATTTACAGACTACTAAAACTTATATTTACGTAATTCATATTTATATAAAAAAAGAAATAACCCATAAGACTTTCAGTAAGAAAGAAATGGTCTCTTTAACATTATAAGTGATAAGCACAAAAAATAAAAGTGAAATTATACTAGAATTTGCTGTAGCCTCTCAGTTCATGCCTTAGAAATATAAAGGTATTTGTAGAAATTTAATAAAAAGTTCGCAGCACAATTAAATGTAAAATAAGTCTTAACATGCATTTCTCCTGCCAATTGGCATACATAATAGAAAAATGGTAGAGAATAGGTTAAACAGTCTAAAAGGATTTTAACCTTAAATTTGACAGAAGTTAAATGGCTGTGACATTGGGTTCTTCTGCTTTATTCCAGCTAGTAATCCACCCTCAAAGTTCCTGTCAGGTAAATGACCTTGTATTTCATTAACTGATAATTAAATGGATTTATTCCACTAACGGTTTTAATTAAAATGCTAGAAATATTGATTACCCCTCTCATCCTTATTCCCCCAGATGAAAAAAAGGTTTTAGGAATGTTTATTTAGAGAAGACAGAGAATTAAATTAGATTGAATCTCTATGAGACCTGAAGACTGGTTCTTTCATTTCTGCTGCTCAAGCAGAAAAAGGTTTCAATTTTTTGATGTTTGATTAATTATTTTGAAATCCATTTATGCTTACCTTGGTGTTTAATTAAAAATGTCATTTTTAGCATAATTAAATTGGCTATCTGTGGAAGACTAACTTCGAACTTATATTTTAAAAATGCAATGCCTTTTTTTTGGTAAAAGAAACTTTTTAGTTATTTGCTTTTTCGGTAGAGCTACTGTCTCATGAATGAAAAACTAAGGAGAGCTGGAGCTTAATTGGATTTCCTGCGTTTGAATATTAGGCCACATATGCTTATGACTAGTCTAGGTTTACTTGGCTGTGCTCTTTAATCCATTAGTGATTCATTCATTCTAACAAATACAGAGTATGCTCTTCCAAATGTGTTGGATTTCATAGTGTTTACACTGACAAAATGTACTTCATAAAAGCTGTCTTCAGCATGCCTGGGTACTTTCCTACAGCACTGATTCAAGTAAGTTAAGATACAGTTTCTACTGTCAGTTCTGTCAAAGCACATCCAGGCAATTGGAAACCGTTTTTGCTAAACATCAGACCTGCTAATGACAGTGTGGGAAGTGTAATAAACAGGAAAGGAAGACCCAATCCTTCTTGCTTAAGGCACTTGACTAAAAGGGAATGCACTCATATATGCTTCTCAAAAAGGCACTTCTAAAAATGATCACCACTATTATTTATGAAATAGTGCTAAAAAACTAATTTCTACATAGGCGAACAGTAATTTTTAAGAAAACCATAACCCGTAAGGTAACTAATGGAAACCAAATCTTACTCAAGAATGAGACATTTTGTTGTAGCTTTTAATCCAAAACCACCTTAAATCAACATATTTCTAAAATGTCTGCTTTTAAAACAACTTTCTAAATTCTCCTCTAAATTCGGGTCTTAATGTATAGTTCTGGCTTCTTGAAGTCACAGAAATAAGAAAACATGCAATTCTCATGCTCATGACTACTGAAGCTGTAAAAACTGATGGTAGCCGTTACGTTGTTTTAAATGGAAAGATAATAAAGACAGAAATACTGATGTAAAGACGACATAAAGTCTTATTTTGGTGCACTTTCATAGATCACAATTTGAGTGATTGATTGATTGGTTGATCAATTGGTTGATTGGATTGATATAGTTTAAAGGGATACATACTTTCTCTGTTGATGGAGAAAAGCAAGTAAAGTCATGCAAATAATATAATTTTTTGAATTCTTCAATTAATTCCAGAAAGGGTTTTGAATATGTCTGTACTACGAAGAAAGAGGCATATTTCATAGAGCTGGGCAGAGTGGATTCATGGTGGCCCAATGCTCCCTAGACATGAAGTTCTGAGTTTCAATTGCTAGAAAGAATGGTAACTTTTAGCACTCATATCCCTAAATTACACTAGTGGTACTCATATCTATAGGTTAGATTCTAGCTATCTAATTTCAACTGTGTGGATTTTCTCAAAGATTGTTCCAAATCATTCATACATCTTCATCCTGTATGAAGAAAATCTTGGCTGAAGATTGTACGAGACAGCTTCATTCAATAAGTGAAGATGCCACTTAAAGTCTGCTCAGGCTTCCTAAGCAAAAGGTAAGGAAAAAGGGCTGTATATTTTTATTGGCAAAAGAGGACTAGAAAATTAGTGAGCAGGATTCCAGGAGCCTATTTTTTTTTTTATCAGTAAAAGGAAACATATTTGGTCATATACCTCAGGTTTCTCATCTAGCAAATGGGAATAATGCCTAAGGAGAAGTTCATTCCTTTTCGAAAGCACTGGCATCTGTGGATGTGAAGACCAATAAACATCATTTGCAAAATGATATTTGCATCAGCAGTTTAAATTTGCATAGAAAAACAAAGACACAGAGATAAGAGAAATTAGCCTGAGTAACTATACTTGAAAAATGTCACGTTTTCATTTTCGTAATACCTACCATTTCTGGTATTTAAACAGCAATCGCTTCTCAAGATTACTGATAGACCTGGCATACACATCTATTTTCTTGACTATTGTTTTGGGAGATAGTGAATTTGTATGCCTTTATTTACATATGGAAATATTTGCAAGTTGCCAATATAGTTTTAGTACCTTTCCCATGAACTTTAAGAAACTAACCAAGATGAATAACTTTATTTTTATCACTGATATATGACATATTTTAACCTGTCTACATATGAAAATAGTGCTGTTGACAATTGCAACTTTCTTCAAGTATGCTATGAATCACTGTATTCCTTTCCCTTTTTCATGCACCATTGCCACTATCTTACCTTCAGCAGTTTCGCTAGATTTCAGTGAAGATGGAACTAGAGGGCACACATTAGAATTTTATATCAGTTCAAGAAGGGAAGAGAAGAAAGACATATGAAGCCAGAATGACATTCATTGAAGGTTCCCTCGGGAAGATAACACATGTTTTTGTCTCTCACCTGCTAGGCATGCTAAATCAGTGCAGTGATAAGCTAATTTATGAAATATATTTTATTGGAACCTGGACATCTTCACTCTTGCTAGTTCAGCCTTTAGAATTTTAGAATTAATGGCAGACTAATTTTTAAAATGTAGAAGACTTAAATTTCATGGTAGATCTTGTATGCAACTTCAAATTTATGCAATTGCTTAGCCTAAACTCGAAATCTCTATCCATGTCTCTCTGGAACTTGTCATACCAGTGTTAAGTGCCACTATCTTTCATTACACCATCAAAGTGATTGGGTTTTGGGAAATCCAAATAAATATACATATATTTATATTTATATTATTCTAAGTGTTCTCAAATGTATAACTGCCACTTAGCTCTTCAAATGATTTTTTGCAATGCTTTAAAATTCAAATATTCAAACATAGCTTTTCTCTTGCTTTTTCAAGATTCAGTCTTGACACTTTTTCTTCAGAACTATGACTTTAACTAGGCTTTTAGGCAATCACAACAATAAGAGCGGGTCTAGATAGCAATGATTCTAGAGGTATGTACTTCATTACTTCCAGGTGGACACCATTAAAATATAATGCCATCATGGTAGTCCCTGAAACCAATCCCGTTTTGTTAGAAATAGAGCTGATAGTTTTTCATATAATCGATGCCTTCTCCAAGGAATGGCAAATTAAATGTGGATCAAATTAAAAGCATCTAAGCATAAAATTAGAGTCAAAACAAGAATTTCCCATTAAAAAGTGCTATTCAGCCTTGTGTGATATTTTTTGAAGACCCCTTCTCCCTGCCATGCTTTGATCCTCCTGACAGGTTCCCAAGAATTGTGTATAAACAGTGTCTGCCTCCTTACCATCCTCCTACTTCTCTTCCCTAACTTACTTGAATTCAGCACAGCCCTGTTTGAGGCAAGGAGCTCATCAACACGGAAGTGAACAGCTCTGTCACCCACACTACGCAGCACCATCAAAAAGTATACACGGTAAGAGGAGGTCAGTTACAAAAGAGATTGTCTGTTTTCCCACAAATATATTGGCAATCAGCAATGATATGAAAGGAAATACCACAAACATTACTGATAGTTTAATGGCATTTAAATAAAATATTCAAGGTCGAAAATTTCTTCAGCGCTACCTCGCTCTGTTTTAAGTGTGCATCTTGTAGAATAAAATAGCTTTCCCTCATACTATACATACAAATAAATAATTGAGTTTTTATTTAACAACCTAATTTTCCTCAGCACAGTTAGAATTTAAGTAGAGTCTTACCTTTCAAGATTTGGTCACGATCAAAAGTAAATATTCTTTTTCTTTAGCTGGATAATAATAGCACCATCCTAAATAATATACTGATGAGTGTTTCACAGCAAAGATGATAACCAAAGATTTAGGTTTGTCTGGAAGTAAATCTGTAACTTAGAGGTGACTGGTTGAGGGAAGGAAACAGGCAGAGAGAAACAGAAGCTAAAAAATACCTGATCCCTAAAATACAATAGCAAAATGAAGCAATCCAAGGCCTTGTTATATAGACTTTGTGCCATTTTATAGCAAACTAGAAAACAATTTCAAGTACTTAAAACCCTTTTTACTCCCCAGGCCAGTAGAACTTTCAGCGACATCCTAGAAACAAAACCCCTCGGGTAGTATTTACAGAGAGAGCAAATGGATGTCTCAAGACCAGCACTTTGTTAGAGCTTCTTCGCTTCAAGGTCACCCAATAAAACCCAGTCAGATTAGAAATTACTGATAGCTTTTCTCTCTGATGCTGGCCTGGAAACCCTTACAGGAAGGAGAAATGACCTTCATAGAAAGAGCCACTTCTCTGGACAGTATCTGACAGCCTTTGGAAGGTAGCTACTTCCCATCCCTATTACCTCTTAATATTCCTAAACTGCAACCCCAACTCCATCTACACTGAGATCTGTGTGGATATTGGGCTTACAATGCCTTTGTATCATTCTGTGGCAAATAGAAGATCGCCGAAATAAATCAGACAATTTAACGTCAAATAATCTGTTAGAAATGGTCTACTCCAACTAACATTTTATACTCAGGGGTCTGCAACTGAGTGGCTTTCGTAAGTCAAAATTATGTACATATGTGATCATCCACTAATGTAGGATTCATTAATATTTCAATATGTCCGGTGAATATATCTACGACTATGAGAAATAGGAGAAAGAGGCAAATAACCAAAGTCAGCGTTATGAGTATATGTAAGCCTACATATTGAATCCTAACTAAAAATAAAGAACCATGCATTTTTCATTTCTATTTCAGATGGCTTTGATCTGGGCAGAGAATCAAGACTATCAAGTTCATTACAGCTCAAATGTCCATTTATGTAAAGGACATGTCTTTTGTCTTTATGTTTCACCTTGATGACACATAGTTGGCATTAAAAGCAATGCTGTAACCCTTCTTTAACAGCACAAATGTTTGAAAAAAAAAAAAACATGCTCATGATTCAGGAGGGAGAAAAAGAAGTGGAAAAGGAGAAACGCAGGAGATAAGAATGTAAGAAAATGAAGGGGAAACAAAAAAGAAAAGAAGAGAGGGACGCAAGCAGGAAATATTTTTCTGAACATAATATGCTTCCTTGAAGATGGGTTTTACCATTGATTCCCACTTTCTACTTTTAGGGCTAGAAGACTCAAACGTTCATTAGGACAACACACTGATAAGAAAGCCCCTTTCAGAGATCCAAAGCATTAATCTTCCTTATTATACTTGCTTCGCAAAAGCTCTACTGAAATGTACACATTTGGTCTAGTTGTGCTAGTAAGTCTCAGTTTATCCTCTTATATTGTCATAAAAACTTTTTTTATCCTAATTTAAAAATTCTAATACTATGTGAACTTTAATTGTATTACCAATTCCCTTGTCATATTGTATTCCCATGGTACAGTATTAACACTGATATACTTTAACTGTGCTTCATGTATAAATTTATACACACAGAGGCATACGCATTTTTTAATGGGATTTACCTGAGTAATGCTAATAGGCAGCCACACATGTAAATCCTTGTGCATCAAAATGAAAATACATCTCTACGTATTCTCAAATAAGGTTTCTTGAGGGTTCATTTAATGTTTGTGGGGAATTCATTTATATTTGTAACCAACTCTAATCATCTGAAGGTCACAGCATTTGGAGTAATTTCTAAATGCTCTTTTCTATGGTGAACAAATGGAATAGACTGTGTTCAAGTTTGTTGCTTTCCTCAAAACCCATTTAAAAAATAAGATGCCTAATTTTAAGGACATCTTCCCCACTATTTTAAAAATAATAAATCAACTTTGTGAAAGAAAAAAATAATAGCTGCCACGTATATATAAGTTCAAACGTTTTTCTATTGTCTGAAATAGAGATGCAAGAAATTACATTAAAGTTTTAAAAAGAAACAGGAGTTTTCAGTCGATGTAGATAAAAATCTATTAGAGATAAAATTGTTTTGACCAAAACTGTGTAAATACAATGCCACTGGCTGCAAGCCTATTATTGAATGCAAGTGGAAAATAAGAATAGCAGTCCTGAAGGGGCATTGCTAAAGTGACACAAAATAAACACAACCATTTCAGTATAATTTTTCACATTAATTATGTTCTCTTATCGTAGATGTATAACTAGCCAAGTATAACAACAATAACAAGATAGCACTGAAGTTATTTTGCAAACAGGAAAAAGCAAATAAAATAATACTGATATGCTAGTTATTAGATTACTAGCCTTTTATCTTGTAGAATAGCTTCCCTGAACAAAAAGATATATTAATCATTTTTGTTCCTCCAAGTAAATGATATTGCATTTGTGGAAAAATAATGTTAACAGCCTTCTTCCTTAAAGATACCTTCATTTGTTTGCTGATTTGCCATTTCCAAGTCTCCAACTACTAAGACCATTTCAAAAACAACTTTTAGCATAAAAATGTTGGCTTTTTATTCTCTTTTTTACCAGGTTAAAATGTAATGCCTTGAAAACAAAATATTCTTTCTTTAATGAAATCCTAGAGCCTTGTTATTTACAATTTTATCAAGGATATATCTATAGATTACAACGCTTTTAGTCTCCTCAAATACCCTACCTCTTCCTTTACTAAAGGTATAATTGTAGCTTTATGATGTTTCTCATAGAGCAGAAGTCAGGGACCACACTGAATTTGACCAACCTCATTCAGTAGTTTTCAAGGTTGTCTCTAGAGGCTATTGTTTTTGTCCATTAATCTTAGATGTTACCCCAAAGTTCAGGTCCACTAGGTTAACATAATTCCTTCAGTTTTTCACCTAGAAGACAGAAAGAAGTTCTTTCTCTTTGCCTGAAAGGTCCTAGCTTTCTGATTTTCTTTATTATATTGTATATTATTGCATATTCCACTTCTTCCATTTACATACTTTATATTCTTCTCTTGCATTCAGATCTACTCTTCTGTACACTGAGCATGCCAGATTTAATCAGCTGCATACCTGATTACTCATCATCATCACAGAAAGGAGATGGGCATATTTTTCTTTCTTAGTCCTAAAACATTATTTTTAGTGAAGGAAAATTTTACAAGAACCTTCCAGGGAGTAGAAGATCAGTAATCTATTTCTCCTGCATTTCCACTACAAATGGTGTCCATAATGTGACTTGAAAGGAATCTAAGGATTCTCTAGGTAGTACCTCCAGTGGTGGTAGTTTATGGAAACACGCCGCCAAAAGGTCCTCAAAGGGAAATGGCAGCAGCTAATGATTCCTTACTGTTTCACATCTTCAGATTTTTGTTTGTACATTTCTGTTTGTATATTCCTATAAAAAGAGTCCCATGCCATTACTACATAGATTCTCTGTGGTAGTATTTCTGTGTCATTTCTACATCACAATCTTTGAAGATCAGTACCCATAATGTTTTAAACCTTGATTTCCTTGAAAGATAATAGGATATTAAAATATACCACTATATGTGCCTGAGATTCTCAATCACCTGAGGGTCATCTGTGAGGGCTAATGTGAGCACAGGTGAGAGAAAGCTGTCTCTACTCACAGTGTAAAGCATACTGAATAACTGACTTATTTCAAGGATGATTGCAACAGCTGTTTATGTTTGTATTTTATTTGTGTAGATATTTATAAATTACAAAAGAAAATTATGTCACTTATTTATGTAGATATTTATAAATTACAAAAGAAAATTATTCCTTTTCATCCTCCAGATAAGATTTGAGGAGAATAAGGATGAAGGGTTGAGGAGAAAACTTGTAGGTCATGGACCCCAAAAAGAAACAGTAGGGCTCAATCCTCTCTAAGGCCTAAATCAAAGCTCTGGGATGATTTTAAAACGTTTTTTAAATGTTTTTTTTAAAATGATTTAATATAGTGAGTTGAGATACATTACATTAGATATAATTAGACCTAGACAGGAAAGGTGGTTCTGAGAAGCTAATGAAATATCATTAAGGTTGAATATAAGATTGTTGATTAGGATAAAGCTAATCCTGATTAGGATAAACAAGATAGGCGCTAGAGATCTTATTTTTCCTCTTATTTATATACTTATTTTATGAGTGAAGAAGAGATGTGCTATCTTGCCGTTACTGGAAAGAAAGAATAAAGAATATTACCATTTGTATGTTTTATTAAAATATTCTATTATGACAATAATGTCTTTCCTATTTTATTCTTGGAAAAGACATTTACCTTGAGACCTATCTATATTAAGGTAAAACATATGAATAAAAATTGAATTTACTTGCTGTACATTTTGCCTTTGCAGCAAAGAAGACCTACAAGGCCCTGAGCAGTCCGGCTGCTCCTTCCATCCCAAATCTCGCCCCACACCCTGGCCCTCCTTGCACTCAACCACCACGGAGCATAATCGCCAACACTCTCAGCCAGAAAAGGCTTTTCAGTGCCTCCCCAAACCCCAAACACTGCCTCTTTAGTACCTAATCATTATTTAGATCTCCATTCCATTTTGCTTCCTTGGCGAACACCTGCCCAACCTCCCTGACTAGATCAAACTATCTACAAGTTCTCCTAACACTCTGGACCTCTCCCTGAGGTATCTTTCACAGGAGCAACTTTACTTTTATCTGTGCGAATATCTGACTACTTTGTCTTTTTCGAGCCTCATTAAGAGAAAAATCCTAATTGGTTTTGCTCACTAGGGTTTCTCCAAAAGCTTAGTGTGATTCCTAGCACACAGAAAGCACTCGGTAAACATTTGACAACTGAATGATTTTCACTTTTTATTGAAATGATTGGTGTGTTGTATAGATACAGTTAATTATTAGCTCTAGTCTTGAGATAGATGAAGATAGCTGCAGTATCCTCTCTTTAAAAAGTTTACATATAGGATTTATTTTGAAACCTTTTCTCCAAGGGTAAATACCTCTATTCTCTGATGATTAGCCACAAACCATAAGTCCACATACACTTATGCAAAAACAACTTAGATATTTCTAGACCACCTATAGTTCCTTCAAGCATCTTCAGGGGTTATTCATTAATATCAACAGCTTGTAATGTAAATATGTATTGAACCATTCAATAGCAATAGCATTTAAATATTTTATATTGCATGTATGTCAGTTATCCATGCTGATGGCAGAATAAATTCTACATAAATGAAGTCAGCTAGACTTTGAAATTTAGGGAGTGTTATTGCCATATCAGGACCAAAATTCCCACTGAAACACATAAATTCATAAAGCATTTCATATTCTTTAGTTGCTCCTTCCTCTATACTTCCATAAGATATCATTTATTCTCTGATTTTAGTCCATGCTTTTTGCTGGTTTTGTAGTTATAATTCTGTATTCTGTCAGTCTCTTTCCTTATCTGTAATGACCTCAGGAGTAGAAACCCTCTTCTGTTCACTGTTTACCACCTCTGGCATGTTACCCCACCAACAACCAAGTGCAGTGCTTTGGTAGTTAAAACACTAGAAGTTTATGTGTTTTAAATGCAAAGGAGGAGAAAAAATAAAGTAAGAATGAGAAGGAAGGAGGAAGAAAGAAAAAAAAGAAAATATAGATACAAAAAGTAGTCTTTCCACTGATGATACCATTTTGTTTGGATCAGGCCATTAGATAATATTAACTATCTGCAGTAGTTATTTCACAAAAGCTCAACAGTTTTTAAGGTTTCTTCACAATATGCAATCACCTACTAATTAGATTTTCATTCTTTCTCTCTCTCTCCCTCAATAATCTGTCAAAACTGTTAACATACAATGAAAGAGTCAAAGTGTTGGATGCAGAAGAAAAAAAGAAACAAAGCAGAGGGAAATAAAATACAGAGTTGAATGTATTGTCTCTTAGGCCACTGGCTGATGCCATCCTCCAATGCCTCTGTCTGTGTCAGACAGAAGTTGGGGACCAGTAGATTCAACCAGGCTTCTCATCTTTGCCATTCTTTACCACTACTCAAAATAGAGGCCTCCTTTTCTGTCTTTTCACTTACTCTCAACCCAATTCTGTATTTAACCCATCTTCCTCTTGACATCCCCACAAACCCTTTTCTCAGAAGTAGGGGCTGCTCATTTCCCTCCTCTCCACTAACCATACGTGCACAGGAGAGACAGTCTTCATGTTTTTCATAGCTATTCCAGACCATTGCTTTTACTCTAATTTAAAAACATGTCCCTTGAGACTCATTCTGAATCTCTCTTTGTAGCTCATTAATCTTGGATTTTTCCCATTCATCGGTTGAAGATTATGGTACTTGCCTCAGGATCTTTGTTTCCACCCCGATTCCTAGCCGCTTTAGACAGTTCCAGTGAATGTAAGGGTGACTCCTCCCATATTTCAGTTCCTTGACTTCTTCTATCCTGATAACCTAACCATTCTGCAATCCACACCCATAACCATATTCTTGCCACATCTAAGATGTGAATATGAACTCACAGCCTCTCTGATTCTCCCAGTGCTTTCTCCCTTTCCTCTCCCTCTCCCTCTCCCTCTCTCTGTCTCATTGTTAATACATTTACTCTTCCCAGACATGATTTAAATAATTCTAATCCCTGCTCATGTATCAGCTCTCTTTTGTCTTTCTGTTTTTTCCAACCTGAAATCAGGGTTTATTATACCAATCATTCCCTTGCCACTCTTTTCTGACTCTTGACTCAACCAAACATAGTCTAATATATTTTACAAATACCACCCCCTAAAAATTACGACCTTTATATAACATCTCTCTTTTGCTATACTCTTGTTTTTCTCCTTCCTTTCACAGTCAAATATCTTGTTAGCCTGTGGTTTCTGTAATTCTTCACTCTGAATTTGTTCTTGAACCCACTACAACCTGCCTTCTGTCCTTCAGAATTGTTCCCTCCTCCATAATCACCTATCTCAGAAGACACTGCTTTTCACCAACTGCATTGTCAAAGCCAGTTGCCTATGTTCTCCCTTCCTTCCCATCAGTTACCAAATTATGCTGATGTATTATGATGAATCATAAGCTAACTCTTATTTAAACTTATGCTGTGCCAAGCTCTGTGTTAAGTGCTTTACATTTCATCCACACAACAATCCTGTGGAATAGGGCTATCATTCCCATTTTATAGACTTGGAAAGTATAACTAGAGATGATAGGCTAGGCCAAGATTCTCTGCCTCCATAACATCTCTTAGATCTGTCCTCTCTTCTCTTTTCCTACTGTCACTGCCTTCTACCAGCTTATCAAGAGGTTCCCCTCCTCACATCTTTTACTGGCTCTATTTTGTGTCTCCCATCCTTGGTCTCCACTGCTGTCAGAGACACTCTAAATTTCACAGCTCATGTCACCTCTTTGCTTAAATGCCTGCACAGGAGCCTCTTAACTATCACACTAAAGCCCAGTGGTCACACTTATAGTACATGTCTGTTCAGTCTGCGCCTTGCCTGCCTCCCTGGCCTCGACTCATGCCACTTCTTCCTCCCCCAACACCCAAATGGAATTATTATTCCCTGATAGTGTCACACTGTGGCCACTGCCTGAAGTCCACTCTAATTCAATTAAATTTTATTCATTCTTTAAAACTCAATTCCGGCACAGTTCATCCAAAAAGGCTTCATGATGCCTGGTGTACATGCCTTTCTCCACCATTGTGACTTATTGCAATGCACTCACAGCACAGAGTATGTGTCACTCTCTCACACTCAACTATGATTTCTTATAGGGCTAGCAGGACTGTGGTTTTCTCAACTTTGAACCACCAGTTCCACTCATAGTGCCTGTCAATCAATATAGAGGAACTCAAATGTTTACTTCTCAATCTGTTCTTTCTAATTTGGCTTTACTAATTTGAACTCACACAGCAAAAGTTTGTTTTTCAAAAATCTATCATACACCTTGGGAAATGTTTTTTATCATTTTCCAAGTACAACAAATGATGTTTTGATAAGTTAACACTCCTAATAAAGACAGTATCCATAAATTTACAGTACAAAAGACATCATGCACTTGTTTTGATGGGCAAGTCATTGAATGCCAGCAATTACATGTGTGTTGATATTTCTACACATGTATCATTTACTGCCTTTCAAAGTCTGTTATTTTTAAAAGTTTATAGATTTTTGGTTTTAAAATGTCTAACTGATCCTGGGACACATTTATTTTAAGCAATTTTTAAAGTAAAGGTAAAACATTTCTGGGCAAAATACAAAGTCTTTACAAATAGTACTCTATATACAACTGAGCAAGAAGAACACTATTTGCATGTAAATCAGTAAGCTTAATGGTAGATTTCGGGTCTCTCGAGATCTAACATAAAGCAAGAATAAATTGAATGGTGCCACATTGTTATCACAAAGCTAATAAACACGGCTTTATAACACCTTGTTCTTTAAAGTAACCTCCTCTTCTACCATTATGTGGCTTAATACACATAGTCCTATAATTTTCACATATATATTGATACTTTTAAAAAGTTAGGCACTGTAATTAGGTACTGTAACCCATTTTCAACATTCTTTATATGCTTAGTAAAATATGCCCAGTGAAATACAATCATTTTCCCATAAAAGTACTTGATATTCTTTTCCCTCCACTATAATTATCAATCTTTTTAATGTAACCGTTGTCTATTTCTACTTGTGTTCTTCAATCAGATTTTGTTCTAATTCATTTATCTAACTTAAGCTACAACACTAGCTCCCAGCTCTAAGACAGCTTCCTCACCACAGCTAAATTAATAGAGTTCTTTACTGAGGGTAGTACTTTCTAAAATTACTTTCAATTTAATAATTACAGATGAATTTGTAATATGCTTGCTTCATGTGATTCTTTTTTCAGTGAATGATACAAATTAAAATGGACAGTAAACATTCAAATTCAGAGCCCCAGTTTCTTATTTTGTATATAACCTATCCACACGTTAAGCCCTGAAGCAAAGATTTTTACTCTGACCATGACTCATACATCTAGCTTTCCATAATTCCTTATTCTTCACAATTGTATAGAATTGGCAAGCTGCTTTTCCAACTTCCATTCCCTCACTAAAATAAACAGACTCCCAGAATTTCCTGGAAAGGCTGTAACTTTATTTTCCAATTTGAAAACAATTAATAAAGTACTCAGCAGAGAGTCTGAAATAATACAAGACAACTTGACCTTGGCAGAAGATACTTCATTGAACTATGAATGATCTTCTTATTCAAAATTCCGCTGATTAAACTCAGTAATAGTGAGTTCATTCTTGAGCACTACACTGAAAACTAACTCTAGTGTCTGGGTCTCAATTCCTTTAGCTTTGAATTCTTGACATGTTTTTATCTTAACACAAACCTACTGTTATGTCTACATAATTCTTTCAAGTTTGGAGTACATTTAGGAAAAGAATTGGATGACATGCTTTGATGTCAATCATTTTCAGAGTGATTTGAAAGTAGTATTCTGCTAAAACTACAGCCATTTCTACAGCGACTCTACCCCCACCCCTTGCCCCCAAATAACTAGTTCTCAAAATGAGTAACTTTAACAAGAGAATTGCAATCAATTAGTTGGGTAGACATGATATCCTCAGCCTATAGAAGGACGCAAAGTAGGTTTAACTCATAACTGTTTTCAAAAAGCTTAAAACCAAGAGGAAACAATAATGAGCAAGTAAAGACAATACCAAAAAATTGTAGGAGAAGACTTCACAGAGAAAGTGGGCTTTGAATTCAAACTTGAAGTTTGTTTGGGATTGAGATAAATCAGTAGGAAGGAAAGCATCCCAGGTGAAGGCAACAACATAATGTCAGTTAACACGCATTGAGCATTTACTGTGTGTCAGGTAGGACATTGAGAACTTTACACGCTTAACATTAGCTAATATTAGAGTCCCGTGAGTTGGGTACTTTTGTTATTCCTATTTTGTAGATAAGGAAATTGAAGCTTAGATGGCTTGAGTAACTAGTCCAAGGCCACCCAGCTAGTCAATGGTGGGAGAAGAGTTCATCCTAGGCTGTCTGAATCCAGAATTCATGCTTAACTTCTATACTCTAATGCCCTAAATATATGTGTAGAGCTTGGAGGACAAGGAGGAAACTGATGCAACTAGTGATGGAGGGTTGTATAGAGTAAAAATGGAAAAAAAGTTTGACATATGAATTAGGCCTAATAAATATAAAAGGTTTGAATTTGAAATAAGAAACCATGGAAGGTTTATGAGCGAGAGAGTAGTACTGGAGGGAAACAGAGTTAGGGAGATATGCAGAAGTGCAGACTGGTTTGACGAGGATGGAAAAATACTTCGTCAGGCCTTTGATCATTGTATTTGGTAAGCGTTGCTGCAGTAACAACCCCCAAATGGCAGGGGCTTACAAAAACAAATATTTACTTGCTATTTATATTACATGTCTGATAAGGATGGCTGTGATTGAGTTGAGAGTTTTCTTTTTCTGTATTCTTCGTTCCTGGATTCAGGCTGAAGGAACAGCTCCTATTTGGGCATGCTATTCTTGTGGCAGAGGAAAAGAGCCAGAGAGCTGGCAGAAGCATGCAATGGCTCTTAAAACATCTGCTCATTTACCATTGTCAAATGCAAGTCACACAGTCAAGATCGAGCTCAACTCTGACGGGGCAGGGAGTGCATCCTCCTTCACAGGAGGCCTGCAAGTCACATGGTAGTAGGCAGGGATGTATAATCCTCTTACAGGAAAGAAGAGTGAATCGTGGGAACAATAATGCAATCTACCAGAGGAAGCCTGTGCTCTTTACAGATGCTGTCACTATAAATTAAAGCAACAGACTGAAATGAGTAAACTTCATAGAAGGGGTAAAATCTCTTGTTCTCTCCAGATAGAGAGCTCTGTCCTAAAGAGAACAACTGCTGTTCTATTTCCATATTTTCTGATGTCAAAGCCTTATGCTGTATGATTTTATATTCTTGTGCCTAAAATCTGTCAAAAAATGAAGTGATTCAAAGACAGTTTTATGAATTGACGGGGTGAATATGAATTCTTTATACTCTGTTTCATTACGATTAAAATGAAATTAAATTAGAAAAGTAAACAGAAAGGACCTAGTTAATATGTGTCCATACCTTCTTGATTTTCTGTCTAGATGGCATTACAATTAAGATGATTTTACCTGTTGACTCTTTGTGGCCGCTGACCTAATAAAATAGTCCAGTCACATACAAGATGTGTGTGATTCAAATGAGTGATAGTTAAGAATGAACTAATCTAAATACATTTTGGTGCTAAACAAGTCACCCCCAAATATGCAAATCATTACATCAAATAAAAATGATGTAATGGTATTCTCAGAATGAGTCATTTCCAAGCCTGTCTTTAGAATTTTTTATACCTATCAAGCTAAAGTCTGACTCTTAGCTTGACACTGTCTGGTTTTCTTGCTCAAGTCTCTTATCCCTACCGGTCATTTATAGCTTCCAAGGTCTTTCCAAAAGGTCCTTGTTTCTCTGGTCCAAAACCTGGTTCTTTGATTCCTTTCCAGCTCTCCATCAAGCTCTCCTATTTGGGTTCTTAGACATAGCTGCATATAGCTGCAAATTTACCATTTAATCTAAGCACAAAGTTTGCTGATACCAGAATATTCCTGTTAAAGAACAATTTTGCCTGACATTCTATTAAAAAATGGTCTATCTCTCTCCATTCTTGCAATCCTACCAAATCTTTTAGGGGAAGCCCAAGTTTTCCCTGAACACAAAACTTGAAAGTCTGATGAAGGCAACATGTTGGAATGTGTGGTAGATATTAAGTACTTAATAAATATTTGTAGAATAAATGGATAAATGGATAAACGAATTGACAGATTATCCATCCTAGCAATTAAGCTCCCAAAGCTCCTAAACTTTTATTTCAAGGTATTTAAAGAGAATTCAACATATTTTTCATATGAGATGCTCAAGAAATATTTGTTTTTGTTTACCTGAGTAAGGAGTAAAAATATGATTAATGGTTTATAGCAAAACAGACATCCAGTCATATCACTTCTCACACTCTCTTTAAAAAAAAAATGTTTTTAAGCCCTGGGGGAAAGGAATGGATATAATACTGAAAATTCTAACATTAAGAAGAGAAAGTTGTCTCACTCCCCATCATCTAAATGCCATTTCCTAAGCATTACAGAACGCTATTAGAATGTCATCAATGTCTAAGAAGGCTTCTTTTGTATTATAATGATCTACTCCACGTAAGCATGTTTATAAAATAACACTGACAACTCACAGTATAACCACATCTAGACTATATTGTATTTGCTTTCTAAAGACCTTTACCTAAATTGACAATCAAAATGCCGCTGTAAATTTTTAAATCATTTTAAAGATCTCATTTATGTGGCAACTTCAACAGCTTATTCTAAGGCTACTTTTGACAGAGTAACTCAGATAGTCTTAGGAGCTGAATCGTAGTGGTGAAATGCTGGAGTGCTAGCTTCAGTCATAGCAACGAACCTAGAAGCCCTGGAAGAATGTGAACAGGATCCCATCTCTTCGTGCTGCAATTACTGCTCTCAGGAGATCAATAAATGTATTTCTCCTAGTTTTGTACAACTGCACAACAGTAATATATAGTGTTTACTAACTCTGTTTTGCTACATTTGTAAAACCTATTTAAAATCTAACCAATCTCAATCTTAAAAAATCATAAACTATTCAATCATAAAATCCAATCATGAAATCATAAACTATCTAAGGCGGCATTTCAAAAAGTAGAAAATTGGTAAATATAAAACCTGTCATTATAACATCATGAGTTTATTTGCATAAGTACAGAAGTGGTGCTAATCTTAATCTTATACACAAACACAGGGTGCCCAAAGAATGATTTTCTAAAAATAACATGGTAAACAATAAATGGGATATTTCAAGCACAATGCGAGATTTTAGTAAAATAAATATAAGAACAAACCTCCCAAACAAAATGAAATGCTATTTGTGGGAAATGAGACATGGAAAGCATATCTCTTAATAGAAAATATGAAGTATAAAATATCTTGATCTAATTTAAATCTCTCTATATCATCTGTGAATTTTTTAAAATTCACAAAAATTACTGGCAGTAGAAAAAAGACTAGAAGAGAATATTATACATAAGAATGTTAGCTGCCCCTACCATTCGGTGGTAAGATAGTTGTCATTTTATTTCTTTTTTATTGTTTTCTGTAGTTTTTAGGTTTTCTTCAATGAATATCTATTACTATTAATATCAGAAAAAAAACAATGAATCATTTAAACCATTAAAAGAACTAATCCCTTTATGTCAGGAAAGGGTTACACTGTTAAGCAGACTTTATGCATTCTATATGAAAGGGCTTACCTTTTACCTTAAATTTCAAAGAACATTGGAGGTTCACATTATCAGGTTATAATTTCTCTTCTGTCGGGGTTATTGCTTGTACCTAAGTCTTAGCAGGTGACATTAGCTTTGAGAAGAATATTTTCTCTCTGATTCAAAAGCATCTTGCATTTTTCCCTTAACTATTGTAAAAAATTATTGCAAAAATGCCTTGGGAAATAAAATCAATGCTGATACCCCACTCCATTGCATTAATAGGTTTTTCATCAAATTCTACAAGTAATGCATTACATTGCTTTTCTTTTCCATAACAGCAACATGAGGCATTTTCAATTATACTCTTTTTATAGTTGAAAAAAATCCTTCATTTTCTAAATGTTGAACTGGCTGCTTCCTTATATTCTCATCTTGGACGTTATTCCTAATTTCAATTTAAAGATGGTTTAAAGTAAATTAAATCAGCCTATGAAACAAGATCTTCTCAAAACCCAAGTTTAAAATAAAATGAGATCTTCAATTAAAAAATTTTACATGTTAAATTGTGACAACTTTATTTTATAGGGACAAGAAGAGGCAGTTGAGAACTGCAGCTTTGGTTTGCACACAGAAGAGAAATCCACACATAAGAATAATAAATTTCCAGGTATTCACCTAGCTATTGGGAAGCAGTTTTCTTTTTGTCTCATATAGAGATTATTCCAAACTAATACTTCGGTTACTCAATGTAATATGGCAAGAGTATTATCATTCTTACAAAAGACATAATTTCAAGTCACTGGAGAAGTTTAGTTGTATTTAAAAATCTTCCAGCTTCCTGACAAATGAATGGTCACATGTAACTAGCTGTACTAGAATATGTCATAACCATACATATATCTTCTCTGACTAGAAAAAAAGTTGAGCGTTGTCTTTTTACATTTACTGAAGAAGCCTATCAACACCTGAGAATCCAGAGATGAAGGGCTAGTTTAAGAACTTAATTCTACTAGCTCTTAGGGAAAAAATATGCTGAATGGCTTTCACATTGAAAAAAAAAAAATATGCCTGCCTTTTTTTATTTC
Organism: Pteropus alecto; assembly: GCF_000325575.1. Taxonomy (NCBI): domain Eukaryota; kingdom Metazoa; phylum Chordata; class Mammalia; order Chiroptera; family Pteropodidae; genus Pteropus; species Pteropus alecto. Next base: position 6,103,550 of record NW_006431925.1, on the reverse strand, counting down.
TTTCTCTCCTTTTTCTTTCTTTTTTTTTTCCCAAGGAACTAGCACTTCAGCAAATCACATAGTTATGCTGTGCTATGATGCATAATGTTTTCATAGTAATGTGACATGTAAATGACAAAAAGCTGGCTATCTACCAAAAATGTAAACTAGTTTAAATCCTTTCCCCAAGGGAAAAAAGGTCATTATCAATTCTTTTAGCAAATTTCTTAGCTGTAAAATGGCAGCCAACCAACTTAACACCAAATCTTCTCAAAGTTTCTGATTATGACGAAACAAAGGGTTTTAGGTGTGGAACGATTTTGTTTATGAAATTGTTCACTACCCATAGCTCTTTCTTTCTTGGCTGCAAGAGGTAAAATTATGAACCTTGAAATTGCCTTATCTCTCTTTTGTTCCTAGAGAAATATGATAGAAGATCCCCTCCCCAACTGTACATCCCTCCTGCTTCTCCATGAAATCAGAACTGCAGGTGGTTAGATGTTTTTATGTAGAAAACAGCTTATTTATAAATCATGGATGGCAAAGTTCTGGCATTAATTCTCACTTTTTTTCGGCTCAACTTAAATATTTTAATAAAGTGTTTATTTTACTCTTCTTTTCACATGTACTGCTACCCTGATAGAACCAGTGATACACAGATATGTGAAATCTCAAGAGATGAGTCTCCTTAAAATTGGGGAGTGGGGTGGGGTGGGAAACCCTCCTTTTGTGGGATTTTTTTCTATTCTCATTTAGTTAGAGATAAAGTGGGAAAAGGGAGGAGGGAAGAAAGGGAGGAAAGTAAGTATAGGTTGAAGTGGGTAAAGGGGATCAAATATATGGTAGCTGAAGAAAACTGGACTTTGGGTAGTAAACACACAATAGAATATACAGATGTCAAATTATAATGTACACCTGAAAATTATATAATTGGATTAACCAATGTTACCCCAATAAACTTAATATATATATATAATACGTAAAGAATAAAAAAAAAAAGAAAAAGAAAAAAGAAGGGAGACGTATATTGTGTTTTAAGGGCTTGGCAAATACATCCAAACCTAGGCATGTAAATGGACTCTATTACTTAAAGAAAAAAAAGGCAACAAACAAACAAAAATTTCCTTTTTTTTATCATGGCCTCTTTTTTTTCTTTTTTGTTTTCAGTGGTCCGTGTTGAAATTATTTCCTGGAATTATTCACCCATCTCTAATTCAAATAGAAGACTTCAAAGCAGTTTCTGTCTAATAACAGCTCTGTGGAGGCCTCTGAAATTCAAATAAAGACCCATCAACCTATCTGAAAAACATGTAATTTTATGTGCATTATTTCTTGGTGTCCAGCTGTAGAATTTGGATGGTTGCACCTCAATTAAAAGTTGAATTGAAGTTAATAGCATTTAAATAAAAACTTCAATAAAAAGTTAAAGTTCTATTCTTAATAGCACAAACAGCCTCTAATGACTGCTGTGGACGCTTCCACCAGATAAATGACCTCCTTGACCCTTTTCCTCATTGAGAGACCTTCTTGTAACACAGTTAATTATTTAGCAGTAATGAGTGCTCTATGGGAGATTATTGTGTAACCAAGCACCTTGACTTACCATTCTTTATTACCTCTATCCTTCAACAAATGTACTTTTCCATTACAAGTTTTTCTGTTTCTAAAAGAGAAAGCTTCTCAGGCTCCCCACTAACCACCCCCATCACACACACACACACACACACACACACACACACACACACACACACACACACACTTCACGATTGTTCCCATTTAGGGATATGGGAGATGAGAGACAGAGC